>NC_056736.1:136292814-136627814 GCF_019279795.1 Protopterus annectens | reverse complement strand
ATCTCATCATGTCATTTCCGGAAGTGTTTTAAACATTGTTTTGTTTGATACAGTTGCTCGAGGAGGGACCTAAATTTCCAAAATTTATTCTGAAAGCATTTTGCTATAATTCTGTACTAAGTTTTAATACAATACATTTATGCTCATTTAATACTATTACTGTTTTCAGTGCTGCTTTTCTGGCTTTTTACGTTTTATTTTTTTGTCTGTTTTCCCTGCAAATCATCCATCATGACAGCAGTGTTTTGGATTTGTATTTAAAATAACATTTCTGTTATTTTCTCAGGCCCATAGGAATGTATCTATAATATAACTCACCTGTGACTATAATATGTTTATTTAATATGATCTATACTTGCTGTTACTGTAGTTTTCTGAAGGTGATGAAGATGAGTTTGTAGGCCACTTAACCAACCACCCAGTTATCACTCTGCCTCATCATTGCTTGAGTTACTACATAACGTTTTAATTACAGAGTGGATGAATTATTTAATTCCTATATAAAGCTGAGTTAGAGATAAAAGCCAAGTCTGTTCTAAATGCTTTCTTTTTTATCATTGTTTCCAGCATAGACAGATTTCTTCCTTTTAGTAGTTTAAATTATGAAAGATTCATAGGTTTGCAATTTTTGGACTATTCAGCAAAAAATATTACATAAGAGTGAGGAATAGAAATGCTGATAGCCTGCATTTAGATTTCTCGCACCAAAGATGTCAAGCCATATTATGTTAGTCCATTTCTTCTAAAGTCAGTGTTTTATGACAGATTTATGTGTTGATACATGTTATGTGTGCATTAAGTAAGCACAGAGCAGGATTACCATAAAACCATGACCGTGGGAGGCACTAGCGTGAAACAATAACTGGATGTGTTATAGTATCTTTTATTTGAGCAACCAACACCTTACTGTTTCTGCAAGCTGGCACCTGTATCTGCATACATGTTAAAGCTGACATTATCAAGGTAGCAGAAGAATAATAATATTTAATATTTTATTTTAACTTACAATAGTATTTTGCCTAAATATTACACTTACTTCTTAGATAGCAAAACAGTTGTTAAAATGACTGTTGCTGTTTTCATGATGGTTAAAAATAGTGGTTGGGATTCAGAAATAAACAGTGCAATATGTATGTCAAAATTAGGTGAACAGAGACAATGTTAGAGACAGCAGCAGGATTAGCTGAAAGGTACTGTTAGGATGCCAATCCTCTCGGCCAGAAACTGTATTGATGCGTATTATTACAAAGGATGCTGACACATCTAATATATCACCTTACTGACATGGACATGTAGAAAGATGGACCATACTGGAACTGGTGCATATGTGTATCCCTCATATGGAGTCTTGTAGGAGTCAAGAGATACTCCTCTGAGGAGTCATTGGCAAAAAAACTTTACAATCAAGTATGCGGCTGCATAGGGACACCAGTACCTACCTGAAGTAAGCAAAAGAGAAACTCTGAAAGCAATCCACCCTGGTAGAATTCCAGCATTAATAGCTTATATAACAGAAGGAAGAAAATAATGTCCAAAATAAGG
Organism: Protopterus annectens; assembly: GCF_019279795.1. Taxonomy (NCBI): domain Eukaryota; kingdom Metazoa; phylum Chordata; order Ceratodontiformes; family Protopteridae; genus Protopterus; species Protopterus annectens. The sequence continues at coordinate 136,626,272 of NC_056736.1, read as the reverse complement.
AGAGCAAAGCCCAGCAAGATAAGAACTTCCTCATCAAACTAAATAAGCAGCTCATGGAATTAATTAATTCTACCAATGCTAAGCTTGAACTTAAAGTAGCTTCCCTGGTTAAGGACTTTAATAAGACATTCTTCAGCTATGTCTGCAACCTCAAAGGCAATGCACAATACTGTGCTGAACTAATTCTAAATGTAGCCACTTATGTTGAGTTGCAGGATATAGTAAATCTACCATCCAATGAATTCACTTCAAATTTTACCCTACTATCACCCCCGCACATCACTCAAGAAATACCCCCACCACCACCACCATTACTCTCCCAATTATCACTAGGGAACAGGTCTTCAAAGTATTCTTAAGGACAAAGACAATGCATTGATGGGATCCGATAATAGCCTGCTTAATAGCATGAAGCATGACCTGTCAAGTTCTCAAGAATCACTATTCAACAGTACCCACCAAACAGACTAGATGCCGAATGAATGGAGGACTGCTACTGTTATCCCACTATACAAGGGTAGGTCAGAAAACTATTCTACAGCTCAAGAAAACTATTAGCCCGTATGGCTTACTAGCTGCATATGTAAAATAACAAAAAAATAATCAATTTGATAAATTACATCATATCAAACTTTTAGACACTGGACCCAACTCAGTCGGTTTCATCAAGAACACAGATCTTAAATACTCAACCAGGTGGACTTCTTCAAGAGGGTCACCAAAGCAATGGACAAAGACAAAAATGATACATATTGCCTACCTTGACCTGGCCAAAGTATTCATTGCAATACCTCACATGGGCATTTTAGACAGGCTCACTGATGGGGGCAGGATAGGGGAGTCTACCTCCACAAAATGATCCTCATGGCCCAGTGCTGGGTCTAATACTTTTTGACATCTACTTCTCTGAAGTCAAGGCTAGTGTTAAAGGCTTTTGACTGTCCAAATTCTCAGATAATTGCAAAGTCCTTGAATCCCCAGAAGACACAAATACCTTCCAAGAAGGCCTGACACTGATGAACAATTAGTGCCAGAGTCACAGTTTAAAACTCAGTGCCAAGAAGTGCATAATAGTTTCTTTTAGAAAGATGGCCATCCCCATAAATTACAACATCAATAATAAATGACTTACAGTAGGCCCAGTTGTCATGGATTTGGGAATGAATGTAGACATCGATCATGTATCCACTGTAGCAAGGAAGTATTTTTTATGTTGCACAACATATAACAAAGGTCTGGCATCCAGGTCCAAGTTCATCTTTGTTCCATTGTACTTAGCCCTCATTAGACTGGTTATAGAATACAATGCCTCCTTCGGTATGTGCCTGACCAGGCATATGCAACAAATGGAGCATCCACAGAGGTTTCTAACAAAAAATAATACATGGTGTACGCAAATGTAGATCACCTCAAAATGTTATCCTTCAACTCTGTCTCCCACAGGTTGCTGTGATGTGATCTGTATTTGATCTACAAAGCATCCTCTGATCCAACCTTAAGGGACATGTTGCACATCTGCAAAATAAATAGCATCAAAAACTCACAGTCCACAGATCTAAACCTCATCTGCAATATTAATAAGACATGTTGGAGGGACAAATATGTGTCTCACCAACTGCTCCTTCTGTGGAGTAGGCTTCCCACCCATCCATGTAAAGCAAAGTTCTTCCTTGCAGGTATTCAAGTGCAACTTGGATCAGTGGATGGGAAATTGTAAATTTACTCCTGGTCTGGCACCTGTATCTCTTTTGGAGAGAGGTACCTTGTAAATGTTCAGCCAGCTGTGCCTGAGTTATATAATCCTCCACAAAAATCTATGGGACCAAAATTTGGCTAATATTTTTTTTTGATGGATGACTAGGCCTAAAAAAGCCCTCTAGGGTAGATAGACTAGTACTCCCTTATGATTCTAAGTCTGATCAGTATAGCGTACTGCATATCTTTGGAACCTTTTAACATTTTTAGTCTGCACTGACCTTGTCATTGTCCATATTTATGGACAAAATGCCACCACTTTTCCTGTGCCGCAGTGTATTGCACCAGTCTGTGCCTTGCATGTGGTACATCTGCAGCCAGATTTTCTGTTGACTCCTTACTTGACTTTTCCACCACTGCTACCACAGTTCTATTAGACATTACTGCCATGGTTCCAAGATATATCAGGTTGTGAATTGTTGTATTGTGTAACATGGCAGAGGCTATGAATAGCTTACTGTAGTTCTCAGATGTGTACTGCATTGCACGGGTCTATATCACATTGTCAGACTTATATTTTATCGAATGCCTCTTCATCAAACTCACTTTGTTGAAACCCCTTTTTGTCAAATGAACATTTTAGCAAATATTTTCCCAGGGAAAAGAACTGGTAGTCCAACTACCAATCATCAAAAAAAGCACAAAATGTTAACCCACTCAGGTGGAGGGGCTGCTGTGCCCCCCACCCCCCTAAATAAATATACCAGCTGTGATAGTGTGGTACAGTGGGGAAAAGGGCAAATTCCCAATCATGGCCCACTGGATTTTTACCTGCATAAATATTCACTAAAGTGATTGTTTGACAAAAAGGGGTTTCTACAAAGTGAGTTCATAAAGAGCTATTCAATAAATAGTAAGTTTGACGATGTGATATAGACCCACATTGCATCACCAGATGCATCCAAGCAGTGGAGGCAAGCCTTTATGGATATGTACACACATTCAGTGAAGTATTATGCCTTTATTGGCATGATATTGCATGCCATCTCTACCATAATCTGGGGGCTTTGGATTGGAGTCATGAACCATGGTTCCAAGGCACAGAGTAACACACAGAGGTGGACACTATTATGAGTGGGCTGCTGTCATGGGGATCAGAGCTAGAACTGTGTGTATGGAAATGTAAACACCTATCAACTATATGGAACTGTGGACTGTTGCCCTGCATGGAATGTTGGTGCAGGTTGCATGTGTACCCAGTGGATGACATCCAAGCACATTGTATACAATACCATTCTCATTGTGAAGGGTCTATGTTCTGTCATAGAATGAGAAATACATTGAACCTCTCTTTATTGACCTTAAAACAGCAAACGTTAACTTCAGCGAATGTTCAGTAATGGAATATTCTACCCAGGGAAAAGAGACAGTGGACCAACATTCATACTGAAACACACACCACAGTATATCAAACCCATCCAGGTGGGAGGCTACGCTGCCCACCTGTCCCCCAGTGTCGGGGCTGTGCCCCCTACCACTTATATATACCAAATCCAAGATTACACTACAGTGGGGAAAATGGCAAATTTCCTAATGCTATCCAACCATCGCCATTTCCTGTATAAATTATTTGATTATTGAATGTTTGCTGAAGTTAACATCCAATGTTTTAAGTTTGATGGAGAGTATCAGTGTATTTCTCATTCGATGATTTAACATAGACCACATTGTGCAACACCTGGCTGTTGTTGGTGAAGAAGGCATTCTGTTTGTAACTCCAGTCATCATTTGGAGCAGGTGGGCCTTAATGGGAATGTTGGTGGTTGTAGTGGACCCCAGGACCTCAGGCAAATGTGCTATGTTATAGAATACCCATGTAGTAGTGCCATTGTCCTCTGCTCTTTGCAGAAAACATATACTACTCCACATGCTGTAGCATTATGTCAATGGCTGTGTCACTGACAAAAAGCTCCTATTGTGTTCCTTGTCTGATGCTGAAGTATTCCCATTGAATGTGTGATCAGTGCCATATAAACCTTTATGTCGAATAATATAGCTATTTTACATATATCCTTTGATTCAATGTGTAGGTGTCATATGTCTACTCACTTCTGAGTGGTAACAGTCAGCAATGTCCTGGCCATGAATATGACTGCATGTCAGCCACTGGACAATGTGCCTACAAAGCAACATGTAGCATGTGCAGCATCAAAGACACCAACTCTGACACAGGCTAATAACATATGTTGTTCTACTAATTCCAGTGCTACTTTTGGTGTCATAATGTGATTAAAGATTTTTTAAAATGAACATAGAGGCATTAAGAGTATGTGATTAATATAGCTCTTTGGACTGAACGCATACATTTCTAAATCACTCCACAGTGTTTGATTTTATAATTTGCCCACATAGTGATTCACAACATCATCTTGACACTCATATGCATGTCAGCATGTGTCCATTCTCATGTCATACCTACCTGTCTATTTCTTCATTTCAGTACCATATCCATTACATGTTTGTCTGTGAATCACCCCATCCTGTGCTGTGCCAATCTCCATGTTGTTTCACAAAATGCTAAGTGGTAATCATTTCTGAATATCACCTTTACCAAGACTATTCATTGCAGATATATGATACTGATTTCACAAAGTTTATTTTCCTTCAATTTTCACACATTGTTATATATCTCAGTCATCCATCCATCCATTCATCTACAACCCCTTTTTATATCATCTATATATGTTTTGGAGCTGCTTTTTTTGTTTGTATTTTTGTAACAATTTCCACTCTATTCCATTGTTATGATATAATTGAATGTTACAATAAAAAAAAATTTCAAAAGTAAAATTTAACTTTGAACACATAAATTAAATCTATTATAATAAGTTATAAACATTACATAAAGAGAAGGCACTTGGTTGCAACAGAATTATAACCAGACTGAGATGAATAGCACAGATGGAAGTACATAACATGCCTTGATTGTGATTATGTGCTGACCTTATGTGGATGTGAAAAGGGTGTACCTGCATAATGAGGCTATGCATTCATGAAAATAGTGGTTGTCCCACAAATGGGTAGATTGTTCTTCAACAGGTCTTATGGTTCAGGCTCATCAGCATGTTTGGTGCATGCTCATCATGATGTGTATTCTCATGGACATTGAATCACCAAAATTCTGCAACACAGGCAAAACTAAGATCACAAGACAGCATCCTGAGACAATGTTTCATGTTTGCTGACAACCACCTACTACTTAAACTGACACAGTGTATGACAAATTGTATTTATTTATTTAACATTTGTTTACTGGGAAAACCTGACTTGGAACAAGTCATTTTTCAGCAGAGGCCTGAGGAGAAATGCTCCAGATGCAAGCTTTTGTAATATAGTATATAAAATATAGCCATGTAATGTTAAAAGAGGAATCTCTGGCAAATAGCAACTATTCATAACAAGCATGTTGTCAGTACCACAAAATACCACACTAAATCAACCACAAACAGCTCAGACCCAACACATAGGCCACAAATTCTGAAATTCTTACCTAAACCACTAAGTCTTCCTACATATTACCTCAAAAAAACACAGTGAAGGTAACACCCACCATGAAACATGCATCAAAGAGTGACATTGTCTTGAGTCAAAAGCCCAAAATGCAAACCAACAATCAATCCAATATCCTAGTTTTAGGTAATGTGCTACTCAGTGTACTGTGCAAGGAAAGGGTCATGGTCATTTGCCTGTCAGGGACCATGATTTGCCACATCATGCAAACACTCATCTTTGCAACATAAGTATGCATATCACATTGTTGTACATGTCAGTATAAATGACTTGAAGCATGCCTCTCTGGACAGTACAAACAAAAATATGATGGAGCTCTAGGAAGATGTGTCAGATGGAGGAATGAACTAGCCATGAGCATTATTCTTATGCCTCAATATGAAGGAAAGATAATTAACTTCAGCAATTAGTATGTTGTCATACAATGAGAGTACAATATATATTAGCCTTGCAATGATGGTTGACAGTCCTAACTGTCTCATCAGGGATGGCCTGCACTTCTCCTCCAAGGCTCCCATATATTAGCTAAAATCTTGCCCACCCCATATTGCCCATAGTGTCTATTTTTAAGCAATATATGTCTGTTAAAGCTTTCAAAATAACTAAATGGAATCAGGACAGTATTAGGGTATCATTTCTCAATGTTAGAAACCTTTACACAAAATTCCACACCCTATAAACACCATTTACCCTGGAAAATATTGATATATGCGCCACCACAGAGACCTGGTTCAAAACCAGTGAATTCCCAACACCAGTGCAGTGCTTCAATGTCCATCACTCACACAGGCTCACTACATTAGACGAAAACAATCATTTATAATCATGTACACAGCAGGATAGAGGCAGAAATCAATAAAGGGCAAACTGAAAAATATAAGTCACACTGGTGGAATTTCAACATCAATAGGTTATATAGCAAAAGGAAAAAAAAAACTCATGGCCAAAAAATAGACAGTGTAATGCTCAACAAAGTAAGAACTCCCCTCATTAAACTAAATAAACCACTTGGAGGACTAATTATGTAAACCATAGCCACATTAGGGGTACATATACACTCCCAGACTATAGACAACCAGAAGGCATTCTTCAGCTATTTCCTTAACCTGAAGGGCAATACACAACAATGTGCTAAACTAATCATAAATGGAGGCATCTCTACTGAGTTGCAGAATATAGCAAATCTACTGGCTGATAAATTTAGCTCCAGTTTTACCCCACATTTCTTTTCCACAGACACCCATGAAGAAATGCCCCCAACCATATTAGGAAAAAAATTCTCAACATGTTCTCTAAGACCAAAAAGGCTTCAATGGGCCCTGATAATATCCTAGGATGCCTGCTTAATAACATGAAAAATGACCTTTCAGGCCTACTAGAATACTATTCAGTTGTAGCCTACAAACAGGCTTCATAACAGACAAATGAATGCAACTGTTATCCTTTTGCACAAGAGTGGGTCACCCATAAACCTGATAAATTATCAACTCATAAATCTGACTAGTCCCATATGTAAGATCATGGAATGCATAATCATGGAACTGATAAATAATGACATATGAATCCTTCAGCTATTGGATTCAGCCCATTTTGGTTTTGTGAAGAGCACTTCATGCCTCCTCAACCTAGTGAACTTCTTCAAGAAGGTTGCCAAAGAAACAGACAAGGGTCAAACAGTGCATACCACCTACCTCAACCTGGTCATCATACACCCTTAAGAGTTGATCCTGAGGTCAGAGGCAAGAGAAACATATAGGAAGTGACTTGGCTTTTGACTATCATGTGGCTAATCTAGTAAGAAAATCATTCTATGTTTCACAATGTATAAGAAGAATGTGGCCTCAAGCGTCTAGTCCCAAAGATATCATTGTTACTTTGTATTCTGCCCTCATTAGACCAGTCAATGAGTACAATGCCCCCTTTGGTATGTACTTGACCAAGCACATACAATAACTGGATCATCTACAAAGGTTCCTCACAAAATTAATTTATGGCATAGACAACATGTCCGACACGGAATAAAAGCCTCAACCATATGCTACAAAGAATCATCTGCTCCAGCTCTTACAGACCTGTTACACAACCACAAAACAAATAGCATAAAAATTACACAATCAAGGGAACTAAACCTCATCTGCAACCTAAATAATATATGTTGGGGAGAAGATATGTATCTCAGAGACTACCCCTTCTCTGAAACAGCCTTCACATCTATGTAACACACAATTCTTCCCTGCAGTTATTGAAGAACACCTTGGATCTGTGGATGGGGATCATAAATTTACCCGGACTGTCACCTATGCCACCCTTAGAAAGAAAAAGCATGTAAATGATTTACAACTCAAGTCCAAGTTATACCACCTATAAAATGAGTGGTATTATAATCTGTCCAATGCATTTGGGGAGAACTGCTAGACTTAAATATGTCCTTTATAGTCATTTGTCTAGTAATCACCTATGAACGTATGAAAGGCAGTGGTATCTCAATATTATAAAAAAGATCACTTTCAAATTTAAAAGACAAGATAATGACCTGGACCTCCTCCACATTCTACTTATTATAAAGAAAACCTGTTATCATGTTATAGCTAATCAGAGGATGGATTTCTATGTGCCCCTTAGCTAATACCTCTTATCTAATTGATAAGGAGTCTCTTTGTATTAAGCCAAACACCATTCTGCTAGGAGAGTTCAACTGTCCCTCAATAAATTGGCAGACTACTTAAGCAATCTCAATCATGTGTGATCAGAGATACCTAGACTTCTGAGTACCACCTAGTCCTCACCAAACAGAGGTGATAACAGGTTTCATAGTTTAGCTGCCCTGAAAGGCTAATTTAAGCCTAGCCAATTACCTGAGGTCAGAATCAAACCCTGTACATTATGTTTATGAGGTGAAAACCTTAACCATATGCCAAAGCCAACCCAAAGTAAATATATTAAGTTTATAAGTTAGTTGCCATTGTGGGCAATTTCAAGCCTCACCAAACTCCTTTACAAAAGTGAGAATTAGACCTTATACCTTGTACATGTGAAATATACACCTTTAAACATTATGCCAATATTCAACCACTCATATGTTCATTTTATTTGTAGTATTATTTTAGGCAAGGTTCAAATGACAAATTCACCACTTTATCAGGTACAAACAAGCAAAATCGGAGGGTAATGCTACTCAGTGCTAGAAGTCTAAACCTCAAAATGCACTCACTCGAGGCACTCCTTAAAATGGAGAACATTGACATCTGTGCAGTGACAGAGACCTGGTTCAAAGCTCCAGAGAGCACCCCTGCATTACCAGGCTATAATTCATACCACGCCTTTCGGCCACCAAACCCAGACTGAAACACTAAAAATGAAGGCGTGTCCATATTCATTAAGGATATCCACACCTCCAAGCTAGTTGCTCAGCATAATGCATCTGAGATTATCCAAGTTCAACTAACTCTGGGCAAAACCGCAATCCAGATTGTAGCTTGCTACAGGCCCCCCACCATGCCCCAGGATACCCACTCCTCTTTTCTTGATACACTGGAAAATATTAAGGTACAGCCCAACACTCTAATAATGGGTGATTTCAACTACCCTACCATTAACTGGGAAAACAACTCATGTACCAACTCTTTTTCTCAATGGTTTCTGGAAATCATCAGTTCCAGTGCCTTGGATCAACTTATCCACACCCCCACCAGGGGCAGCAATATCCTAGACCTGGTCATCACCAACATGGGTGACCAGTGTTCCACACCAGAGGTCAGCTCCTCATTGGTCAGATCCGACCACAAGCTAATCACCCTAGACATCCACATCCCACTCCCACCCCCATTATGAAAACAACCGTAAAAAATTTCTCCAAAGCCAACTTCACGCTTCTTAAGACAGAAGTGGCAAACTTCACAACACCCATACAGATGGACAATTGAGGTACAACTGCTGAAGCCTACAAAAATGCACTTTATAAGCACTTACAGGAGTGCATGGATTGTGCTATCCCTAACAGAACCAAGAGGCTACCCTCCAAAAAAAGGAAGCCAATCTGGTGGTCTTCTGCCATAAACAAACTCTACAACAGAAGAAAAAAACTGTTGCAAAAAAGAGTAAAATCCCATGATTGGAGGAACTCCCTGGTCAGCCTCAGTAAGAAGCTGAGATCCCTCATAAAATCCTCAAAAGCTAGTTATGAAAACAAAATTGCCACTGATTCTAAAGACAACCACAACGCATTCTATAGCTATGTCAAAAATCTCAATGGCAACACTCAGATCGGCTCTGAGTTACAGCACAATGACACTAAATATACAGAACCAACTGATATTGCCAACATTCTGGCAGATAGATTCAGTTCTAACTTTACCCCCTTCTCACCCCCTAAAGGGCCCATGTTTATACCGGAAGAATGTAAAGTTCCTGTAATCATGGCTGCACAGGTAAAAACCTCACTCTCCAAAGCCAAGAACATAGCATCCATGGGACCTGACAACATCCCAGGCTGCCTTCTACATGAACTACAGAATAAACTGGCACCCCACCTAAGTACCATGTTCAATCATAGCCTCACCTCAGGCATTGTGCCCATTGGATGGCGCAGCGTGACAGTTATCCCACTCCACAAAGGGGGGGCCACAACAGACCCCGGGAACTACCACCCCATTAGCCTGATGAGCCTCGTCTGCAAGGCCATGGAACGTATCATCATGGAACTCATAAACAAAGACATTGGAGATCTCCAAACTCTGGACCCCACACAGTTTGGGTTTGTAAAAGGCAGATCATGTCTCCTAAACCTGTTAGACATCTTTGAAGTAGTCACCAAAGCCATAGATGAGGGTAAGGTGGTTCACACAGCCTATCTAGATCTCGCCAAGGCGTTCAACACCATCCCCCACTCTGGAATTATAGATAAACTCACTAAACTAGGCATAAATCCCTATGTCACAAGATGGGTTGCCAACTGGCTTACTGACAGAACCCACACTGTGAAAGTAGCAGACTCCAAATCAGACTTCAGACCAGTGACAAGTGGAGTACCACAGGGTTCAGTCCTGGGTCCTCTCCTGTTTGGTATCTACTTCTTTGAAGTACAGGCTAGCACAGAAGGTCTTTGGCTAACTAAATTTGCAGATGAGTGAAAACTAGGAACCATAATCGAAACTCCTAACAATGTGGACATTCTACAAAAGGGCCTCACTGAGACAGATGCCTGGTGTCAAAGACATGGTCTCAAGCTCAATGCCAAAAAGTGCATTGTCATCCCCTTTGGCAAAACTCTGTATCCATGAACTACCACATAGGCGGTAGTCTACTTAACACCAAAAGTGTGATAAGAGACCTTGGGACACAGGTGGACAGTAGTCTCTCCTTTGATAATCACATTGCCACAGTGGTCAGGAAATCCTTCTACGTGGCACACCTCATCACAAAAGGTTTCTCATCCAGAAAAAAAAGAGGTCATTGTTCCCCTCTACTCATCACTCATTAGACCCATTAGAGAGTACAATGCCCCTTTTGGTATGTACCTCCCAAGACATCTACAACAACTGGAAAGGCTACAAAAATACCTCACAAAGAGGATTACTGGCCTCAAACAGATGCCTTATGCAGACCATCTCAAAAAACTTCAGCTTTACTCCGTCGCATATCGCCTACTCAGAGGTGATCTCTGCCTAGCATACAAAGCTATGTCAAACCCAGAGCTGTTGGACATGCTCCACTTAAAGAAATCCCAATCCCTCCGAGCTACATGCTCTAGGGACCTAAACCTTGTCACCACAATAAACAGAACATGCTGGAGGGATAGATTCCTGTCCCAGAGACTTCCCATACTCTGGAACAGACTACCTATCTATGTCAAACAGAGCTCCTCATTAGCACTCTTCAAGAAAAATCTTGATGATTGGATGGGTAATAGGAAATTCACCCCGGGGATCACTTCTGTGGTTCTGCTTGACAGGGGCACAGGAAAATAATTTTCTTGGGTGGCGAAAGCCAGGGTACATTTTTGGCTAGGCTTGTATAGGCCCTAGGGCCAATAGCCTAGTACCTACATATGAACCTATGAACCTGTGTTATGCAACCCTACCCAGTTTTGCCCACTAGTACATTTGACACTTATATGGTGGGGCTATGTTAGTAAAGAAGTAGCAAAGGGTTAATGGGGGGGCACGTTAATTTGAGATTAGTTAACTTACTGTTGACCTCTGTCCATCAGAGACATGGGGGTCAGACCAGGGGTCAATTTATGATTTCCAGTTCATTCATCAAGGTTTCACTGCAAAAGCCTCAGGGATGAATTCTGCTTGGATGGGGTACCTGTTCAATAGCATGGGGATCCTTTGAACACACATCGGTCTCTCCAGCTTGCTTTATGTTGCAGGCAAAGTTTAAGTCCTTGGATTGAGTGTTCCTGGTATTGTTTGTTTTGCAGATGTGTTAGACATCCATCAGAGCTGTTCTTGAGAATGCCTTATATACCAGGCAATGATCACCTGTCAGTAACCTGTAGGAGACTGAGTAAAGAGATAGTGACTTCAGGCAATCTGTGCAGGACAGGGTATTCTTACCCTGGATTCTTCTGGTGAGAAACCATTAAGGGCATTCCAACTTTTCCTAACCAACATGTGGCAGCTCTACTTCCCTCCAATTGTAACCTCCTGCCTGATCAAATCAGACCCCAATTCAGTCACATTCACATTAAAACAAAAGTTTGCAGCATTTTCCAATACCTCACTATTCAGAGATTATGTAAAGGGTAATCTAGTAATATTGAGTGATGACCTGGTTAAATTTAAATGTCCTTTCCATCTCGAGGATTCCACTTTTGACATGGAATCTTTTGTTGCCAATATTTATTCACATATAAATAGTTGTATAGATGCCCCCCCCCACGAGAAATAACTACAATGAAAATTGGTTCTATAATAAAAAAAATAATTGTTTGCAAAAATAAATCTAGCTCTCAAGACCAAAAAACATTTTTGCTAAACTTAACAAATACTCAGAATCCTGATGAAATCAACTAAAAGCCACCTAGGTGAAAAATGACCAGAAATCTTTCTTAATCTATGTTAGAAATCTCAAGGGCAATGTCCACAAAGGCTTAGAGCTAATAGTTAATCATATTACAAGGTCAGACCCAGAAGACTTGGCAAATCTATCAGCAGATGCATTCAGTTTAATCATCATCTTCCCCTTTTCTCCAATATTCTTAGAAAAAATACCCACATTTACAACCATCAAATCTCCCAAGAACAGGTTCTCAGGCCACTTTCTAAGATCAGGAACACTACATCCATGGAACCCGATACAACAATTTGCCTACTGGTAGCCAGAAACATGGTGTGCAAATCTCCCTATCACCCTAAAGGCTATTCAATATATATTGCAAGGACAACTTCACAATGTATGGCTGTTACACACCATTGTCACACCATACAGATAGCTGGTTGCTTACAATGCAATGGCCCTGGTAAGGCTATAGCCATTATGTTGGGGAAACACACAAAACAAGGCAAAGGGAAGCCCCAAGAAATAGTATAATTCTGGTGGTAGAGTGGGCACATTTGAACAACAAGATCTTGGGAAAAAGCAGACCATCCATATGTCTCCTGGGCAAAGGTTGTACTGTAGGCAATGAACTGGGAGACAATGCATGTTGACGACATGTCCATACCTAACACTACTTGGCACAGTGCTACAGCAATTAAGTGAATGCACTGAAAATGTTTACCTAGCACAGCAGTGCTAAAGTCACTGGTGGGGTGATTGTTGTTCACCATGGACAGTCTTATATACATACCTTGATCCACCTTTGCTTTTACCTCTGGCAGAGTTAGTTGCTCACATGTAGGTGGAGAACCCTTCAGCCATCAGTCTATCCTCTACCTCTAAACATGGAAGGTCTCATGCATATGTACAATGCATATCCAGCTTCAATGTGTGCTTAACCCACTAATCACAGCTCAGGTCCCATATTTCCACAGCTGGCCACAACCAATAGATGCTACTGGAATGACATGTTCTCCTGAATGGACATACCTCAGTGACAACTGACCATTTGCCGTAATGACGTTCTAAGGAATGCAGCCACAGTTGAACAAATGGAGCCTCACAAAGGCATCCTCATCTGATGTACATGCTCCTACACTTCTTTACTGTTGGCTGCTACATCTGGTCAGCACTTCTCTCCTGGAAGCTAAATAGCATTACCTGCCTGCATAATCCTTGACAACCCACAGCATCCTAGCTGTGGCAGCCTTATGAAAGATGCCAATCATGATAACACTAACTATGCAAGTGTTGTTTTTTCCATAGTTCCCTCCCCAACTGTTCAAATGGTGATAACTGTAAACTTCAATCCCACTGGTTCATGTGGATTAGGAAATGTTTAGTGCACAACATGGCCAGTCCATGTAATGTATTGCATAGTCTGGGTGCATAATCAAATTCATTACTTCTATTCTATGTTTGTACTGCTCATGCCCCTTAAGTGCAAAGCAAACCCTCATCTTTTTCAGTGCTACAACATATTATGCCAGCCCCTGGTTCACATGGGAGCTCACCACAGAGCTGTGTCCTCTTGGATCTCCTCACCAAGCTCAACTTTTGCTGCTGGCATAATAATGCTAGTTAGCACCAAGATCTCCCGATGCTGCAACTGTTTGCAATTCATCATGCTGTATAGCAGGGCACACTTCAAAAATAATTTGGTGCATGTTCATAGGTTCATAGCTGTGTACTAGTTGGATGTCCACTGGTGGTCTATTTAACCTAGCCATGTACCCCAAATCAGAGACAAGCTCTTGTACCCTTGATAAGTGTATGCATGGGGCTTGGGAGATGAAACATTTACAAGTAGGGGTCTGAGAGATGAGCCATTTACAGGCTGACTGTGTCCATTAGAGACATAGATGTCAAACAAGGGATGAATGTTCTGTTCCACAGCCAATTATCCATGTTACACTTGAATTTGGTTAGGGAGGAAATCTGATTCACATGGATAAGAGAACCTGTTCCAGAGTAATGGTAATCTCTGAGATACATATCTCTCTCTCCAGCAGATCCTATTTATATTACAGCCAAGGTTTAAGTATTTAGAACAGGTAATTCTGTTGCTGTTTGTTTAGTGGATATGCAGGAGGTCCATCAAGGTGGGGTCGAACAGTGGCTTGTTTACCAGACATAACCCCCCCCCCAACAATGTGTAGGAGACAGAATACAGGAATAGCATTTTGACGTTTCTCAGAAGAATATTGCAGTTGACCCCAAATGTATCTAGACAGTGAATGCACGACTTCAATACTTTAAATAGATGTTCAGTGTTGTTCTATGTCTGTGTCACTGCAGTGTTGCCTGGTGACTGTGAATGGGGGGTCATCAGCCAAAGCTCGAAAGGACATGAAACATTCCCTTAACACACAACAGCAAACATGATTATAAGCCATCTGCTTCTCTTCATAATATCACTGGTCTGTCATTTTCTCTAGGTGAACAGCGTTCACCTCATAAAACACTATTTTAGGTCACATATGCAAGATATGGGAATCATTGGGAATTGCCTGGATGGTGCACAAACACATTGTATATAGTACCCTGTAAATTGCACATCACCTGAGTGCAGATGGAAAGAAAGTCCTTCTGATTCATTGATTGGATACCGTGTAAGCCAGGAAGGGCCTTAAGTGCAGTGTCGGTAGTCAGTGCCAGAACCTCAGCAAAAGAGACTATGTCATCAAATGCTCACACAACTGTGTTTCCTTCATCCTCTCTCCATGGGAAAAAATATCTTCACCTCCACATACATTAGCATCACATCTAGGAACAGATGCAAATTTGCTAGGCCTATGACTGTGAAAAGTTGGATGGTATAAAATCCTGTTAGCAAGAATGGTTAATGTTACAAAAACCTTCACTGGGATATGCACATCATACATTCATTTAGATCTCATGTGAGTCAATCAGCTCCTGTATGATATCTCTCTCTATATGGTAGTGGTCACCTATGCCCTGACCGACCATCCAAGTGATGGTAAGTCTGCTGCTAATGGACCATTCTGTAACATAGATGTTGGTGTTTTCCAACACAGAGGACACTGGTATCCAAAGAGGCTACTAACATGTTTTAGTGGCTAAAGTAGTTGAACCATTACCCAGTAATAATCTTGTTCACTAGGAAATTACAGTGTACAGAAAATCTGATCCCCATTGCTCTTTTACATTCTTACATTTTGAATACATTTTTTCATATGCAATAGCTCCAATTATGTTGATGCTCACTTGAATATCATTACTGCAGTCGTGCAAGCAATACATACTACTCTGTTACCCATTGTAGTATAGTTGTTCTGTGCGTCCCTGAGCTGTCCATCTGCCTGAGAATTTCTGCTCACCATGCTATTTCACATAACATAGTACAGAAATTGTTTCTAAGCACCCCTCCCCCAAAAACAGAAGAATAGAAGAAAAAGTAATGAATGATGCTATTTCAAATTCAGAAATCAAAGATAGAGAACATAAACTAGAGTTTAGAAAATGTATGACTTGGTTATATACCCTTTTGATGCTGCCCTGTAAATAGTTGTTGGTGAATTAACTTTTATAGTGCATATTATCTGAATATGTTGACTATAATAATGTTATGGTGTGATTGCTTCAGTTATCTAATTGGGTCTATTTTTACCCCTCATTTTCTATAGTGAGCCCCAACGGTTCTTCCTCTCAACATTATTAGGGTTAAACTTTAATTAAAAAATAATAACAGTTATTGTTTTTTCTTTGTATGTGTGTGCATGAGAGAGAGAGGGAGTATTTGTGTTTTTGCATTATGGAAGGGGATGACATTTCTCTGGAAGACTTGGGAGTAAAGCAGACACCATCACTGAAAGGACGCTAGTATATTATACCACATTCACACACATGTATATGTCCACACTTAAGTGCATCCTAGAGAACAATATAATTTTACTAGTCCACCTTCCAGAATATTTTTTTTTGTTATAATACATATACACATGTTGGAATTAGCTACATGATATAGCAATGGATCAAACTGTTTTGTGCCTGGATAGAGGCCATTGACTGCAAATGTTAGTTTCCCACCAATGAATCTGTAAAATGATTTTGTTAATCCTCTTATTCAAGTAAAATTACCCTGATTTTGTATGTATGTATTTTCCAAATGAAGGCATACTCTATCTGTTCTACCTGTTTCTAGAATGTTTATAGTTCTAATAGAACTTGTTACTTTTTCTGCTGAGTGTTTTTATGATCTATAAACAATTGCCAACTTTTATCCACATTTTGGAGAACTCTAGCATTTCAATTATGTTTATTTCCACTGCAGATTACTCTGTTTACTAATCAAAATATGAAACAGGACAATGGTGAATTGTAAGGGGTTACACTGACCAGCAGATGCACTTTGAAAGTGAGAAAAATATCCATTTTCAAAATGGCACTTGCAATTTAGTGTTTCATTTGCATGCAGGATTTGCATCTTAAGCTCTGTTTCAGTAATATTGCAAAGTCATAATGAGGTTAAAGTTAATGAATAAACAACAAATGAGTATCTACTGGCATCAAAATGCCTGCTAATTACAGCAGTGTTAATGGTTTGTCTATACATAATGAATAGCAGAAGATTTGCATTTTCTGAGGCAAATTACCCACTTACATCCAAGACATAGCAATTTATCAATGCACACTTCCTTTATAGAATGATGTTTGGCATGAAGAGGCTTTAGGACACTTGTCTAGGTGAAAATAGGAATAAAAAGAACAAAGTGCTGCACAACAAATGTTTGCAAAGTGACAAAATCTCTGCATATTTAACCTTCCAGTCTACAAGTGTGTGTGACAATGCACAGCAAAATCCAAGTAAACATATTTTATTTGTCATTTTATTGGACAGATTAGCCCCACAAAGGTAGCGGCCTCTTTTCAGAGATACCTCAAGGTGGCATTTTATGCTACTACTAGTGGAAATTTGATAAGAACATCTTTTATATTCAGCTCAACTACCACAAACGCAAGCAAATGGGACCTCTGTTTAACATCTCATCAGAAGTGTAGCATGCCCTGTATGCTAAACAGCAGTGTAAGTTGTCCAGCAACCTGAGGTGGGAAAAGAACCTATAACCTTTGGTAACAAAGGAAAGCATGTAACCTGCTGTGTCACTGATACCACTTATCTTTGCTTTAAAGCTGTATGTGACATACTTTGGGCAGCAAAGATAACAATGATAACATGCTAATTGAATAATCAATGTATAGTTACAACACATGTTGAGAATTTCAGTGTTACAGCACACAAGGAAACCGTTTCCTCTAAATGGTGCACTTTCTGCTATTGAAGGATTTTAGTACAATTTCAAAAGGGTACTAAATATATGGCATAATTTATCATTTTATTTCTTTCAATTAAGGCCATATGTACTGCAGAAATGTTAAGTAAACATGAAAATATAAGACAGCTGATATTTAATAATTAGTACTTAAATTCTGTGTAGGATGTATGCATTGCTAAGTTTTTTTATGATGATAAAGCATATGTTCCTTCTCAGAAAACAGAAGATAGGGCTTGATAAGTATACAAATGTCATCCTATTTTCTGTAGGCACAATAAATATTTTATTTTAGAATCGGGAAGTGAATGCATCTCTAAATAAATGTTTTCCCAGGAAAAGTTATAGCAAATTCAACATTTTGTTTACGCTTCTGAACTTTGAGCATCAGTGCCAGATAATAAGTATGCGTATAATGCTTCAAAGTCTGTGTTGGTAAACAAATAACAATGGCACATGTCGATCTGCCTTAAAAAAATGCATATACCTACACTCGTAAAAAAGGGACTGTGTTACGCCTTACTTTGCTTCAAAGACTGTGTTGGTAAACAAATAACAATGGCACACGTCAATCTGCTTTTAAAAATGCATATTCCTACACTCGTAAAAAAGGGACTGTGGTACGCCTTACTTTTTAAAGACATGATAGTCTTCAATGGAAATTTAATCTAGCAAACAAAAGGATTTAAGAGCATTTTGATGTTTAAATAGTTATAATGTGGGAAGTGCAAGATAATTGCATGTTAGCAGTGATTGTATTACAGCACTTAAAAACATATGAAGCCAATTATCCAAATTTCAGCTCTGTTTAAAAAGAAATAATTCCGTATCATGTTGCCACACTATGACAGGGAGTTTGTTATGCAGCTCTGTATTTCTTGCCAGCAGCAGCATTTTCAGCAGCCAGCAAAATACAATGAAAACTTTGACTTAATAAAACCTCAGGCATGTCATATACGCAAAAAATAATTTTGAAGTAAAAAAAAAAAATAAATTATAAATCTGTGTGCTGTCATTTAAAAAGCTATGCTGAATATATTTCACTACAGTATTTTCAGTGCAGCTTCAGAACAGCTACTGAAACATTACATTAGAAAAAAGAAAGACTAAACTATTGTTAGCAGGGATGGACCATAGAGGCTACAGCAAATGAAATGTCTGTAACTGTTGGTATCTACACCAACAGCTCTTTGTTTCTGTAAATATTAAGTTTTTGACAACTAGCATTATTCCCAGATATTTTGTGTTGTATGGAAAATAATGTTTTGTGGTTCGTGGCAGCAGGCAGGGTGAATTCATGGATACTAGCTGCTATCTTGTACAGTGTTTACACTGTACAATATTCAACACATGCAAATGAATGCATAGTGATAAGAAAGCAATATAATATATGCGGAGCTTGGTGCAATGGTTAAGGTCTTTACCTCACAGATACACGGTACAGTCTGATTTTATTGATTTAACATTTATTTACCGGGAAAGCCCAACTTGGAACAAAGTCAATTTTTAGCAGAAACCAGGGGATGTATGTCTTTGTAACATGGGAGGAAACCAGAGCAGCCAGAGGAAATCCACACAGACAGAAGATACAGATTATGCCCAGAAAGCACCCCAGCTCAGAATCAAACCAGAGAACTTCTTGCTGTGAGAAAACAACTCAAACACTGCACCATCCAAGCCTCTGGTTATTGGTTAAGCTTATAATAGTCTGCAGACTGATTGCCTACTATTCATCTATGAACAGTTTAATGGGATACATAAACTGAGGGAATAAAAAGAGTTTTGTTTCATAGACATTTATCCAGATGATGGAATTTTAGTAAGCTTTTTGTACAGAGTAAAACCATTCCAAAAAAAAAAAAAAAAAAACTGAGTTGCATCTCACATACACATTGGGAGTTGCATCAGTTCTCCACTCAGCAGCACATTTTGACTTGGCCAACACCACTTGTGAACCAGTTCCTCATCCTTATATAGGTCTAGCAAGCAATAGTGTTAGAGGGAATAGAGGACTTTTCATCTTTTGACAGATGATGAAATTGTGGTAAGATTAGTGTGGGTGAGGACATTCTAAAAAACCTGAGAGATGTATTTCTTCCATACTGCAAATTTCTAGAGGTGCATTGTTTTCCTGCTGGGATTTCAAGGTATGTGCACAGATCTTGTTATCATTGCTACAAAGACCTTTCAGTGATCTACTATGAAAATGTGGGTGTTTTCCAAGCATCTGCATTAAGAATACTCAGTTGGGTGAATTCAATAAAGCCTTCATGCTTTTTTTTCAGGTAAGCATTCCACTGTGATGCGTACATGGGCACGGACATTTTTAGATTTAGTAAGCTCTGCTTAGGGGAGTGCATGCACACACAAACACAGAAAATTCCGTGCCATGCAAATGGACTCATAAGCAGGTGAATCTCACGCAGTTGAGGCAGACAGAACAGCATCTGTTCAGACCCCATGTCAGTGTCCATACTGTACCATGTACAGAAGTCTAGACAGACAAAAAGGGTGTAAAATTGTAGAAAAGTAAGACCACATATTAGCAAAACTATTTGTCTGTATGCCAGAAAGATTAAAAGGGAATAAGTAAAATTAATATTTTTTAATAATCTCGGCATGTTTGCGCTATGCACCACAGTACGCAAACATTTAATAGAAAAATAGAAAAAAATAATAATTTTATAGTATGTGACCAAAATGTATTATAGGAGCTTACATGGGATCCCTACAATGGTACTTTGCTGCTGTTGATAAGGTGATAGGGCTATGAAGCATGTAGTTTCTAGGCTGTCTGCATGGATAAGTATGCATATCCAAATGAGGTGGGGTTATTGAATAGCAGAAAGAAGGATTTGTGTCCGCATATCCCCTTCTTGTAGGGTCTTGCACCATGTTAATGTTTGCACAGGATGTGGCTGACATCAGAAGGGTGTGTTCTCTCACTTCTAATCTCTTTTAAGCTTTGTGTTTGCATGGCATGCCACCTGGCTGAGCATGTTCTTAAACCTGGTTGTATTCAATTAGACATTTTGACCTTTGTATAAACTATGCTGCATGGTGCAGTGCTGTGTGCAGCATCGTGCACTGAAATAGGGCCATTAAATGATGTTATAGTGTAGGCAGGTTGAATGTATCATAGTTACTCAATCACACATTCTCCACCTACAGCAGAGCTGTATAAAGTATACAAAAACCTTTCATTCTGATTTTCCCCCAATACTCGGAACCATTGGAGTACAGACTTGGGAATTTTAACTGAGATACTGCTAAGGGCTGCTGCAGGTCAGCTACATCTATATGCACTAGATACTGATGTCGGTGCTGCTGGTGCCACTGACAATAGGCCTAGACAGAGAAGGAGAAGAGTGCTCAGGCCCAGGGTAACCTGCCAGGAGCTACATGAGATGGAGATTGTAGAGCACTAAAAGGTGGACAGGAACATACTACAAGAACTCACTGAACATTGCCACCATCAACTCAGACCTAGAGCCAACAGAGGGAAACCCATTCCAGTAAAAACAAAGGTATGTGCAGCTCTTAGGATACAAGCTACAGGTACTTTTCAAAAATCAACAAGAATGTATATAATAGTTAACAATAACAAACTACTACACAGTGTTTCATCAAATAAAGCCCATTTTGTGAACAGCTTGGCTCACTACATCAAAACCTTTGTAATTGAAGAACACATTTGTTGTTAATAGTTTCATTTAGTCCTGGAGGGTAGTCTACTCTTAAAGCTATCTGCCATTTAGATTCCCTACATTCTAATAAGGCTTTAAAATTAATCACCAAAGGACCACAAGCTACTTTGTCTAAAACAAAGAATGTAAATTTCTTAAAACTGTTAAATAATAAAACATGTCATGCCAGTGCATTATTCCTGTCTTTGTTTCTCACTGCCAACACATGTTTATAAATCCTTCTACTTAGTGACCTGAGGGTCTTGCCAACATAACTGGTGCAAAAATTACATACTGCGAGATAAACAATGCCCAGAGTATCACATGTAAACCTGTCCTTTGCCCAAATAACTTTCTTAAAATGTTTCAACTCAACAGAACCTGAATTGGCTATGTATCTACATGACCACAAGCAAAAGTCCCAACAAGGTCATTTACCCCATTGTGTGATATCTTAGAAGTACTTTCAAGTATACTTCTTATGTTACATACCTTTTTATAAGTGAACAAAGGTTCATTACCCAGGACTTTCACCATTTCAGAATGTCCAAGCAACACCTTCCAATTTTCCTTAATAACACACCTAATAATGTCTATTCCATCTGAAATGGACAATGGAAAGGCAAGCTCAAACACCTTTTTGTTTTGATTCACCCTACTTGCTACATGGAAATTGCCTCTCAAAATGGGGAAAGCTAAACTGTCTGAGAGTTATAACTTCAGCAACAATGTTACGTAACCAAAACAAATCATACCCCCTGGCTATAAAAAATCCAGTCAGATGGTTAACCTCACCATCAAAAACAGAATCTTCACTGGTCAAATGACTCACCCCTATAAGTTGTCCCTTGACAACCCCTCTTTTCATATGTTGGGGGTGAAGACTGTCCCTGTGCAGGTACTGATTGACAAAGGTAGATTTCCTGTGGATACTACTACTGAAATTAAAACTGTCATCAAGTAGTTCCAAATGAATATCCAGGAAGTCTATTGTTTTCCCAAGCCCTCTCAAGGTAAAGTTCAATAAACTGATTGAACAATTCAGGTCTTACAAGAATAGTTGGAAACTGTCAAGGTTCCCTTGCCACAAAAAAAAAAAAAAAAAAAAAAAAAAAAAATCAATGTAATCCCTGTAAAATAAAATGTTCTTTTCTAAAGGATGTATCACAAGAAATATCATCTCCCACATATTCCAACTTCTATACTTGTATAAAGGGAAGTGACATAAAGTGTTACAAAAATATAGTTGATATGTCAAAATTTTCCAAATTAAATTCACGTAACAACTGTAATAGATGCCATGAATCTTAAATAAAACTTTGAACTTTGAATAATAGGGTTCAAAATTTTATCTAACCAAATAGAAATTGGTTCAGTCTTAGAATATGCTGCTGACTCTATGGGTCTAAAAGGGGGCGGGGCATGCTTCTACATTTGTGGACTTTAGGAATTCCAAAGAGAACTGCTAACTTCGGATGTTCATCCTGTAAAAACATGTATACTAAGTGTCTATTATTTGATTTATTTTGTCAAGGTAATATTGAAGTGTCAATATGCTTAACAGAATAAAACTTCATTTATATTAACCTGTTTGTAGTTCTATGGTCACTCAAAAGTTGCAGCGTAGCATTTTCATAGTCCACAGTATGCATAATGACTAGGGCCCCACCCTTATCTGCCTTCAGTACTCTCAGATTCTTGTTGGTAGCTAGGTCAATTAATGCTTTCCTCTCTCACTGAGTAAGATTATCAGTACAGTGGGACCATCTACTAATGTCTCTGAAATGCTGTTCACATAGTGTACCAAAAACTTGTAAGGAAGAGCATAAGGCAGGATTATAAGTACTTCTACATTTACATTGTTCTGTGGGTAAAACAGAAGTAGGCAAACCATCAAAAATAATCTTCAAATTCAACGTTAAGTTGAACTTAAAATCCACAAACAAATTTACTACATTCACTTTGTTGGAAGGAATAAATGTAAAGCCAACATTGGGAGAATTATTAACAACATTCATGTTGCCGGCATCACACTGGCTACAAACAGAAGTAGAAGCAACTGCCTCTGTAAGACCATTAGTACTATCAAATGCACCAGCTGATAGGGGTCATCTGTTAAGTTAGACAAATTTAAAATGTGTTTACAAAAAATTAAGTTCTCTTTTTGTTGTTTCTGTTCCTGTTGTTCCCTTTCTTCTCTTGATTTTTATTGTGTGTGGCCTGAACTTCTTTCAACCACCTCGGGGTTCTCTGCACCCCTGATTTGTCCACTAAAAAGGTCCATTCATTGTGGACACAGCAGCACCAACATTGGGAGAATTATTAACAACATTCATGTTGCCAGCATCACACTGACTAGAAACAGAAGTAGAAGCAACTGCCTCTGTAAGACCATTAGTACTATCAAATGCACCAGTTGATTTCACAGTTTGTACTGATGTTAAACATTTAGGTAAAGGATAGGCAGTCTTGTCTTTATAGGCAGCCAAGTCCCTCTTCAATTTTCTTTGTTTCCTATTAATAATGGTCGCCCTCTGCCTATCTACTTTGATGGAAATACCTTCATATAAAGTAGGAAAGCACTGGAAACATTTGGACCCCCTAACTTTCACATCCAGAGTTTCCATGTCAGTTTTTAATTTAGTAATATTACAATTGTAATGGGCGACCAGCATTTTCATCAGGGCAACACGAGTAGCATTAAAAAGTTCAGTCAATTACTGGTACAAAGTGTCCCCTTGTTGAACACAGGACATTTAAATAATCTTAAGCCATGGGGTACACTGCAGAGTCTTACACATTCTTCTAAATAAGCCACTTCTAACTGCAAAAAAAAAATTTTTAAGGAAAGTTTTTCTAAAGAAAATATGTCATTTTTACAAATGTCAAACTCATCTGAGCAGCTACTTTCAATAGTGGCACGTGTATTTCATGACTGTCCAATTTGAAGGAGTTTTCAAACTCACTAAAAACATGAGAAACCACATCTTTATGTGAAATTGTGCTAGCTGAAGTCCCACCAATACCAGTAGGATGAGAAACACCATCACTGGATCCACTGAAAGAAGAAACACCTCCATCTTTGTTCCCCAGCCAACTGACTGTGGGATTGTTGTACTGAAGTCAGCACACTACTAGCAATACTGTTCTGTAGCTTAACTCCTCCTCTTTGGTTACCTTGACCATGAGAAAAGTCTTCACAGATAGCAGCAATAATGTTGGCCATGAAAGATTTGTTAGACACAAGAGAGTTGTCTAATGCTGAATGGGTGGTTAATTTCAATAAACAGTCCTGTGTAACTCACTTTCTGCCATAATGCTGTCCAATTGCCTCCAAATTCAACCACAGACTGCTAAACAACTCCAAAGAACAAAGTAGAAATGTAAAAGCAGCAAACGAAAGACCAGGAAGGAACTGGATCAAAAAACTTATAAGCTTTCGTTCGTTTAATAAAACACCATGAACTTCATCAGAATAAATACAAAAACTTGAAACCACCCTTTAAATACTTGCCATGTTCAAAAAATCATCCAATGGCAAAATGCTTCAAATAAATTTAAATAGCCACTGTGATGTCATGAAAATTTAAAAATACACTACAACATTTTTTAACATTGCATATATATAAATATAAAAACATGAAAATGTATATATAAATAGTCAACAATAACAAACTACTACACGGTGTTTCATCAAATAAAGCTCATTTTGTGAACAGCTTGGCTCACTACATCAAAGCCTTTGTAACTGAAGAAAACACTTGATGTTAATAGTTTCATTACTATTGTAAGTACTTGCACTGTATCGCTGTTGATTATTTAGCTGCATTTCACCTTATTCGTGAATATAACACTGTTATTTAAATGTCTATTTCTTTAAATTGTTTACCTTGACTGTATTGGTCTGTCTTCTTGCTTATGTGCTTTTCTATAGAATTGTTTTATATTGTCATAACTATAGGCTCCGATGTTAAGTTTTCTGTGTTTGACATTACTTTTTACATATAACGCTAGGTTCAACTAGTGTTTTTGGCTTTAATGACTACTGTTATAGTATTTTACAGCCATATATGCTGTAGATGTTAACTTATATGTGTGGGTCTAGCTTCTCGCTGTAAGCGACCATTTGTCTAAGCATGTTACACGTATACAGATAACGCTAGGTTTAATTAGCGTACTTGGCTCTAATTACTGCTTCTATAGTATTGTGCAGCCATATATGCTCTTGCTGTTAGCTTAAATGTGTGGGCCTAGCTTCTCGCTGTAAACGATCATTTGGCTAAGCGTGGTGCATGCATTTATATAATGCTAGGTTTAACTAGCATTTTGGCTCTAACAACTATAGTATTTTTCAGCCTCATAGGCTCTATCTGATAACGAAAATATGTGGGTCTAGCTTCTCACTGAAAAAGACCATTTGGCTAAGCATGGGACGTGTGGAGCTGTTGAACGCTGACTTACCTACCTTCAGGTAGTCCCACGGCCACTTTCCAGCATATATGATATGCATGTTCATGGAAAATGCCAGCTTACACTAGCGTTTTAACTGTAAGACCTTTTCTGAATAAAGCTTTATTACTACAAGTCAAAATGCCACATTCTTGACGATTTGGACAGTGCTTAATTCCCGCTAAACTAGTAAGACTGTGTTGTTGCTTAGTGCTGTACATATGTAGCACTATCTCCTAGTTCTGCATTATTCTACATTAGCCCAGAAAATATAATGTTGTTGTGTGTTCTTGAAAGGTTACTTAAGTTATGGAGGAGCCTCACTACTCCCTATGTATTCTGAAGTGTAAGAACTATAATAACTGTGTTTCCTAATTAATGATTTTGAATCTGTCTAGCCTGCTCTTTAGCTAATTAATTACAGAGTGTATTGTCTGATATTGCGGTAGTGGTGCCGCGGTAGCATTGTCGCCTCACAGTAAGACGTTGCCCTGTTCAATTCCCAGTTAGAGCGTCTTCTGTGTGGAGACATGCGTGAATGGGCGTGCCTTCTTTGAAGGTTGTGCATAAGGGCTGGCAACTCGGCACGTACAAATCCACTGCCAATCATTAGCGGACAGGAGTTCTGCTGTGGTGACCCCTAACTGGGAAAAGCCGAAAAGACACAACAACATTGTCTAATATTGTTTATCTGACTAGGACCATTTTTGTTACTTGGCTCAGCTGCTAACTTAATGTTTTCTTCACTACTTTGTCTTCTTCCTCCCTTTGTCTACCCAGCCTGGCAAGCTGCCTGTCCTGCATTGGGACCTGCATAAGGGTTTATAACCTGCCCTACCTGATGACCTTGACTCCTTACTTTGTATAGTACTTGCTGTCTCTTCCTAACACCAAGGAATAGAGGCTAACGTCTCCCTGAACTCATCCCCTCAAAGAAGCCTGAAAGTATGAGTGTTGCTGAATTTAAAAGATATTTTGTCTAAACTAATTAGGTATAAAACCTACCCCTCCCTGCCAGGATAGCCAGCAGCCATACTCCTCTGTACTTGTCTTCCTCCATCCCTTCCTCTCATAGCCTCTGCACTTGACTTCACTTTTTCCCACCCCTACTCCTATATCCACTTTTTCCCTCCAGGAGCTACTGAAGCAGTATATTATTTTGCCCTCTAGATGGCACCCTTTTCTTTCCCATCTAGCCTTCAGCCTCAAATCTGAATCTCTTAGATTACTAGCTTCTACCTTACTAGTTACATTTCAGTCCCACTTTACCAGTCCAATTTCACTATAATTCTCTTAACTTCCCAACCTACTCAGACTGTCATTACCTATATTACCTTCTTTACTTGCCCACCAAACTTACCTCTAGCAGTCAGCATTCCACTGATTATTTTTCCTCAGGTTTTCCTCCTTCACTTGGCTTTACCTGCTCCATTCGCCCTGCGGGCTCACTCCGCTCCCCTACCCTACACCCAAATTCCACCAACCCCCACTACATCTGAACTTATACCTCACTAACCACTCCTACTCACCCAATTATCCTATCCCATCCAACAGCTCATTAAGGCACTCCTTTTACTAAGCCACTCCTCCTACTTCATCCCAAATTTCACCTTTTCACTCTCCACCCTCAACGTCTTCATCACTATGCCTATTTCACCTATATCACCTTACCTCAAATCCCTTTTTCTTTTCTCAGTTCTTCCTTTCCTTTTCCTTCCATATACACTAAATGCCTATGAACATCTAAGTTACTCTAGCTTCCACCAGTCCACAAAACAAATATCCCTTCCAGCTCTATCAGCTGCCCTTAAACATATAAACATAACATCTACAACCAGCTATTTCCTCCCAAAGTATCACAGAGTCACCCACATTACCTATAAACACCATCAAGTCAAGAGAAGCCATAACATACTGAATTTTTCCCTAATCCACACATATAGACTACACTTACTTACACCTTATACTAGATGGTGACATACATCCCAATCCCGGCCCTACCAATATTAGTCCTGCTCACCCAGGCACACCTTCTGCCTCTCCCCTTCACACCCCTACAAGGCCTCATAACCCCCTCTTCATAGCTCACTTAAATATATGAAGTGTGAATAATAAAGTTGCTGACCTTTTTGCCCTACTTGATGTTCATGACTTCGACATTCTTTGCTTGACTGAAACATGGTTAAAACCATCAACCCAAGACCAAGAAACTACCCCTCCAGGATATAGTATTCTAAGAGTGGATCACCTTAACAAGAAGGGTGGAGGTGTAGCCTTAATATACAAAGCAGGGCTCTAACTCACACTACTAGATGCTCACCCACCATCCAATACCAATTCTGAAATTATTATCACTAAGCTACAACTAAATACTTGCAAGTCTATCTACAACTTATGCTCATATCTTCCTCCAGGTAATAACATCAACTCCCTAGCAAATATCCTTAGCTGGCTGTACACTAACTATCCTCAAGAAATCATAGTGCTAGGCGACTTTAATATAGACTGGAAGACCTGTAATTCTGATTCCCCAACTAACCACATTAATCTACATGGCTTCTCCCAAACTATCACCTCACCTACCCATACCCATAAACCCACCAATAAAGAAACTACCCTAGATTGGATCCTTATAAATACTCAGTCCATAACCTATAATGTTGGCATCCTGCCAAATGACATTAGTGGTCACTCTCTAACTTATATAATTCGGCAAAAGAGTAATACACCCTGCCCTATAACTTTTAACTACTCGCTCAAATAAACCCTGAACACTTCCTAAATGAACTGAGTGCATGTAACTGGTCACCACTAAAGCACCTCCAACTTGAGGAAGCAGTGGCATACTTCAATTCCAAGTTTCTTGAAATCCTAGACTACCATGCCCCTTCTTGTACTCTCAGGAACAGTACCCAAACAGCGCCATGGCTTACTAAGGAAACCAAGCAAACAATTTTGCTAAGAAACAAATTCTGGGCCAAATGGCGTATCACTAAAGACCCAACTGATCACTTACAATTTAAACTACTAAAGCAGCAGTACTATCAGACAAAAAAAAACTTCTTCTTCCAACTCCAACTAACCAATCATCAAAGTCCACAGAAATTATGGTCAGGTATCAATAGACTCCTGCATCCAGGCAGCTCAAAAACTTCAACCCCGTCTGGAATTACCCTTGACACTCCCAAACAAATTGCTGACTCCTTCAATAACTTCTTTACTGAAGCTATTCAGTCACTTGCTAACTATCTACCTCATTCATCCTCTAATCTGCCCTCCTCCTCATACACCTCACCACCCACCTTCAAACCCCACCCTGTCCCCACATCCCTTATCTGTACCCTCCTTCAAAAACTCAAACCCTCTACCCCCTCAGCTGACCTCTTACATTCGAAATATCTTCAAATAGCAGCTAAAGTTATTGCTTACCCTATCTCTATCCTAATTAATAGAACCAGTAATGAAGGTACGATCCCAGCCATCTGGAAAGTCACTCATATCATCCCACTACATATAGGAGGCAACTCCACAGAACTTTCCAACTTACGCCCAATTGCCCTACTCTCTCCTATTGCTAAAATAATGGAAAAATGCATCCACCATCTACTATTAGACCACCTTCTCCAAAATAGCCTATTAGCCAGCACTCAGCATGGCTTTTAACCTTTCCATAGCACCCCTTCTTTACTTCTATGACCACATCAACATAAATCGCAAGAATAATACCCTGTCCTCTGCTATCTTTATTGATCTTTCAAAAGCATTCGACATGGTTAACCATCAGCTACCGTTGAATATTTTTAAGACCCTCTCATTTGATACTCAAGCACTCCAGTGGTTCAAGTTCTATCTAGACAACAGGCAGTGCTTTGGGAAAACACTCTTTCCTCCAACTTACCTGTCACCCTTGGTGTACCTCAAGGATCCATTTTGACCCCCTTCTATTCTCTATCTTTATAAACGATCTATCTATTAGTATCCCCCAAGCTGTAACAATACAATATGCTGATGACTCCACTTTAATATCCTCAGCCACAGAGCTTTCTGAACTGCAGTCCCTCATCCAAAATACCTTTGAACTTGTAGAAGAATGGTTTCTCCAGCGGTGTCTCCTCCTTAACCCTAAAAAGACAAAACTATTGCTATTTACACCTACACAAAAGTCCACCCAACTTCACTTCTCTAACATATCGAAAAAGGGTACAGTCATATCTCCTGACACTACCACCAAACTCTTAGGAGTAATGACTGACCACAGCCTTAATTATGATGCTCATATTAACACCACAATAAAATCAGTAAACCGAAAACTAGACTCCCTCTTTAAAATTAAGCCTTTCTTTACTCCCATAGCTAGAACTACTAATGCCCACACCCACCTTATCTCAACTCTCTTTTATGCTTCTCCTATATATACAAATTTATCCAAAACCAAACTCCACAAGCTGTCAATTTCCTACAATAATATTGCTAGATTTGCCACCAGCTCCCCTTTTTGAACCCACCACTGCCAAAATCTGAATCAACTGGGTTGGCTTGAATTGCAAAATCAAATCTTATTCCATCAACTGATTATTATCCATAAAACCCTTTATCTCCCAGATAAAACACCAATTCTCACAAGTCTAATCAGCCCATATAAAAATCTTTCAAGCCTATGCTCAGCTAATAAACTTCTTGTATCCGGACATAAACCCAACAATAAAGCAGGATATTCCCTTTTCTCTAACACTGTGGGGAAAAGTTGGAACCTACTCCCTAGTGAACTTACATCTCTGTCGTCTACTACATTTTTCAAAAAGAAACTCAAATCACACCTTACCAGCCACTGGCTATGTCCCTGTACTAACCCTGACTAAGACTTTCTCCGTCCATTTTCATCTTTATCAGTATTTCCTATGCTATTACTCACTTTATTGCCACTTTAAGCCCTCTACCTTCTAGTTGTACTTATTGTACCCAGGAAAGCCAGAATTGACATCTCTTTGTCTCTGTTATGACTTTCCGCCCCCCACACTAACTCTCCAATCCTATTTTTAACTAGTCTGTTCTCATGTTACTTTCTCTTAACCTTCAGCTGGGAATCAAAAAGGGTTATCTTAACTCATGTTTGTTCTACATGTTCTACTGTATTCCATGTATGCTAAATTGCCTTGTAACACCTGTTTTCTTTCTGTCAATATATTTGTAACTCTAATGTTCTGTAACTGAAGTTTTAATGTTCTGTTTCTTTACCTGTTTTATGTTGAGTTTTTCTCCCAGGGCCTCTACTGAAAATTGACATATATCCAGTTAGACTACCTCGTCAACAAATGTAAAATAAAATAATAAATAAAATAAATTTAGTCATGGAGGGTAGTCTGCTCTTAAAGCTATCTGACATTCTAATAAGGCTTTAAAATTACCCACCAAAGAACCACAGAATACTTTGTTTAAGACAAAGAATGTAAAATTTTTTAAATGTTGAACCTTATTGTTCAAAGTTCAAGGTTTTATTTAAAAGATTCATGGCATCTATTAGAGTTGTTACGTGAAATTAATGTGGAAAATTTTAACGCCAGCTATATTTTTTGTAACACTTGATGTCACTTCCCTTTATACACGTATAGATCAAGAAGTTAGAATTTATTTATTTAAGGAATATTTGACTGGTTATACTGACTTTGACAATGTTAAGGTCAACACTTTGTGTGTCTTGATGGAAATGATTTTGGAAAGTAATTTTTTTTTAAAGTTTGGAACTAGTATTTTTCAGCACATCTCTGGTGTGGCCATGTGTTCTACAGTGGCTCCCTCTTTTGCTAATATAGTTATGGCTATGTGGGAAATGACATTTCTTGTGATACTTCCTTTGGTTAAACATTTTATTTTACAGGTGTTACATTGATGATTTTTTTTTTTTTTTTTTTTTTTTTTTGTGGCAAGGGAAGCTTGACAGTTTCAAGCTATTCTTGGAAGACCTGAATTGTTCAACCAGTTTTTTAAACTTTACCTTGGGAGGGTTTGGGAAAACAATAGACTTCCTGGATATTCATTTGGAACTACTTGATGACAGTTTTAGTTTCAGTAGTAGTATCCACAGGAAATCTACCTTTGTCAATTAGTACCTGCACAGGGACAGTCTTTACCCCAACATATGAAAAGAGAGGTTGTCAAGAGACAACTTCTGAAAAAAGGGGTTGTCAAGGGGCATCTTATAAGGCTGAGTCATCTGACCAGTGAAGATTCTGTTTTTGATGGTGAGGTTAACAAACTGGATTTTTTACAGCCACGGGACATGATTTGTTTTGGTTATGTAGCATTGTTGCTGAAGTTATAACTCTCAGAGACAGTTTAGTTAGCCCCATTTTCAGAGGCAATTTCAGTGTAGCAAGTAGGGTGAATCAAAACAACAAGGTGTTTAAGCTTGCCTTTCCATTGCCCATTTCAGATGGAATAGACATTATTAGGTGTGTTATTAAGGAAAATTGGAAGGTGTTGCTTGGAAATTCTGAACTGATGAAAGTCCTGGGTAATGAACCTTTGCTCACTTATAAAAATGTATGTAACATAAGAAGTATACTTGAAAGTACTTCTAAGATATCACACAATGGGGTCAAAGACCCTGTTGGGACTTTTGCTTGTGGTCATGTAGATACATAGCCAATTCAGGTTCTGTTGAGTTGAAACATTTTAAGAAAGTTATTTGGGCAAAGGACAGGTTTACATGTGATTCTCTGGGCATTGTTTATCTCGCAGTATGTAATTTTTGCACCAGTTATGTTGGCAAGGCCATCAGGTCACTAAGTAGAAGGATTTATAAACATGTGTTGGCAGTGAGAAACAAAGACAGGAATAATGCACTGGCATGACATGTTTTATTATTTAACAGTTTTAAGAAATTTACATTCTTTGTTTTAGACAAAGTAGTTTGTGGTCCTTTGGTGATTAATTTTAAAGCCTTATTAGAATGTAGGGAAACTAAATGGCAGATAGCTTTAAGAGTAGACTACCCTCCAGGACTAAATGAAACTATTAACAACAAATGTGTTCTTCAGTTACAAAGGTTTTGATGTAGTGAGCCAAGCTGTTCACAAAATGGGCTTTATTTGATGAAACACTGTGTAGTAGTTTGTTATTGTTAACTATTATATACATTCTTGTTGATTTTTGAAAAGTACCTGTAGCTTGTATCCTAAGAGCTGCACATACCTTTGTTTTCACTGGAATGGGTTTCCCTCTGTTGGCTCTAGGTCTGAGTTGAGGATGGCAATGTTCAGTGAGTTCTTGTAGTATGTTCCTGTCCACCTTTTAGTGCTCTACAATCTCCATCTCATGTAGCTCCTGGCAGGTTACCCTGGGCCTGAGCACTCTTCTCCTTCTCTGTCTAGGCCTATTGTCAGTAGCACCAGCAGCACCGACATCAGTATCTAGTGCATATAGATGTAGCTGACCTGCAGCAGCCCTTAGCAGTATCTCAGTTAAAATTCCCAAGTCTGTACTCCAATAGTTCCGAGTATTGGGGGAAAATCAGAATGAAGGGTTTTTGTATAGTTTATACAGCTCTGCTGTAGGTGGAGAATGTGTGATTGACTATGATACATTCTGCCTGCCTACACTCAAACATCATTTAATGGCCCTATTTCAGTGCACGATGCTGCACACAGCACTGCACCATGCAGTATAGTTTATACAAAGGTCAAAATGTCTAATTGAATACAACCAGGTTTAAGAACATGCTCAGCCAGGTGGCATGCCATGCAAACACATGCACCTAAGCTTAAAAGAGATTAGAAGTGAGAGAACACACCCTTCTGATGTCAGCCACATCCTGTGGAAACATTAACATGGTGCAAGACCCTACAAGAAGGGGATATGCGGACACAAATCCTTCTTCCTGCTATTTAATAACCCCACCTCATTTGGATATGCATACTTATCCATGCTGACAGCCTAGAAACTACATGCTTCATAGCCCTATCACCTTATCAACAGCAGCAAAGTATCATTGTAGGGATCCCATGTAAGCTCCTATAATACATTTTGGTCACATGCTATAAAATTATTATTTTTTTCTATTTTTCTATTAAATGTTTGCGTACTGTGGTGCATAGCGTAAACGTGCTGAGATTATTAAAAAATATTAATTTAACTTATTCCCTTTTAATCTTTCTGGCATACAGACAAATAGTTTTGGGCAAAGGACAGGTTTACATGTGATTCTGTGGGCATTGTTTATCTCACGGTATGTAATTCTTGCACCAGATTTTATGTTGGCAAGACCATCAGGTCACTAAGTAGAATGATTTATAAACATGTGTTGGCAGTGAGAAATAAAGACAGGAATAATGCACTGGCATGACATGTTTTATTATGTAACAATTTTAAGAAATTTACATACTTTGTTTTAGACAAAGTAGTTTGTGGTCCTTTGGTGGGTAATTTTAAAGCCTTATTAGAATGTAGGGAACCTAAATGGTAGATAGCTTTAAGAGTAGACTACCCTCCAGGACTAAATGAAACTATTAACATCAAGTGTTTTCTTCAGTTACAAAGGCTTTGATGTAGTGAGCCAAGCTGTTCACAAAATGGGCTTTATTTGATGAAATACCTTGTAGTAGTTTGTTATTCTTGACTATTATATATATATATATATATATATATATATATATATATATATATATATATATATATATATACATCTTCATGTTTTTTTATTTATATATATGCAGTGTTAAAATATGTTGTAGTGTATTTTTAAATTTTCATGGCATCACAGTGGCTATTTAAATTTATTTGAAGCATTTTGTCATTGGATGATTTTTTGCACGTGCCAAGTATTTAAAGGGTGGTTTCAAGTTTTTGTATTTATTCTGATGAAGTTTGTGGTGTTTTATTAAATTAACAAAAGCTTGTAAGTTTTGCGGTCCAGTTCCTTCCTGGTCTTTGGTTTGCTGCTTTTAAAGTCTTAAATATTGCTTTTACAAACATAGAAAGTTGAGACCATCATGCAGTCACGTTTGCAGTCACCATCTTCCACAATACCCTTCCTCCTAGGGCAGCCATACATACACCTCCAACGTGGAATACATCCTCCTGGGGGGGGTATACACCCTCTCAGGCCCCAAACCATCATCAAGGACTGGCACCTATTTATACACATGCACACAAGTGCTATATGTGCATTTGTACAGATGCATGTAGTCAGGTATACTCAACAGGCCTACATCATCCTCTGCTAGGATATGTACACCTGCCAGGTGGACATGTGCAATAGATACTGTCCATTACAGGGAAGACATACCACTGTCTGAGATGAAGTAGGGGCAGGTGCCCATTTTTGAGCACTGTCTCCTTAGCATGTACATGAGAATGGGAACTGTCATGCAAATCTGCACAACAAACAAAGAGCCTACATTGTCTACATCCACTACACACAGTCATCTCCTCTGCTACACATATGTCTGCAACTGCACAGGAAGCAGCTGCAGCTGCTCACTTCTGGTACTCAGGGACACCAGCTATACCACTGCCATTGGTATTGCATACCAAATGCCTGACAATGTCGGTGTAAGCTGCACCCCCTGTGTTCCCCATGAGTACATCAGGATGTTTACAGTACATCTCCCATCTTCTACATGTGGGGAACAGGTCACTACTGCCATGTGATAGTCATGGTATACATCTGCCATGGTAGTCTATCACATCACAGGATGCATCATATATGACCCCAAGCATAAACTTGCAGCACCATAAGGAGCCATATTCAAAGGATGACTGACTACTGCCTTTGTCCCATCCATTTCATGGATGACAACTGTCACCCCCTTAGACTAAGGTGAGCCTTTCCCCACTAAGTCACATGATAGACACAGTAGCCTAACTAAGCCATTCTTCAAGGCCATAGCACAGTTTCAAGTGAACCCCTTTAAGAAGGACATGTGTGACCTGGACACACTCCATTATGCACACTTAGGCTTTGTCAAGGAACGGATCATGTCTGCTACACTCAGATGACCCCAATGACACAGTCACCAAAGCCGTGTACTAGGGGTGACACTGTAAAATGCCTATCTTGAGCTGGACAAACTATGTGACAGTATAGCTCATGTGGCCATCATAGATATAACACTGCAAAGTATGCATCACACTATATGTTACCATAGGGGTAGCACACCAATGCACTGACATGACCCACCTATTCCATATAGGGAAATGCACCTCATGCGGTTCACCCATAAGTAGGTTGGTAACCTGTTGTTCCATGTTTGGCCTCTGTTATGTATGATTTAAATATCTGAGGTGCATGTAACAGCCATTAGCCTATGTATGACCATATCTGCAGACAACTGCATGCTGTGTGCCATCAGCAGATTCCCTAATGATGTGGACATCTGCTTAGGAGGGCCTCATACAGATACATGACTGTTGCCAGACACATGGCCTCAGGCCACATAACAGGACATTCAGTGTGAGCCTCTATGGGGAGAGTGACGTCACCACATATTATGACAGCACAAATAACATCCTAGGCATGCAATCAGTCATAAGTGTGCTGTGGACACATATCTATGGCAAAAAAGGAAAACGAAAAAAACACACTAATAAAATAAACAGCAAGGCAGTGGTAATCTCAAAAACCAAAGTTTATGTTAGAGCTTTCATTCACATATCTTTGGCAACATGACATGTCAACACAATGTTGCTTCCATTGTAAGATAAACCGTCTACATAGCCCATGTCATACATAAGGGTATGTCATCATGGCACATGGGGAATACACATTCCTGCATCCTCCCCAATGAGGACCCTTAATGTCTATAATTCACTGTTCATCATTCACATCACACAACACATGCAGCAGCTGGGGACATCACAGATGTTCTCCAACAGGGAATACCAGGCCATCACACATGTACCTCACAGTGATAGTCCATAAGGCCAAACCTCTATCCAGTTTCATACATAATCCTCATGGGTGATCTCAGTGTGGCATGCAAGGCACTCATGGACTCCACATTGCTGGGACTGCTGCACAAGTGCAAGTCATGCTCCACTCTGGTAACACACACACACACACACACACACACACACACACACACACACACACACACACACACCCTCAACATAGTGTTTGACATGAAGTGGCCTTGTTGGCAGCTCCAATGTGTGTCCCACACAATCAGCCTGCAGTGGAATGACCACCCTGTCCACATCAGGCAGTGTAGCTATTTACACGTTTGCAGGTGTAGCCTGGATAATTGGATGGTTAACTGCACATGCACCCATGGGATACAACCTGTGTCCCTGTTGGACAGGGGCATCGGGTGCTGCCTTGCAGTGGTGTGACACACTGTGTTGGTATGTGTCCACATCTGACTGCTGGGCATCTCCTATGGGCAGCATGTTAGTACCACGTCATCCACCCTACGTCTGATAAATAGCTGAGTGGTACTACAAGTGCATGTAGACATTCCAGCAATATCTGTGCTACACAATAACTGATAGCAGTGCATATGTTTATTTATATATTTACAATTGTTGACTGGGAGTGTCCGACTGGACGTAGGTTCATTTTCAGTGGAGGCCCAGGGAGAAAAGCTCCACAGTTAAAATAAACAGACAGTAGTTACATTGGATTACATAGCGATTAACAATTTAACATAGCAATTACTTACAACATATTTACAGATGAAGAACACAGTACATCAGTAGACAACTAGAATCTTTATCTGTGAAGTACATAACAGACATTAACAAATGTTACAATAAGAAGTTCCTGCTGTATAATAAGTACTAGGCTTATGAGCATCTGAGCTTGCTATAATCAAGGTAGTTAGTGGAGTGGAAAGAAAGGTAGTGGTTGGATGGGGTGAGTGATATTAGAGTGGGAGTTGCAAGGGCATAGCCAGCATGTTTTTAGGTGTGCTTTTAGTAAAGTTTTGAAGTGGGTGCATGATGGTACAGAGGTAATTCTGGGTGGAAGGGAGTTCCATACTTTGGCTATGGTGCAAGAGAATAGTGCTTCACCAGCAGAGTTATTGGCTTTAGTGATCTGCAAGGGATTTTTGTTGCTGGATCTTAGTGGTCTAGTATATGGTGTAGTGTGTCCTCATCATAGCTGTCTGTCATCTGCAGTAACCGGATGTTTGCAGAATGTGTACATGTACCTCATAAATGTAGACCCCCTGCCACATAAATGTGTATTTCCAGACACCAGATGGACAATACATGATAGCTGTCCCGAGAGTTTGGGGAATGTGTCTATGACATGGCATACCCCTGGAAACACAGTAATGGTACATGAATATCTGGTACTGTATGCATTCCCTTACATTGTATGCTCAATATGTATGCACTGCCGCTGAGCCACAGCCAGCGGCCCCCCACTATGGGAAACTATAACCTGCTATCCTGCTGCAGGGGGTCACCAGGAATGCTAGCCATAGGTGTCAGGCAATGAGATGCAGGTGTGGAGTACACAGTGATCTAACCATAGTACCTCATTAATGGTAAATGACACCTATATAGCATACCATTCAACCTCTTAACTGGACAAAGCTATAAGGAAAAGTTGAACAAAGGCCCAAAAATATGGACAATTTTTAAATATTGTTCTTACAAACTTAGAAGTGGATAGAATAACACATTTTGCATTACTATGAATTTTCTGAAGGGTATGAAGTCTGAAACTCGGTCTTTAATGAGTTGCCAATAATTTGGCAGAAAACCACAAAATTGTGAAAAATGGACCAAAAATATGAGGCAAAAGTCTGGACATTCTGTGAAAATCTGTTGAGAGATATGCTCTGAAATCTTTGAACTAAATCTGTATGACATTCACAGAGTGAGAGGGGTACATGATGTCATATGCCGCCTCTATCCACCAGTTGTTACTGTTGGTATTGTACAACAGACTTAGCAGTCATATGTGAGCTGACCATTGCTGGGGTGGTTCAGAGGCCAGAGCTGTGATCTTTGCTTCTGCAAACAGCCATAAAGGATGGCCATAGGTGCTGGACAGCCGACTAACAGCAACATGTCATTCCAGGCAATGGTGTTCAGATCTACAGTTTAAATTCTTATTCCCCATGACTGCATCCCCCCATCTACATTCCATTACATGCTTCATTCTATGATATATCTGGTATAGTGTTGTACTCCTTTGAGTGAAGAAATCCAGTTGTAGTATCCTAGTGAATCACAGTTTACAGTTTTTCTTCATGAATAAAGGCTCAGACCTATTTACCATAGGCAGCAGCTCACCTTTTGTGGGTACTGCTCATGAACAGGTGATTGCCACTGCACCAATCTGTGATTCCCACTTGCTAACTGCATCCAGAACAGCTGGCTTGCCTTTCCATTAGCCAATGGCATGGCTACACAGTGCTATAATTAAGGCCTTCATGTAGGCCTTGCCCTTTTCCTGGCCTGTGAGAAGGACATTATGGAGGTGTTGGAGCTACAGCTTTACAGAGGGTAGGTAGAATTACTGTCCACTGTTTGGACTGATATGTTATGTATTTTGCATGCTATGTGTGGCTATTATTAATAGACTTTCAAATTCTGTAGCAGTGTACTGCTGAGCCATGTGTGTTGGGGTCAATAAGGAGATAAGGAGACAGGCAGATGTGAGTGTCATAGATCCTTTTTATTTGAATGTGCATGCTGCTACAGGTGATGCTGTTCTATCAGCTGTGTATGTTTGTACGGGAAGACTGTCACACATGTCCCTTTCACATGAGCACCACCCCAACCCTTGATGTATATGTGACGTGTGGATACTCTGTTCTAGGCGTGTGGGAGGTATGCTAGGTCTGTAGCAGGTAGCTGGACATACTTCTGCATGTGTACCAGGCTGCAGCTGCTACATTCTAACCAGGAGTCAGACTAGGGAATGTGAAGGCATAGTGGGACAGCAAACTGTTACTGTCAGTGAGGGAGCGATATCAGCTGCTGTGTCACAGCATGGCCTGGCTGAGGGTACCCATAACAGTCCAGGTGAAGCATGTGCCTGTGGTAGCTATGTTATATAATAGTGCCATCCTGAGAGTGTTAGGCAACATTTGGAACACATATTCATAATTGTGAAATGTGTCCCACCCTGCAGGCCTTTAACGTGCTACTGTGGGTGGCAATGGCTGAGGTGGAAGCAACCAGTTTTGCTGGACATTTTATGGCTCAGTTATTGACATGCATGTAGTTGAGCCATAGACTTGGCTGTGGGCTAGGATTGTGGGTGTCCAGATGTGACACATGCAAGGAATGTAACAGATGATAAAGACTATATTAATATATAGTATATATTCATAATAATAATAATAATATATTATATCATGTTATCATATTATATTATAATAATATATATTATATTCTATATCACTAATAAGGTATTATAGCATGCCAAGTGTATTTGTAAGACATATGTGCATGCATACAGTGTGTTGCACGAATGGCATGGATATGTGTGTTCAGATGGGTATGATATGTGACACCGAGCTGTCTGTCATTGTTTGTAACCCCAATCTGCACTGCATTGCCAGTATGCAAGCACACAGAATAGTTTTTTTTTTTTTTTTTTTTTTTTTTTATGGCAACCCTGCCATATGTAGGGATCACAACTGTGGTCATTCAACAACAATCTGTGCATTTATCAGCTCTACATGATATTGTAGGCCTCCCATACATTAAGCAGCATTTATTTGTCTGTGTACTAGTTTGTTGTCTGTGTCAGAAGCCCAAGTTAGAGTTGCCACTTGTTTAAATTGGCAAAGTGGGACATTTTTAGTAAAAACATCAGATTTTGCATGGCAAAACATACCCACGACCAGTACTAAATACAGAACCTCATTTTTTGCCTATGTTACAGCTTATTCTTGTAGTATTTTAGTTGCTTATTCTGTTTCTTATAACATTTAGGTGTTTGAGATACAGAATAACTGTCTTATGCAACTATTACATAACATATAAGAAATAGTGAGAGTCAGAAAAATAGCTATCATCAAATGAATGTCTCCAGGCCCAAAAAACAAATATAGTCTAAATGTAAACAAACCAAAGAAGGGCCAGGAAAAGGCTGCAGATTCCAGTTTCAAAGTAGTTTATTCCAGAACAGACGACATCCAAACACAAAACAACCCTAGCACTTTCATAGGTGTGTACCCCACTTCGTCAGGTGTAACAATGTTTCATTTAAGCATCATTTTATACACTAGAAGTGCTGCAAAACAGCCAGTGACTAGTCACATGATATTTTTACTTAAAGCCACATAAACACATTTCTTTAAAGAAAGTGGTACAAATATAAAAGCATACATAATATATTGAAAATACATATGAAACTTTATTAAAAGTATTAAAAAATATATATGTTAAAAAATGCATATATTAAAAACTAATACTTAAAGTATAAACACATATGAAAAACTTTTTTATCAAAAAAGTGGTCTCTTCTTTAAAATAGGCTTCAAAGGTATATGGTCATTTAAACCATGCCCACAATCTGCTTTCAGTCTAACAATCCATTTGGCTTCTAAGGCCTCAGTTTTATTGCGTACATCACTACCTCTGATATTCTCATTAACCCTTCTTATCACAATATACTTAAAAATATGTCCATCATCATTGTCACTGACATGCTTAGAAAGTGCACTAACTTTATCCCTTCTATTAATATGATATATATGTTATCTGATTCGATCTTTAAGTGCCCTATCAGTTTTCCCAACATAAGTATAAATGAACTAGGTTTTCTAATCAAGTTCATTTCTCCATCTTTATTTTCAGCAAATAACATTTTCAATGACTGCACTGACAATGTTATTAAAAATTTAATAGAGAGAGGTTATGATGAGAAGATGGTAAAGAATAATGTGCAGGAAGTGGCCAAACTTAGAGATTCAGCAGCAAAACCTTATTTCTCAGACAGAATTGCTTCTAGTACCATTAAAAATACTAATACAACAAGGAAACTTAAGATAACCCTATACTACTCATCTGATGTATATAAATATATGGGCATAGTAAAGAAAAATTGGGGTATTTTAACCTCAGACAAAGACATTTCCCCGGATTTACTAATCCTCCGTGTAAGACTTAATAAGTCTTACTCGGAGGCTGCAGTTGAACGGTTTGACATCAGCGTGCCATGAATATTCATGAGGGCATGCTGACTCAACTGTAACTCTCACACGGACTGAGTAGGAAAGCAGGGGGCGTGTCTGACTGCCAAGCAGTCTAAATGTGCACGCCCCTGCAAGGTTTTAAAAAGCATAATGTCAACACACAAGAGCAAGTTTGCTCAAATGTACTTGCACCCAACACCACACTCCCTGACAATGTAAACCCCCATCACACTTATATAAAGTAAATAATTATAATTATTTTTTTTTAAATCCATGCTATAGCTGCCCGTATTTGCCTCTGTGTGTGCAGGTGTGTCCATTGCTTAGCTACAGTTACCAAGTCTGACATGGAAGAGCATTAGAAAAAATGTTTATGCAAATCACATGCAATAGTGTAATGGAAGAGCGTTTGCACAAAGAAGAGGCATTCACGGTTTGAGTCCCCCCACTCCCTTTTGCATTTATTTTTTTAAATCAGTATACTGAATAAAACCTAACATATATGTTTAAACATAACTAAAAAGCAGTGAAATGGCCAATGTATCAGTGAATAAAATAAATATTTTAAAGGATCCCAATATAAAATTGCCTGCAGTTAAGCAGAGCTTCACCCAGTGCAATATAGTTGCCCCTGGGTAGCTCGCGCTTTACCCAGTGCAAAATAGTTGCCCATAGCTAAATAGTGCTTTACCCAGTGCAATATAGTTGCCCCTGGGTAACTCGCGCTTTACCCAGTGCAAAATAGTTTCCCATAGCTAAATAGGGCTTTACCCAGCGCAATCGTTTTGCACGGAGGTGCGCACCACGCCAACCAGGGCACCGTAGGGCACCGGGGAGCAACGTAGAGCTAAGTTGCTTAAATGCAGCCACACCCCCTAGCCTGTCTAGACAGTATTAAAATAAAAGAATGACAAGGTTCGAACCCAGGACCCTGTGCATCATGATCAAAGTACAGAACCACTAAGCGATGACAACATAGGGGAAGCAGCCACTATTAACATTCATATACTTACGAATGGTAGTTTAACCATTACTAAGCAGGTCTGCAGTCAGCCGAGAATTTTACAAAACGGCCAATCACAAAAAAGTGCGGGAAATGCGGCATATTTAAGCCCCATAGGCAGGAATACTCGCCATAACTGATTGTAGCACACATTTGCAGTCAGAATGGCAGGTGTAGGAGAGGGTTCACACTTCCGAGCGCAACTTTGGGGCATCGAGGAGTCCAAATACATGGTCTGGCTCCTTGTCCACCATCACGAGTCAAGACTCCTGCAGGGCCAGTTCCAAGGGACGGAGTACAAGGCAGAGGCTTGGAACTGGTTAGCTT
Source organism: Protopterus annectens (assembly GCF_019279795.1). Taxonomy (NCBI): domain Eukaryota; kingdom Metazoa; phylum Chordata; order Ceratodontiformes; family Protopteridae; genus Protopterus; species Protopterus annectens. Next base: position 136,583,101 of record NC_056736.1, on the reverse strand, counting down.
GTGACCTCACCAGTGCCACGGGCGTTCCCCGGACTGGTGAGCAGCTCCCTCACCACCATGCAGACCTGAAGAGACAAAAGCAGGACCGCCTGAACCAGTGGATACAGGAGGCCCGTGGGATGCAGGATGCCCCACAACTGAGTATGTAGCCATGGAATGCAGTATGTAAGAATGGATAATGGAGTATGTATAATGGATAGGTATGTTTCAATATCCCTTCATTTACTTTACAGCTGCAGGTGACCGTGTTATGAATCAGCAAGCCTATGCTGATAGGCTGCTAAGGTTGCGCCACCAGGCAAGTTAGTAATTATTCTGCATGTATTGTTATATAAAATATTTTTTGAGAGCATGAAAGAATGTGTTGTAGTCCAATAAAACAGCCACAGAATTGCCTGAATAAGTCCTCTGCATGTACTGCCAGATAAAAACGTCAGAGAGGCAGAAAAAGAGTGTAGTAACCCATTAAGAAAGGTAACATATGTCTGGAATAATATCTCTGCAGGCACTTTCATATAACATAAGTGAATGAGGCTGAAAAAAAGATTGTTCTATCCTATTAATAAAGGTATAATATGTCTTGAACATGTCTGCCATAAACACCATTAAAACAAATAAAGGAGTGAGCCTGTGGAAAAGTGTGCAATGTCATTAATAAAGGTATAAAACCCAGAGTATGTCAGTGTCACAGAGTCTGAAATGTTGTAGTACCCCTGCATTATACAAACAGTACTGTTTGAAAATGTGCTGGCAACCCAGAGTTATGCAGTCCCATATAAAGTGGGTGATGGAAGTGCTAGTAGCTGTGAAACATATATGCAGTCCACAATAGGCAGTTACTGGCTGGCATGAATAAGTAAACCTGGCACGCATGTAGCATGTAATTATTCACCAGAAATGTGAGTGTGTGTTAAGAAATGCAGGGTTCTGTACAAATCGAAGTGAAAATGTCATGTGAAAACATCACAGATATGTAGATAAAGAAATAGAAATGCAAACAAGAAATATGCAGAAGTAACATCTGCATCCTGGACAGTTAGTATGTCAGATATAGGTCAGGCATATATTGAACTAGCAAGCCCATGACACAACCTAATGTATGGTGGCAAGTGTAATAATACAGGTAGGGAATATAGACTTGCAGTCACTGTGAATGTAGTGTAGACTAAAAGGTCATTATAAGATGTTAACCGAGTTTTTTTTTCTACACCCTACCGTATGTGCATAAACCATGCAATTTCACACCTCAATGGGTATGTGTAACCTTAAATATTTGTTGGGACATATGTCCTATTATTTTATAAATATTTGCATTGATGTTGATGCATGTGCCCTGTTCAAACAATTCATGGTGGCCTGTTGCTAACAAACATCCCTGCATGCTGTTGGAATATCCACTGTCGTTCAATATATGCATGTGTTATGCTTGCTGTTCAACTGCTGGAACCTTGGTGTGTTCTGCTAATGGGAATATTACTGCATGCTGTTACAACTAATCTGGAATGCTGTTGTTTACGTTGTAATTAAACACACCTAATCACAGAATGTATGGGAAGGCCGGTCCCAGCGGAACCACCTGTCCCTCCTCAGTTGGTGAGTGCACCTGGCACTAGCAGCTCTGGTGCCCAGCCCAGGCTCCCCTCCTCCATTAGTCCTGTGCCACCTTTGGGTGGAAGCACTGCAGGGAATGGGGCTTATCCCCCCGTGCAAGCATGGGCAGAGAAGGGCCACCTGTCACCCTTCGAAGGGACCGGGCTGTGGTGCGTAGGGTGATCCAGCGTTCAGTCGCTGATCCCCTACACCAGCTTGAGGCGAGAGTGGCACATCTCTCGGGTTAGCCTGCCCATCCTACTCAGCCCCTAGCACAGCCACCCTTGGGGCTGTGAAGGTGCAGTGGTGACTGCCCATGGGTGGGGATCTCAGTCCCACTGTTACCATCTGTGGGCTCATGGGCTTGCAATTTCCAAACAACCTTCCCCGTCAATTGTGTTCACCCACCCCATGTGTCAAACTCCACCCCTGTATGCTTCTTGTTTGTCTTGTGTGTTTACCTCCCCAACCAACCTCCCCAAATATACCTACATCCTCTACCTCACATTCCACTCTCATCTGAAAAAAAAAATTAAAAAAAAGGGCAATCTGTTCCCACAAAAAAATTACGCCCCATACATAGCTGCCCAATTGGCACACATGTCAGCTGGACATGTAAACTGATAATTCTAATTGGCAGTACAACATATTTTTTTGTCCTCACCCCTCTCTCAGGGGTGGAAAGTTTCAAATTTCACACCAAATTTCATACATATGCACAGCTGTTGCTGGTAAAGAATCGGGCAGCTATGGACCTTCTCTACACCCATCCTGCACATCCCAAGCTGGTTTCCCTACTGTCTTTCCCTCTTTGTGCCCCCTTTTTCACCACTTTCCTATCTCCCCATTTTCTTTTCTTTAAAAGAAATTAGCGTGGGGGTTAGCGGGAGTAAGCACTTTTAAGCAGTAGTTAGCGGGGGTGCGCGAGTGTGAGCTTGTGTGCGCTTAGCTAAGCATTGCTAAGCATCATGCAAACCCATGCAAACCCGCTTACAACTGCTTAAAAGTGCCTTAGTCACTCTGTATGACAAGGCCCTTGTACTGCTCATCAGCAAAATAAAATACCCTTGTCATTCTCGAACCCAGGACCTTGGACTCACCAGTCAGCATGAAGTACCAACATACCACAGCAGATATACAATATCTTAGTGCTGAAAGCAATATATCATGCATTACCATGAGTGAATGTAAAGGGAAAATAGGAATGGCATAACACAAATCTTGTTCTGTAGGCCTTAACCAGCAGGTGTTGTGGAATTGCATGACATGACTGTGAAAAGAGAATCAGCCATGCTAGTAGGGAATAAGGTAACAGTAGCACTTTACAAACCCCACACAGTATCAGAGCAGGATAAACACTGGCATATTTGCATAGATCACAGGCCAGACCTCCCAACAGTGACTGCTCTACAGTGATGACCCTGATTTGTAAACAAATATTAGCTGTGCCCCTCTGACTCCCTGTGAAATGTACTAACAGTAGGCAGAAAGGTGTGGAATCTCACTTAATGACAAATGTCAATAAGTGAGAGTAGTCACTGCTTGCACGTCAGAAAAGGTGTAGTAATACATATGCTCTGAATCCCCAAAAGTCTGAACTGCAAAAAGTCTGAAATATATCACAGGTGTATGCCAGTTATATGTACCTTTCCCTGAGGCTGTTCAAATATATACATGAGAGTATCTGAGGCCTGGAAGAGTCAGAAACAGACAGGCATATCAGCTTGTCTGCTGTTACACACTCTGCAAATAGCTGTAGAATGAATCCCACAAGCATGCCCTTATGTAGAAGTACAACACAGAAATATCAAAGGATGTAGCCATGTACTGCTAGCAACCACCTGTGACTGCCATTGTTCAGGTGCTGAAGAGACTGCTGTGATGCACAGTCAAAGAATACTAGGCTGACCTCTGTCTACCATCTGGATATGTCCACAGCTGGGAGCTACTCATACAGACTACTCGCCTTCATAGACTCACAGGTACACAGCAACTCTGCATGTTCAGTAAGATAAACATCACACGATAATAAATAATGCACTCTGCACTTCTGCACCCCTACCCAAAGGTACTATATACCCGTGTAGTAAGGCACAACCAAGGGTGTAGGTAGGCATACGCAGTAGTGAAATATGTCTAGTTGTCCTGAGCAGACTGTGCTAATGTCAACTCAAACAAATCACAAACTGTTCAGAAGTGAGTAACGTACTAATGACAGTGTAGCAGTTCACAAACAGTGCATGTGCCTGATATCCATAATTGGTAGTACAACACACTTAGTTGTCCTCACCCCTCTTTCAGGGGTGGAAGGTTTTAAATATCCCTCCTAATGTATTGCATATGCACAGCTGTTGCTGGTAACGAAATGGGCAGCTATGGACCCTCTCCACACCCATCCTGTACATCCCGAGCTGGTTTCCCTACTGTCTTCCCCTCTTTCTGCACCCTTTATCACCACATTCCTATCTCCCCATTTACTTTTCTGTCAAAGAAATGAGCGCAGGGGTTAGCAGGAGTGAGCACTTGGAAGCAGCAGTAAGTGGGTTTGCACCTGTGTGCGCATGTGTGCGCTTAGCTTAGCATTGCTAAGATATGATAAGCTAAGCCAAGCTTGGCTTAGTATTGCTAAAATAAAATAAGCTAAGCTAATCTTAGCTTGTCATTGCTAAGTGACGCGCAAACCTGCGCAAACCCACTTACAACTGCTTAAAAGTGCCTTAGTTACTCTGCATGACAAGGCCCTTGTACTGCTCAGCAGCAAAATAAAAAACCTTGTCAGTCTCGAACCCAGGACCTCAGACTCACCAGTCTGCATGAAGTACCACTACACCACAGCAGATACACAATAACTTCGTGCTGAAAGAAACATAACATGCATTACAATGAGTGAATTTAAAGGGAAAATAGGAAAGCCATAGGAATACATTGCAATAACTACTGTTGTATGCCAGTTAATTCTCTAATTGGAAAAGAAAGTACATACTCCCATGTATCCAGTGTTAGCATTAGGAGGTGTGAGGAAACCTACACACTGAGAATAGTGTACTGGAAGAAGCAACAGGCATTTCACTGGCTACAAACCAGCTTCAGATATGAGACATACACCAACCTTCTGACTGACACAACAGTGTCCACAGCAAACAAGCATGGTCCCCACCTTGCAGAACTGAAAGGGCTACGCCTACCTAACCTATCATTTTATAGCAGTGTCCTGAAATCACAGTGAGAACTGCAATTAACACACAGCAGGCTGCATGCAATTACTAAATGGTGGGCACCAATTGGTACAGAGGCCATCACATGCACATGTGCAGATACCTACAAAAGCAGCCTGTATCTGCTGTCCACACATGCAATAATATCATTGCACCAACAGGGAGAGAGAGATTGAGAGCACGAGAGAGACAGAGACAGACAGACAGACGGATACAAACAGGCAGTAGGAGACAGACACTGAAAAGAAAGACCAACACACAGAGGAAACCAAAACCAAGAACAATCAACACCTACAACAGACGGAGGTGAGGAATACAAAGGTAAGGTATGTAACAGATATGTATTTGCTGACATCCGAATTATGTCTTAAGGGTACTCTACATACAGTGAACCATCCATATGTGGCCACAGTCCGTATCTATATGTACATGCACAGTTGCATAGGGCAAGGGACATACTGCAACTGTTAGTGAAGGCTGGAAATATGTATGTTGTTGAAGGCTGCTATGTGCACATATGTATGCAGGTTGTAGTGTGTGGCATTGCAGACAGCAAGCAGTGCCGGTATATGTCATGTGTTCATTAAACGCTGTGGGACTGAGCTACAGGCAATGAGGCCTGCTACAGCTATATGGCCTGAGGACAGCAGAATGCATTCTGCACAACATTGTGCAATGGTATTAAATAACCGTATGTCTCACAACATTTGCATAATTGACATCCATATCCATGACAGCTGGGCAGTATATGTGCCTAAATGTGCAGCTATATGTACAGCAATGGATGTTTAGATGTATGTGTGTATATATATAAATATATATATATATATATATATATATATATATATATATATATATATATATATATATATATATATATATATATATGTGTGTTTATATATATATATATATATATATATATATATATATATATATATATACATATATAGATATATATAGATATATAGAATTATAGATATATAGATCTATATATAGATATATACATATGTACATATATACATTTATAGATAGATATAGATATATTTATATATATATAGATATATATATGGCTATATATATAGATATTTATGGATATATATATATATATATATATATATATATATATATATATGGATAAATATAGATATATACGGATATATATGGATATATATAGATATATATATATATATATATATATATATATATATATATATATATATATATAGATATGTATAGATATGTACGTATATATATATATATATATATATATATATATATAGAGAGAGAGAGAGAGAGAGAGAGACACGGGGTCATACGTACTGCAACAGGTGCCTGTTGACCAAGGCATGGACTGAACACCAATGTTGATACTGCAGTGCCATACCCCATTCCAAAACACTTTACGCAGTAACTACCAGATAGGTGTTCGCCTGCCTAACACTGAAGGTGTCAGAAGGGAACATAGGGCACAGGTGGACAGTAAGCTCCCCTTTGATATTCACAGTGCCACACTAGTCTTGTAATCTCTCTACGTGGTACGTGTCATCACAAAAGGTGTGTCACCTAGGGAAGTATAGGTCAATGTACCCCTCTACTCCTCACAATGCCCCATGTGGTATGTACCTCACATGACTACAGCAAGTGGAAAGGCCACAGACATACCTAACAAAGTGTGATACTGCCCTCAAACCCATGCCCTATGCAGACTGACTCACAAAACCACAGCTAGAGTGCATTGCATACTGCCTACCCAGAGGTTACCACTGCCGGACATACAGAGGTATGTCACACCCATAGCAGTCGGCCAACCACCATGACACCTCACAATCCCTCCGGACTACATGACCTAGGGCCCTAATCCTTGTCACCGCACTAAACAGCACATGCTGGAGGTACAGGTTCCTATACACAAATATGCCATACTCTGGACTAAACCACCCAGCATTAACAAACAAGGCTCCTCATTAGTAGATGTCATACATACCCCTGATGAATGTTATGGAGATAGGTAATATGCCCTGGGAATCACCTCTGTGTATCTGTTTGATGGGAGCAAGTGAATCACATCACATGTGTGTCAAAGGGCAGGGTAGCATATGGCTAGGCTGCCCTAGGCTCAGGGCCAATAGCATATTACCTATGACACAATGCACACACACATGTACTCAGTGCAATACCTGCTATGTGAGGTGGAATGAGTGTGACACTGACTGTGCCCAAGGTCTGTAAAGGTGTGATAGCTTAGTGTGAGCTTGTGTCTGTCATGGTAGTTTGTGTCCTAGGTGTGAGGCCAGAGAAAGATGTGTCAGTTATTGGGACGCAGACATAGAAGGATGGCATATGTTGTGACGTAGATCCTTGTGTATGACTGTGGTGACCCATTTTAGGCTGAAGCAATACATGTATGCTCAGTAAGTGGTACTGCTGGTGAATCCAGCTCACATATGAACTGTTGTACTACCAGAGGCTGTAGGCCTAAACACCACAGTATGGTGTATGTTCACATTCCCTGGTAACACTGTCTTGTGTGTTACCTGTCATCTGCACCGATTACATACCTCAGGCATAGGTATCTGTAAGTAGGGGCACACAGTACTATAAGGTACACAGGTAATGCTCATCTGTGTTAGCATACAGTTGTGTGTTGTATGTATGTCTAATGTGTGTGTAATGATGCCTGTACCATGCCCGCAACCACATGTGTGTTACAGGGTATGTGTGTGTACCTAGCAACATGTATACTCTGTTACAGCATTATGCCAACTATATTAACAACCGTGCACATATGTTAGGTAGGGGAATGGCATCAAAGACTAGGGTGGATTACTGTTAATACTGTAAATGTACATTACATTCACTGCATTGGATGACATATTTCTTCATGCATTAGCTTGATATATACCCCTGGTGTGAGGTTGTGCATTGTATCCCAAACAGTGTGCCGAGTACTGGTGTGTACTGTTTTGTTGTATGGAGTGTGGCAGGCACTGTCAGACAGTTGCGGGCTGAGCACTGATATGTGGTATTGAAAGTGTGTATCCTCTGATAGACAGACAGATGCTATATATGGCAGTTAAGTGATATCTGTACTTCATAATGTTAAGTGTGCCACATGACTTGCTCACACATATTGTTTAATTGTCTTCCAGGGTTATGGTTCATCAACGCAATCCTGCATATGCAGCTGCGGAGGAGCAGGAAATACAGGCCAGCCTGGTGCAGCACTATAACCTGCTTTTTTTCCAGGGCCAACCAGCACCAGCATGAGCATACTGCACTGTGGCAAGCTCTTGTTCACCGGGTAAATGACATAGGCATGCATAACTGGATATATGAGCAGGTACACCATCACTGCAGTGATTTAATTAGACATGTCCGGCGGCATGCGTCTGATATCCATAAGCAACAGCTTGCCACAGGTGGTGGTGTGCACATACATCCCCCCTCACCAGAGTGGAGGAGCTACTCCTAAGTGTGGTGGCTCCTGGCCTACAGCAGCAACAGCATCACACATGTGTCATCATGGAGGCTGGAGCCACCCAGCAGGACAACATGGAGCATGCAGGTAATATGCCCTAGCTGTAGACTACCATTTCCTGTATTGTTAGAATATGCTTATGTGAGATGTGTACTGTGTGTTTAGCAGTTGTGCTGCCTCTCGTGTGCAATACTGATATTTGCAATAGTATCTCCACATCTGTGACTGTTGGCTGTTGTTCCACTGTAGATTAGCACACTCGTGGTAGCAATGCCACAGTTTTGGCCATTGACAAACTGTGTCATATTCTTGTAGGTCCCTCTGGTGTGACAGCAGGGCAGACGATACATGCTGGTGAGTGTGTTAACACTTTAATATTGGTAATGAAATGTGCATGTCATAGGTGGGGTGTAGGCCATGTACACGTAACACACCTACGAATAATGCATGCTGTCCATGTTTACTGTGAGACATTAATCATCTCAGTAAAGTCAGTAGCTTTCTCAGTCACATACAATGCACAGTGCAGCAGACACAATTGTGGCAACACTGTACTGCACCTTGGATATGCATAGTTGCAAAAGCTGTACACAACAGAACACTTTTATCATATGCAGTACACGAAAACATGCTACATTTGGCATTACCACACACCCACTGTAAGGTCACACATCAGTATCCCACATGTCATGCACACACACATGATGTACCTCAGGGATAGAGGCCTATCATGGGTCTGTGAAACACTCTGCAACACATAACACAGTCATGTTAGGCAATGCTCCCTACTGGGAACCTCACACACCCATGTACAAGGTGTCTGTGTAATTGTGAATGTAGCCACGGCACTGCAGTTCAGGTACAGCATGCTAGGTGGTGGTCTTGCCCACATTAGTAGCTGTGAGTGACCACAGGATGCATGTTGATGATGGCACAGGGTACTACACCCCATCCAGTTACAGTGACCACAGTACTAGTCATAGCAGTCATTGCTTTGCACCTCAATGTTGTGTGTGTGCAAACATATGCACCTATACACAATATGCATAGCATGTTGTGTGTGTGCTTACATATGCCAGTATACACAATATACACAGCAGTCGCCATCCAAACAAAGTGTTACATATATGGCCTGGAATGCTAGTGGGTGTATAGGTCAATTGACACACATTGGGTATGTGTGGTGTTTAATGTTGCAGTCGTGTAGCATGCCATGCCATGTCTGGCACTGACATATCTGCAATATGTCCCACACTCACCATAACCACTGTACACTGGCCATGTCGAGCATTAGGATACCTTCACGTCAACATGCACCACTCATCCTGTGTGTGTACATAACATGTATGTGCTACACCCGTGCCCACTATTATCTGCTATGGACACAGACACTGTACTCAGACATGGATATATATGTGTCACACAGATAACACATGCAGCCATGGTATGTATATTTGTGAGTGATGGTACACAGGGCATTGCAGAGCTGATAATACCTGCACAGCAATGTTCTGTCCATGTACATATTGTGCTCCAGGGTGTAACCAATCACTGAACAACTACTCAGTTGCATCAAAGCCATGTATACTGCCATTAAATTGGGGCATCTACACTTGCACTGTATGGTCTTGTGCAACACATATTCTGCATGCAGACACGTGTGTGGTGACTGTTTACCTTGTGATACTGACACCCACCTTCACCCACTATAGAGTATGTGTTGGATTGCTGGTGTGTGTGTATGTGCTGTAGTGAAGGGTGTATTAGTGTTCATGTGTACATGTGCACATGTGTTCATGTGTGCATGTGTGCATGTGTGCATGTGTTCATGTGTTCATGTGTGCATGTGTTCATCTCTGCATGTGTGCATGTGTTTATGGGTTCATGGGTTCATGGGTTCATGTGTTCATGTGTACATGTGTGCATGTGTTCATGTGTTCATGTGTGCATGTGTGCATGTGTGCATGTGTTCATGTGCAGACTGTAAAGTGTGTTTCCTGTCTTCCTCTCACAGGTGCTGAGTTAGGGGTGGCCGAATGCAGCAGGGAACCTGAAGCCACTGCCACGAATAGTGCTGATCATGAGACATGTATTTTGGCACAGGAAGGTTTGACAGGGTCTGTCGTTGGTCCACCAATTGACAGTACACAGCATTCAACCCCATCTATGCGCACACTCATACTGTCAATACATCCCTCACCACCAATGGCCATAGGCGAGGGACAGCATACAGTTGGCATTGACCAGGAGAGTGTGGTACCCATGGCACTTGCATCCCCTCACAGCAGCCATAGCTATATTCCTGGAATGGTACCACATAGGCGGAGGTCCAGGGGATCTCGGGGGAGCACCTCTGGTTATATTGCCCCTGGCAGGTGTGCCCTCACTGGTCTTATGACGTCCAGTATGTTCCGGGCTATAATGCAGGCACAGACATGTATGGAACGGTACACCAGGCAGGGACTTAGGGTGCAGAGGGCACATTACACCGCTATCAATGACAGCATCCGTGACCTTGCCGGTGCCATCCAGACTTACACAGAGGTCATTGATAGACGTTGGGGGGAGACATTAGATACCCTCCACAATATGACTTCCATGATCCAGGACCATGCGGGACAGTTGCGACGTCAACGTGGACGCATGCCAGCAACAGCAACAGCTGGTAGTGGTCGCGGACAGACCCCAGTTCACAGCCATTTCCGTAGTGGCAGTACCAGCCCCAGCAATGCTGGGGCAGGCCTGTCCATTGACCGTCCCAGTAGACCACATGCACATGGCTCTGGCCAGTCCCAGCAGGGACATGGGTCCAGTCATCCTACCTCTGCCTCTGAGGACAGTACCCAGTCAGGGTTGGTACCTGATACTGTCCGTAGCACCCCTGCCAGGTACAGGTACTGTGTCCGTGGCCGGAGACAGTGATCTGTACAGCCTAGCAGGTACAGTCTGTGGCTGTCCCACAAACTACTGTATAAGGCAGCCACATGGTGGAGCTGTGTGCATGCAGACACACACACATTAACCAAACAACTAGGGCTCACACATACACACACACATTACATCAACATTGGCCCATGCTGTACTGTTGTCCCACACACACACACACACACACACACACACACACACACACACACACACACACACACACACACACACACACACACAGAGACATGTCGATTGGATGGGTCAATGTCAGGCTCTGGCAAACAATGACACGCCCTGTGCATATGATGATACCTGTGTCGCCTCCTGTCATCTGTAACATTGATGGAGGAACAGGCTAACATGGTGCTGATGCACAGGATGACACTATAGCAGTGTAGCAATATTAGCAAGTTGTTAACAGGAAAGTGTAATGACATCCTTGTAGGTATATCTCAGCAGACATTATGCATCAAAGCTCTGATTGTCAATGTAGCATTGTTTACACTACTGTTAGGTCTGAGTATGTATTGTCCACCCATGTGCCACAGGGCTGAAGTGTAATGTGTTGCCAGCATGTGTTAGTGAATGGACAGTATGTGTGTGATGTGTGCAATACAGATTAGCAAGTGTACATCTGTGAACATGGTGGGTGCACACTGTCTGCATGTACGTGCATAGTGGACACATGGGACATGTGGCATACCCTGTTGTATCTTTCAATGGCCAGTATGCATTCTACTACAGTTACGTACTAACATGGGTAGACATGTGTGTATGACATGGGTTGACATTATGCTGTGGGTGATACTGTTAGTATCTGTCAATGATTTGTGGTCTGGTAGTATACACAACATCAACAGCATGACTATAAGCAAGCATTGGATGATGTCCTGACAAATGACACACAGTCGTAGGGAATTCAGTAACAGTTGGATCCTTCTGGTGCTACACTACAACACTAACCAGTGGTACTGACCGCCACCCATTCCTGTGACCACACCTGTTTGGCATATAGCCCCCTTAGGTATATGCAAACACACTAGGGATGTGTCCATCCAACTCTGGAAATGCATGCATTGGCCTACAATCCATTCCCTGGATGGGATGTATATCCTACACAAGGGTATCATACAGACAGATATCTGTCATCTGATACATGCTGTATAGCAGTAAGCCAACTATGGCATAGTCATCCACATGTACTATACTTACTATCCCGTCAATACCACATAGGTGGTAGCCCTCAATATGTATGTTGGGTACCAATGTGTACATACAGCCTCATGTTATGTCATGTGTCCCTTGGTATCCACATGTCCATAGGTATTGTGGAGTTCCAAGGTGTATCACATGAGACATTAGAGGCCTGGATGCATATCCACAAGGCAGTTGTACACCTATAAAGACTGTCCATTATTGGCAGTCGTTGTGTATGAACATATACCCCAGGCATATACCCTCACTCACACTACTCTTAAGTAACTGTCATGGGTGTGTGTGGCACAGATGACCTTGGCCACAGATCATGACAGTGGACAGCCCTGTCACATACATACATATGTGACCTACGATCTGAGAAGCAGCGGCACAGCCTGTCAATGGCAACAAATGTATTCATGTAGTATGCAGGCTTCACACCTATGCACTGATTGAGGGGACATGTACACATATATATTTGCCACGCAGATACCTGATGTGTGCAATGCACTTACTGTTGTAATCATAATATGTCATACCATAGTAAAAGCATAACTCACACTGCATTGACCAACAGTGACACACACAGTCAGCGTTTGCAGGATTCAAACCTTTACCTAACTATGTTATGATACTAGAAAGAGAGACGCATTAGCGCGGCATGCTATTTACTTTACTGGGTGGTATCCCTTCTCCGTCTGTATTTCTAGGGTGGTGACCTCATCAGTCTTTCCAAAGAGGAATGTACATCTTTTAGTGTGTTTTCCCAGTCCCCAAAAGGGCAGTCCTTTCAAAGACAATTGTACACAGTCAGCGTTTGCAGGATTCAAACCCCTACCTAACTATGCTATGATAATAGAAACTTTACTAGGTGGTTTCCCTTCTCCGTCTGAATTTCTAGGGTGGTGACATCATCAGTCTTTCCAAAGAGGAATGTACATCTTTTGGCGTGTTTTCCCAGTCTCCAAAATAGGACAGTCCTTTCAAAGACAATTATACACATACACACACCCCCCACACAGTCAGCGTTTGTAGGATTCAAATCCCTACCTAGCTATGCTATGATACTAGAGAATGACACATTTGCACGGCGCGCTATTTGCTTTAGTGGGTGGTTTTCCTTCTCCGTCTGCATTTCTAGGGTGGTGACATCATCAGACTTTCCAAAGAGGAATGTGTTTTTCCAGTCTCCAAAAAGGGCACTCTTTTCAAAGGCAATTGCACCCCCCTTCACATACAGTCAGCATTTGCAGGATTCAAACCCCTACCTAATTAAGGTTATGATACTAGAGAGAGACGCATTAGCATGGCACATTATTTGCTTTACTGGGTGGTTTCTCTTCTCTGTCTGTATTTCTAGGGTGGTGACATCATCAGTCTTTCCAAAGAGGAATGTACATCTTTTAGTGTGTTTTCCCAGTCTCCAAAAAGGGCACTCCTTTCAAAGACAATTGCACAAATACACCCCCCCACACACACACAGTCAGTGTTTACAGGACTCAAACCCCTACCTAACTATGCTATGATACTAGTGAGAGACGCATTAGCTATTTGCTTCACTGGGTGGTTTCCCTTCTCCTGCTGTATTTCTAGGATGGTAACATCATCAGATTGGACATGGTAATGTGTGTACACTTTGTTTTATGCCATTCCAGGAATGGTCCATGTGGGTCGTCAGGTGTCAACAGCTTGAACAGGAACTCATAATCCTTACCGTGTGTGATCTATCTGTGGACACATTGACATTCCTTCATATGTCAACACATTTTTATGCACAGCTTGTTGGTTTTGTTGGTACTACATGTGCCCAGGATGTTGATAAAGGGCTATTCAAAGTGTATGTGAGACATGTGTAGCTGTGTTCAGTGATGTATGTCCTGGGTGGCTGCCTTGCAAGCAGTCTAGCGTGTTTGGGAACCATGATTCACACATGAACATACAACAGTTAGTAAGGTTGTGTGTATGTCAGCTTCCAATAGCTCGGTTTATGACTTCAACCATGATGGACTCCATGGCCTTACAGATCAGACTTCATAGGCGTACTGGACTATACTTCCCATTGTGTGTTGTGCACCAACACTTGTGTGGAGTGCCATATGTTGCTGTAACATATTAACGGTTCCACATCCTGTGTAGCGGGGGAGGCTCAGCTGACTGTTTAGGTGCAGGATCTGTTTCTTCTGTAGTTTATGCATGACACATATTGGGAATCAATGTAGTCCACTTGATGCCATGCTTTTGGCATTGGGGGTAGCTGTTCATCAATTCTACATGTGATATCTCCTCGTATGATGATATGGACTATCGTCAGTGGGAGGTGGGTATGTATATATGGGCCTGTCTGTCAGGATGTCGGCATTGTCAGTCAGGTACAGTTGGCTCTGACTCATGACATATATGTGTGTACATTGCTATATATGACATAGCTGTCGAAGGTGTAATGATTCAGTCTGGACTCCTTCTCAGCTACTCTTTACAGAACACCAACGAACCTGAACACTAATCCCTGTTATGCTCTTTTATACACTTAACACCATACTGTTCCTTTGTGATCTGGCTACAGAGTATGTCATCATGATATCCTGGCATGTCCAGGGGTCAGCTTTGTGTGTACTCTCCAGTCCAGCTGGTGAATATTGTGATGTAGACACGATCTCACATCTGCCTCATGTACACAGACAACACTCTCCTCCTCCCGACAAACACAGATATATGTGTGAGATGCACCTATAGAGACATACAGGGTGCTGAACTCTCTCAACCCATGACTGGCACAGTCTATCAGGTGGTGAAGGTAACCACACACACCACATGTCAGTCTCACATATCCTCTGGCGACAGCACTCAAACCACATTATCACACATACACATACTCGGATGCTGTAAATGAACTCTGCCTAAGCAGCAGAGACTTCCACAGCAGGCACACACACATCTGCTACCCCACTACAATACCCAAATCTCACAAAGTTCACAATGTCAGTGTGCCACACAGTCACTGCCCTTCAGGCTACACAACACACCTAATACACTTGTGATAGGCGACACTTATTGTTAGACACACTGACGTACCACTCACCAGCCCATACAAGGGAATAGTCCCTTTGTGCTGTCTGTCGGGTGCCAGGATCTGCCACATGACACATGCAGTCAGGTCACTCCAAAGCAAGTACAGGACTGGCGCCATCATTGTCCATCCTGGTGCATAAAACCTCAGACGTTACTCCCTGGACCACATGACATGGTACATGGTGGAACACTGTGATCATGTAGTCCAGGCTAGTATGACCCTGACCTTGTCTAGCATCTTACACCCACCAAGTATGATGTCACAGTATACAGACAAACATATCACGTTTAACAATTGGCTAACTAATTAGTGTCATTCATAGGGGATACAATGTCTGTCAGCCTGTGGTGACATGCTCAACATGCCATGTAGCTTCACTATGGACAGCTTGCACCTGTCAACCTTGGACCTTTGAATGCTGGCTAAGGCTCTTGCTACCACCATAGTGCATTTGTTGAGCAGGGCTCAAAAGACAAAGCCACCTCCATAGACATTACAGGTTAAATGACACTAAGGGTAATGCTGCTCAACACCAGATGTATTACCCTCATACTGCGTCCACTCAGGACTCTCGTCAATATGGAGGATAGCGATATCTGTGCACTAACAGATGCCTAGTTCAGGCTCACATATGCACACCAGCACTACCAGGTTATGTTTCATACCATGCTTTCTGACCACAGGACTTGGAACGGACAACACAACTAGGGGGAGTATCCATATACATCACAGATACACACCCCTCCAGGTTAGTAGCACTGCACTAAGCATCACAGACCATACATATACAACTACCATTGTGCAAAACTGCCTTTCAGTTTGTTGTCTGCTACAGACCACCCTTCCATACTCAGGAACCACACTTAGCTTTCCTGGGAACAGTAGAAAATATGAAGGTCTCCACAAACACCATTATATTGTGTGACTTCAGATACACAAATATTGACTGGGGATACTACTCAAGCACCAACACCCTCGCCCTACAGTCACTACAATTTGTAAATTCATATGCTATGGCACAAACAGTCACCACAGCCACAAGGGGGAATACATATTTGACCTGATCATCACCAACATGGGGACTCTATGTTCCAAACCAGCAATATACTCCTCATTGGTAAGGTCAGAACATACATATATCTCACTGGACATACATATACACTCCACACACCCATCCTGGGTAATCTTGGTGAACTTCTCATGAGCCAACGTCTCACTTCACCAAAGCAGGGTGGTATCCTTCAGAGACCCTGAGACAGTGGCAAATACGGCTCCGACTGCTGAATCCTTTACATACAAATTCTCTGGGCACCTAGTGGACTTCATGGATTGTGCTATCCCAAATAACAACAGGACTCACTCCTCCAATGGCAGTGGACCTGTCTGGTAGACCCCAGCCATTAATAAGCTGTACAACATCAGGAGGAAGCTACTACATTATAGAGCACTATCACAGATGGGGAAAGCATCTGTGATCTGTACTAGCAGACAGCTACGATCACTCATGTACTTATCTAAGGGCTACTTCTCACGGACAATTGCACCAGACATGTAGGACTATCACAAGGCCTTCTTCTGTTATGTCAGGAACCTGGGTGGACACTCACTGATATACTGTGAGTTACTCCATACTGACTAAACTTACCCTGAACCCACTGGCATAGCCAACATCCTGGCAAACAGGTTCAGTGAAGATGTCTCCCTCCATCCCCCCCTAGGGAGCAACTATCCATCCCAACAGAGTGTGACCTCCCTGACATCACATAGTAACAGGTGAGTGCTGCCCTCCCCAAAGCATACATTACAGCATCAATGGGATCAGATGGTGTCCCGGCCTGCATCTTACACAAGCTTCATGACAGACGTAAACATCACATTACATCACTGTGCAATATCGGAGTTACTACAGGATATGTACCCATGGAATGGCGTACAGCGACAGTGGTCCCACTCCACAGAGTTGGTGCCACAATGGACCACAGACAATATTGCCCTATAAGCCTAACTAGTCTGTTCTGCGAAGCTATGGTGTGTATTGTCATGGGACTCTTACACATAGACATCGGGAACCTACAGACACTGTGTCCTACACATTTCAGCATTGTTGTGGGCAGATCTTGCCTCTTGAACATGTTTGTATTCTTTAGACAGTTAACAGGTCCATCGACATAGGGACGGTTGTACACGCAGCCTACCTGAACCTTGCAAAACCCTTCCACACAATAACCCTCTGGGCCATTATGCATAGGCTCACTAGCATTGATATGGACATATATCTCACAGGATGGATTGCTACCTGGATCAGGGATAGCACACACATGGTCAGAATTGCAGGTGCCATGTCTGACTATATACCAGTTACACATGGCATCCCATACGGCTCGGTCCTGGGACCCCTCTTGTTCAGTATATATTTGTCTGACGTACAGGCTACCACAGGGGGAATATGGCTGACCTTGTTCGCACTTGACTGCAAATTGGGTGCCATAATCAACTCTCCAGCTGCCACATGCATACTCCAACAGGGTCTCACAGAGATGGATGACTGGTGCCTGAGCCATGGCCTACAGCTAAATGCCATTAGTTGCATAGTCATCCCCTTTGTGAATAACAACATGCCCACACATTACCACATTGGTAGTACTCCATTACATATGGCAGGAGTTGTTAGGTTATTGGGGACATGACTTGTTTGTAGTGTCGCCTTTGACATTCACTTTGCCAAAGTGGTTGGACAGACCGTCTATATAAGCCACCTTATCCCATATGGTTTCACATCTAGATCAAGTGAGGTCATTGTGCCCCTATACTCATCACAACCATGCTTGGTTACAATGCCACCTTTGGGGTGTACCTTACCCAACACCTGCAGCAACTGTACTGGCCACAGAAGTTCCTCACCAAGCAGATGTAGGGACTCACACGGATGACCTGCACAGTTTGGATGCAGTAACTCCAGCTCTACTCAGTCACTTACCACCTACTCGGATATGATGTGTGCCTGTTGTTTACAGTGATACCCAACACAGAATTACTGGACATTCTCCACCTCAGGATATCCAACGCACTTGTAGCTACACACTCCAGGGACGTATACCTCAGCACAGATGTTAATAGGACATGCTGGAGGGACACATTCTTATCCCAGGGCTTCCACTCACTCTGGTTTGTGATCACAGTTTCACATAGGCAGAGCCACCCACTGACCACCTACAGGGGACATCTTGATGGCTGTATGGGTGATTGTATGTTTACCCCTGGGATATCTTCTGTGTCCCTGCTAGACAGAGGCACACTAGCCTAAACATACATGGGCTATCTTGTGTGACCTACTATTTACTGGCACAGTGTAGTAATCTGACAGGGTTGCAAAAGCCAAACACACTCTGGTTAGACTTGTACATGCCCTAGGGCAGATAGCCTAGTATCGATCTCTGAACCTATGCTTATGTTCAGGATGCACAATATTTATTGCTGATACTGTTTGCAGGTCTTTATCGTCTTTGCTTTCCCAGTTTCTAAGAACAACTTAGGTATCTGCAGAACATGTTTGATCATGACAGGGTTCCACTATATTATATATGTGTCTGTTGTCATGTAACTGTGTGCACAGGGCAGATTTCTGGATAGTGAGAGGTTCCTGGGTTGACACATGCAACTGCCAGATATGTGTGGCCCACTACTGTACTCAGCCATGGCCTAAGTGTGTGAGCATGCCCAGTTCAGGCTTTCCATGTTTTGTTGCCTGACATATGTCTCATTTATTCAAGTGTGTGAGCATGCCCAGTGTGACCTTTCAGTATGTTGCAATCTGAAGTACACTACAGTTGTGGATGCGTGTGAACATGACCAATATTAACATTTATACTGTGTGTGTTGGAAGTCAAGTTCTGTTCTTACTGCAGGACTCACCTTTGTGTCATAACTCAACAGGGATTATGCCTGCAGGGTTTCCATCAGATACTTTGCATAAACTTATCAACATTCATTCATACTGGCTGACCACTGCCATACTGTCATGGTTTAGTGGTTCAGTACTTTACCTATAGTGCACAGTATCCTGGGTTTGAGGCCCATCACTGCTTTATATTTTCATACTGAGTAGACCAGACTGCTTAAGGACCAGTTAAGCATATATGAGCATGTTGGCTTTTGTTCAGCAATGCTCTACTTAGACCAGGCTTGTCCGACAATGCTGTATATTCACCAACTTTGCTGGACATTGCCCAATATTACTCAACATTGACCACACTTGTACTAGTTGGTGTGTGCAATTCTGTTAGCATATACTACATTGTGGTAAATGCTCTTTAGCACTGCCTTAAATTGCTTAACACATGGCAATCTTGCCTCAGGTGGTGCTGCAGGGCTGCCTATGTTGGATGCACATACTACACTCCCTGTACATGTTTGAAAGCAGGTAGTGTCAACTTAGGCATCCCTTTTACTATATGTGTGAGTCAGAGAGAGGTATCACTTCCAGAGGTCCTACTGAGCCAGTGTATGTGCTATGCGTTGCCTCTTTGCCAAGGCCAAAGCATTCTGGGTACGCCTCCTTCTGCCTACTGGGGTAGGCTCAGGTTGTTCCTCCTCTGAGTCACGCTCTGCCTGTGATGACCTTGGCAATGGTGGGGGGCTGTTTGGCCCAGGCCTATGCTGGTCCTGCTGCAGCTGTTTTCACAGGATCATATTATGTAGCATAGCACATACCATGACAATTTGGGTACATGTAGTTGGTGAATACTGGAAGGCTCCACCAGATGTGTCCAGGCACCAGAACCATGACCTGAGCAGCCCAAACACACGCTCGATTACATTTCGTGTTTGTGAGTGTGCCTCATTATGGCGTTCCTGTTCAGGTGCATGTGCGTTTCTGATGGGTGTCATCAGCCACGGCTCCAGTGCATAGCCAGCATCCCCCACTAGGTGACCATGTGGGATGTCCCCACTGGCAAATGTCTGGTACAGCTGCATCAGATGCCAGATATGGGAATCATGGTAGCTTCCAGGGCAGCCAGCACACACATTCAGTATTATGCCCTGGGCATCACACATGACCTGGCAGTTGATGGAGTGTAAGCCCTTGCGGTTGAAGTAGACCCTACACTGCTCCCCAGATGGTGCTTTGATGCGTATGTGCGTGCAGTGTATTGCATCCACTACCTCATGGTATTCCGCTATTTGCTGGAAGAGACGCATATTGCTGGCCAATACCTCACAGGAATTGGAGAAATATACATGATCACCGACATGTGCTAACATGGCATCCAGGAACTGGTGCAGTACCCTGGATGCTGATGCCTGTGATATCCCCATCATATCACCAGTTGGTCTCTGGAAGGTACCTGTTGCTAGTATTCTTAGGCCAACACATACCTTGGTTTCCACTGGGATGGGTTCCCCTCTGTTGGTTCTGTGTGTGAGGCGTGGCCTGCACAGTTCAACAATTTGCTGCAGGAGGTCTCTGTCCACTCTATAGCACTCCACTATCTCCAGCTCATGTAGCCCCTGGTAGGTTACCCTGGGCCTGTACACTCTTCTCTGTCTCCTCACTGTGGGTTGTCCAGCAGCATTTCCATTGTCACCACCCTCAGCATGTTGCATATGTTGCCTTACAAAAGCAATGGCAGCCCCTAACATTTCTTTGTCTCAGTAAAGCTTTTTCAGTTTTCACTTCTTTTAGCTTACTGCAGTGGCTCTTGGTAGAAACATGATGGACTGTTGTTTGCAGAGTTTTAAGTGCTAGGCTGGGCTGGGCTAGTGTGCTGCCTGTGTAATTGCCTGATTCTGATTGTTTTCACCTGCTAGCTCTGCTAGTACTCCCTGGTAGATTCCTACTATTTGTTGTGCTTCCTATTGCCTTTCTGTTTCCTTGGGAGGGCAGCGCCGCACACACAAGCGCAAACACGCTCACAGCAGCTGACACGTGCGCACACATGCTTACACGAGCGCACACTTGCTTATACTTGCTAACACATGCACACACCAGCACAAACGCGCTTACAACACTTTAAACTGCCTTATACATGCTTACTCCAGATTATACGTGCGCACTCACGCTTACACGCACGCACACTGTCTTACTCAGGTTTACAGGTGCGCACACGTGCGCATACATGCTCAGCAAGACACTTTGGTGTTATTCATGGCATACACCTTCCATTTCTTGCCTTTACCTAGCCTACCTGTTGACACATCTCTTTCAATGATGTGTAAATGACAGCTGGCACATGCCACTCTGCTCCAATGAGCTTCCCTTCTTTCATACATACCCCACTCATGATGTCACCTATATTCTACTCTGTTACTCCCCTTATCCTACTCCTACACTCCACTGACTGTGCTCATTTGCTATGTAAACCTGCGATTCACTATCCTAACCCTCCTTTGCATAGGATTGCCTACTAATGCTTGATTACATCTCTTAGACTGTGCTTCCACCCTTAGCAACCTCTACTCGGTGGCCATGTTGTCTTCAGCCTGCCATTCCCTTGCATTGTAAATAACAATTTAAATAAAATCCACATTTGTGGGTTTAAATTTTTATTTTTCTGGTTTTTAGAGCGCAGCCCGTTTGTGCGGTGCTGCGTTATGCTTAAACATCGGAAATCGGAGAAAAAAAATTGATTATTTTTATTTTCATATTGCATTGGGTAACATTGCCAGTGACCGTATATTTGGCCATTGGCATGCTTCCTCTACTGGATGCAACCTTTATTTGGGGCTGTCATGGCTCCGTTTTGCTATTTGCAGAATGGTCCTCAGTTGTCAACTGAGTACATGTCTGCAAATAACACTGCCCTTACTCGGACAGGTTCGGGTTTCCTGTATCGCAAATCTACCTCATTTGCATGCCTTTTGGCTGTAATTGAGGTAATTTGCATGACCCGGCCCTGTCTGTGTAAGAGCCATTTTAGGAGCTCTCTTGCATGCCCTTGCAGGCTGTTCCTGGATCGCTCATCGGGCATGATGGCTGCATGGAGTCTTACTCTACTCTTAGACTCCGTGCAAGCCATCGTGAATCTGGCCCATTAGTAATGTTATTGACTATGAACCTAGGTTTTTGTTTAAAAATGAGCTGTCCCTTAAAAGGAAGCTATGTTTTCCAAGGAATTAATTTAAAGCTTTAGAGTATGAAGGTTTAACTATGTGTGGACGGTGTAATTATTGTAGTTACTTGAACACCAGTACTAAATTTATGCACCCAGATGAAAAAAGGGGATACGCTTTTAAAATTTCTGCTACATGTAATACTAAACATGTGGTATATCTTGCACATTGTTTGAAATGTTTTAAATTCTATGTTGAGAAAACTGATATGGCACTAAAGATCAAATCAGAGAACATATATATCATATTAATAGAAGGGATAAAGTTAGTGCACTTTCTAAGCATGTCAGTGACAATGATGATGGACATATTTTTAAGTATATTGTGATAGGAAGGGTTAATGAGAATATCAGAGGTGGTAATGTCCGCAATAAAACTGAGGCCTTAAGAAGCCAAATGGATTGTTAGACTGAAAGCAGATTGTGGGCATAGTTTAAATGACCATATACCTTTGAAGCCTATTTTAAAGAAGAGACCACTTTTTCGATGAAAAAGTTTTTTATATGTGTTTATACTTTAAGTATTAGTTTTTAATTTATGCATTTTTTAATATATATATATATATATATATATATATATATATATATTTTTTTTTTTTTTTAATACTTTTAATAAAGTTTCATATGTATTTGCAATACATTATTATGTATGCTTTTATATTTGTACCACTTTCTTTAAAGAAATGTGTTTACGTGGCTTTAAGTAAAAATATCATATGACCAGTCACTGGCTGTTTTACAGCACTTCTAGAGTATAAAATGATGCTTAAATGAAACATTGTTACACCTGACGAAGTGGGGTACACACCTATGAAAGCGCTAGTGTTGTTTTGTGTTTGGATGTCGTCTGCTCTGGAATAAACTATTTTGAAACTGGAATCTGCAGCCTGCTCCTGATCCTTCTTTGTTTTTTTATATAGGAAATATGTTTGTCCTAACATCTCAGGACATTTGCCATTGTTTCTATTTCTTTGCAGGACACAACTGCCCAAACAGGATCTGTCCCTCACAATGTGGGACAGGTGGTTACCCTAGACCAAGTGCACTGTGATTTGTCCCAGTACATTTAGGAGTAGTGTGTCACTGGCAATCAGGATATGTTTGTAAAAACACTACTTGATCTGGAGATCTGTTGGCCTGTTGTTGTAATGCACTATATTGTAGTTGACAAGGTCCTGCATACAATACTTGGCAGTGTTTTTTCCCCCTAATGTTACATGACTGCATTGCATGATACATTTACAAAAGAAGGAGTAACTCTTCACACCTTGTTTGTTATAGTGGTGCATTTCTCTGACTCTAATGTACAGGGTAATGGGTTTGAGACTTGGAAGTAATGTTTTTTTAATCTAATGTTACATGAGTGTAATGCATGATACACTTAAAAAGCAGCACTCATTTCTCACAGCTGATATGGCATAGTGTTGCATTGGTTTGACTCTAGTGCACAGGGGCCTAAGTTTGAGACTTGGCAGTGATGTCTTTTTTCCCTAATATTACATGAGTGTAATGCATGATATATTTCCAAAAGCATTGCAAGCTTTCAAAGCTGATTTGGTGTAGTGGTGCATTGTTTTGACTCTAGTGCACTGGGTCCTGAGTTGGAGACTTATCAGCGCTGGTTATTTTGATGCTGGGCAGAACAGTGGCTGAATAAGATAGAGTGATTAAAGTGGTTTTAAGAAGTTTTAAGTGGGTTTGCATGGTTTTGAGTGACACTAAGTGATGCCAAGAGATACATAGGTCCCCTTAGCTTCACTTAGCATCGTGTATTCCCACTTAAACCTTCACTATTTCCAAAAAAAAGAAAAGAAAAAAGAGGTGATAGGAAAGTAGAGAAATGGGGGCAATCAGGGGGAAAAACATTATGAAATGCAGCTAGGGATGTGCAGGACTGGGGTAGGAAAGGACCATAACTCTTCATTTCTTGTGTAGCAACAGCTGTGCATGATGTGGACAATTTGGAATTTAGAGCATCACACCTCACAGGGAGGGGTGTGGGTGACATAAATTTGTTGAGTAATTCATGAGGAAATTGATTAACATCAGTGTAAGTGGGGGCAAAATGGATAGCTATGTATGGGATGAGATTTTTGGGGGGACTGAAGCCCCCCCCCCCTTTTTAAGGTGAGAGTGGGATGTTGGGGAAGAGTTGTAGGTACATTTGGGGAGGTTAGTTGGGTAGGAGAGGTTGCTTTTGTAGACAGACAAGACATCAGAAAGGGGTGGTGTATGACACATGAGAGGGGTAAACATCTTTGATGGGGAGGGTGGCTGGGAATCAGAGGACCATGTGCCCCCAGATGGAAACAGTGGGACTGAGGACCCCTCCTATGGGCAGTCAGCACTGCCCCTTCATGGTCCCAAAGGTGGCTGTGCTGGGTGCTGGAAGACTTGGCCAGCCTGGCCCTTGAGGTGCACAAGTTTGCCCTCAATCTGGTGCAGGCAGCCATCCAAATCCCACTGGATGACCCTGCGCACCATATCTTGGAACTGGTGCTGGGTGACAGGGTCCCCTCCGCGCCCAGGGGGGACAGGCCCCATCCACTGAGTTGGTGCCACCTGAGGGTGGTGCACAACCAGTGAATGTGGCAGCTCTGGGTTGGGTCCCAGCCAACTCCCAGATGTGCTGGGACCCAGTGCTATCAGGCAGATCCACTGGGATCTGCCTACCCAAACATGCTATGGTGTTGAGGTTTGTCAAAGTGTATTGGTTAGTCATGAACGAAGCATTTCAACATTAGTTATAACAGCCTGCATGGATGTTCCAATTAACCCAGAACAATAGTATAATAAAATATCATAGCAAGTGGAACACATGCATAAATGGAATAACAGTCATTATTGTAACAGCATGATAGCAACAGTTATAGCAACAGATCACCATCAGTGGCATTTGAAAAAGGTATGTTAGGGTGCAACCATTGAAAGAGATGAACAGTAGTATAACACAAGTCCCAACATTAGGTTTTAAGAACAACATACCCGCAGTATATGAATAATCATTGGTGATGCAGATAAGGGGTGGAGGGGAGAGAAAAACAGTCTATTACCAACTGCATAGGCTATATTTTTCACAACAGTATTGCTCAATACTCTACAGATCTGCCCTCACTTTACATCTACCTAAGGCCTATAGCTACTGTAGCACATGCATACCTGTTAAGCTATCACCCTGGAATGATACGGGGCAAGCTTTGACAACTCTAGGTACATGACTAGAGGTGACTTGTACATATCAGGGTTACATATATGGCTAACAAGGTGTACCCAGCACTGATGTTGTGCAAGTGTGCTACTGGCATACTTCTACTGGATTTTTATCTGTATCCAAGATTATTGTCAACGGTGATCACTAGCCGTGCGAGTGTGACACTTGAGAGACATGCATCAGAAAGAGAGCATGGTGTATATACTGGATCTATATTAGAATAACATAACCTCATTACATGAATCCTGAAAGGCCGACACATAAACAGAGAACCACATGAACACCGAATGTCCTTAAGTGCGAAATTTAAAATATCGAATCACCATAGTTTTCAACACCATGTTTAGTGAGGTAAAACATCAGTAGGAGATTCCCTTATCCGGTATAGCTCCCTAACATAAATGTGCAATAGTTACTGACCTTAGGGTTAGGGTGTGGGTTATGGTAAGTGCATATATAGTAATACATTCATATTTATTTTGTTTGGGTAGCTAGTATGTAGTGGACAGTGGAGTTGGCCAACTATGGCAATTCAATATTTTGAATATCACGCTTAAGGACATTCGGTGTTCTGGCAGTTTACTGTGTATGTGTCGGCCTTTTGGGATTCGCGTAAGTGAGGTTTCAGCTTTCTAATATAGACCCTATATACCTACCATGCTTTATTAGTAGGCATGGGGGTGGACACTGGAACATTTGTACACAGTTTATTAATATACTTTTCATACAGCTAATACAAAAATGTCTTTACCTGTAAGCCCTGTGGAGAAAATATCTGTTAACACTACCTGACTGTTTCTACCAATAGTAAGGATTACTTGTGTGTCACTATAAATATATCTTAGTATGAGTCCCTGAATTCAAACCGTGGTCTGTGTGTGCAAAAAATGAACAGCATATCTATTTCTTATCACACTAAGATACTGGGGCACTGCTGTCTTCTGTGTGGCTGATTTGTGCCTAAAACTCACTTGGTTACATAGTCTGACCTTGTAATATAAGTGGAGTGTCAAAGAAGACTGTAGTGACAGTTGAACATACATGCCTAAGAGTCATGCATGATAGATAGTCAGTGAACTGTGTATTAATACTTTGAATGCAGGTGTACACATTTAACCTCTAGTGAATGTGATTATGTGTCTTCTGTACAGACTATAGCAGGGTGCTGGGTTGCACACCTGACCCATACACATTTGCACATCATATATTTACAGTATCCACCTATTACAGTCTCATACTTGCTTGCATCAGCATACCTACATTCAGGACTACATATAGCTGAAATGCAAAAGTTAACACAAGACAATGCTGCAGGGAACACACTATAATACATTGCACATTGCTATTCAAGGTTCAGATCTTAGCGCAGAACATATATCAAATTTTATTGCATGTTGTTTTACAGCTCCACATCTACAATTTGGCATAACAGCCAGATTAAACACAGCAGCTTGTGGGAATAAGTTTCATTGAGGGTGACATAACACAGTGGTTTATTACATTCAATATTCTAAATTCAGTTGTACTGCATATCCTGTAGATGATGAATGAATGTCATTTATTGCCTTCACAGTAGCAATCACAGTATACTTTATTACCAGATTCATTCATACACAGTATTACTACAGTACTGGCTTTCTTTCCTCAATAGTAGCTTGTTTGCTGCCTTCATCTGCATTACACAGTACCTGGCATTAGTCACTTATATCAATGTTGGTCTAACAACACATTTATTCAGTACACTCAGAACAAACTATACCTAATGGCAATAAACAACTATACTTTATTATTTATTGTACTATATATTGCAAGTTAGAGCTGTACTCACCACACTGTCAGTGCAACCTTGCCAGTCATCCTGCATGGGCCTCAATGTTACATGCCATCTCTTCTGCAGCTGTACGGGGAAAACACACCATGATGCATACCTCTCTATCAGATATTCATACTACAATTTAATAAATCACCATTTGATATACAGTACTTATAAACTTCTTGGGCATTCTCAGCCCGAGTGTCTTGGATACACTGGGCCAAGAGTGGCCCCTTCCTCCATTTCAAGTCATCATAATGATGACGGACCTGGTCACCAGTGCAGGGGATGCCAGTGGCATTGGTGAGCTCACTTGCCAGATGGACCCAGGCCTCAGACTTGTATTCTGTGCTCTGGTACTGGCCCTGCAGCAGTCTGTCATCATGGTTCTTAACAAGGATCCCAGCCATGATCCTGGACACCAACATGTCTCAGCATTACACCCAAAAGTCCACTCCCTCTCCAGAACCTGCCATAGTTCCTGCACGGATCAATCTCTAACAGGTTCTGCCTGTATTCCCATTTGTGTGGTTTAAATAGGGCCAATTTTCCCACCCTTTGTCACCATTGGACCATTTTTTAAAAATGTAGAGTTGAGCAGTGCTTAAAGTGGCAAATGCTTGGCAGTGCTTAGCAGTGCACAAATCCACTTAGCTTAGCTGAGGACTGCTTAGAAGGGGACTGCTTAGCAATGCTCAATCCAGCTAAGTAGAGCTAAGCATTGCTAAGTATTGCTTAGACAGGTCCTGTTTAAGCATTGCTTAGCTTGGCTTAGCAGTGCTTAGCAGAACTGAGCTAGGGGCAAACAAAGTTTTTCATTTAAAAAATAAACATTAGATATTAATTACTCATTACTGAGAGATTATTACTAAGTGTATGTATTTTACTTTACATGACCTCCCCCTTTGAGCTTTCATTACGTTACCTTGGGGTGTGACTGTATTGTATCAGACAGTAGTGTTTAAATGGAGGTTATCACATCATATCTCCGCTGACACTAGGATTCTGGGCAACCTACACTACCCTGGTTAACAAACATCAATAACTACATAAATAAATAAAATAAAAATTAATATAAAAAGGCTTTCCCATGTAAAAGCTGAATGGTGTGTTTGGGTATTCAAACTGTACACCTACTGCACATGAAGCCATGACTCGAACCACTCAGTTAACTTGGCTGGAAAGATTTCTGATATACTTTTCTATGTAGCTTCTTGATACATTTCAGCACTGCTGAGCAAAGTGCCGCTCCATGCAAACATGCTCAGCTACACTTAAACTTTGAAGAAAAAGAAATAAAAAAATAACCATTAACTAAAACTTAAACATTAGACTTCACATTTTTAAATAAGTCTCTGAGGACACTTTCTTTATTGTTTTAGTGCCATATGGCACTTTCAAACTGCAGTGAGTGTGTTACAGATACTGTAACACACCCCTGACATGACATTACAGTTCACATTATTAATTAAGTGTCCAAGGACACTTTCTTTATCGTTTTAGTGCTGTACCACACTTTGAGAGTGCAGGGGGTGAGTTATGGATACTGTAACACACCCCCAACATGACATCACACTTTACATTCTTAATAAGTGTCTGAGGACAATTTTTTATTATTTTAGTGCTGTACAGCACTTTGAGAGTGCAGGTGGAGTGTTACGGATACTGCAACACATCCCCTACATGACATTACACTTTACATTCTTAATAAGTGTCCAAGGACACTTTCTTTATTTGTTTTAGTGCTGCACGGCACTTTCACAATGCAGGAGGTGTGTTATGGATACTGTAACACACCCCCTTTATGATATTACACTTCACTTTCTTAAATAAGCATCTAAGGACACTTTTTTAATTTGCTTTAGTGCCATACAGCACTTTTAGAGTGCAGGGGACATGTAACTGATCTGCAAACAGTGTAATACACCCCCTAGCACTCATTCAGAATCCGTGTACATGGGTCCTCCTCAGTAGTGCTCCTTCATTAATATTAAATGTGCACTGCTGAGAGAGAGAGAGATGCAGACATGGACACCATTCACTCCATGTAGGAATAACGCTATTCCTACTTGGAGTTTATTAAACCTGGGGGATTCTTATATAAACCTTCTGTCATTACTTTCTGAAAATGTTTTTTTTTTCATACTTTTCATGCAAATCTTATAATCAGCATTTACCAAGGTTATAGGTCACAAGCTTTATGATCTTCCCTTCTTATATTTAATATTACCACACCAGTACATATTTCCTTATTAGTTAGTCCTTCAAGAAAATATTATTTTTCTTATTCATTTGTCTCTAAAAAAGAATAACATATCATAACTTTAACTACTATAGTATTCACGTTTAGGTCTTTCAAAATATTTTCCAAATCTATGTTTAGTTCTTTTCTCCCATGCTTTGAGACAGCACGTTTCTATAAATTGCTCAGGCATCATCTTTTTTCTTCTGTCCACTTAACTTCCTTAAACATCTTTTCATCATAGTTTTATCTGCATTAATTTACTCTGTTTATATTTCATTATTCCATTTTCATCATCTAATCACAACCTTTTCCCTCTTCATACTTAATTTCTTTCTTCAAAAAGAGTAGTACTTCTTTTTTTTTACATCTCAAACATATCTATACAGTATATCTTTCATTTTGACTCTATTTTTTAAATGTGCTCCTTTCTACTTTTATATATGCTTCAACCTCCTGAATTTAAATCTATGCATGCAATTTCAAAACTCCAGATCAGTGACTCTGTAAAATATGAAAAAAATAAAGAAAGATGGAAGTCTGTCAGGAAGTACCCTAAAGCATGTGCAGCACATAAGCTGACGTATATAACTGTATCAGCACTCAGACAGCTGCTTGCCAATATAGTGCTGCTCCACACTGCCTGAGAAAATTGAGTTTGCTAGATTACCTATAAAAGTGAAATATCTGTAATATTACATCACCTGTCATTCCTTTTGGTAAATTGATTACCAATTATTTAATTATTTATTGCACAGAATACGTTTAAACAGATTAGTTTGTCTGCAAAACAAATAAGTTGTTCACTGCAAGACTTATTTGTTTATTTATTTCTTCATTTTTATCTTTTGGAGTTTATTGTTAGCAAGTCAAACTTATTTATTTATTTATTTATTTATTTATTGATGTATGCATGTATGTATGCAGTTATTTATTTATATTACTCAGTCTCTCATACAGTCAGCACTTTTCCAATGCCCTACCCAGCCTGACAGTACAGCTCTTGTTTTTTTTTTTTTTTGTTTTTCTATTTGCCATTTTACAGAGTCGATGAAGATGATATGGACTTTCAACATACTTTGTGTGATGAAAAGTTTATCAAAATAACATGCTTCGATCTAAACATAGGATGCCACGTTTCACTTTTAGATTCTAATATTACCTTATAACTATACATTAAATTATTATGCTTTTTCTTTTTAGGTTTTCTAATTTATGTCTCCATTTCCAAACATACTATCTCATATTTGTCTTTATTCTTTGCTAACATTCTGCTCTTGAACTAAAAAGTTTCACTGACTCATGCTCATCCTACAAATACCTTTTTTCCCTTTCTAATATCTCACTTTCATTTCATTTTCTTGCTTATCTTTTAATACTCATTACTTCCGGAATAATTTCGTCTTTCCCTCCTATCAATGTCCACACAGTCACATGGTCCAAAAGAAATGCCTCCATTCTTCCACCTTGTATCTAGTTCAAATCTTCAATAAACATAATCTATTTCTATCTTTGTACTTCATCTTACATATATATTTTTCTTTGTTTTTTCTTTCATTATCTTTAATCTCCCATAACACATCACTTCTCTAAATATTTTATTTAGTATGTTATCTGTTCACATTTATTATGTTCTGTACCATTACTTAAAACATTTTTAATTTTCTTTTTTTCTGCCATGCTATAACCACTATAATCTTTTACTTTTCTAAAATATCTTGTTTTTATCCCTAAATCATTCTCATCATGACATTCCACCATTTTATATAAATCAGCCTTTTCTCTTCATCACAGTATTATGGTTTACATTTAACCCAATACCAGGTACAGAGACCAGTTCAACATAACAATTTTCTTTCTGACCCATTGCTCTTTCAGAGTCCTGTACTTTTTAAATGTATACCACATTTTTTCTCTTTCTGTTTTAATCATGTCACCTTCACTTCTTTAAAATTGATCTTTATCATTGTCAATAACATTTTTATTTTCATTTGTATTAGCTTGCAATAATGGACAATGAAAGCATAAATGTCCCTATGTCCCACATTATATCTAACCTAATTTATCATTTCTTTTACTGAGAGTCAAATTTTCCCACACAATGCACATCTCCTTTTCTGTATTCTTGCATTAAGTGAAGATGTGCTTGGTTGACCACAGTTATTTCACAATTATTTTTTTTAATTAATTGCAATAATGCTTGATTAATGCTGAATTTTCTTATTTAGCACATGTCGAAAGCCATGGCCCATATGCTGCAGACCATAATTAGTTGTCAGCCAACATTTTTTAAATATAATATGTATGGGATCCTTCTGAAGAAAAAGGTCATATTTCATGCTCAGTTTCTTCACTAGTTAAAAACTGAAATGTACTTTTTGTTTTGACTGCATGCTCAAATTTTCTGAACACACTTACTCATTCCAAGGAATGCAAAAACGTTTCAATAACATTTGTGTAAATATCATTCAACCAGACCAATTGTATCAAAAGCTATTTTGCAAAATGTTTCTGTGCCTAAAGGAATAGGTGTTTTAACATCTTCAACTGGAAAACTCACTAAAAAAAAGCTTTGTGCCATACATCGTACTTGCCCCATTTATTCATGTTAGTGGATATCTGCCACAGATATTTGCTTGCTAGATCCTTTCAGATTTCCTCTCATAGCTGATGCATAAGTTATCCATGTGTTTCTCCCCATCTCTCCATGAGTATTCATAAAACATTTAAAACCCATTAGGAACAACTAAAAACTCATTAGAAACAACTAGCTCAGTTTCTTTTCCCAGAACCATATCTACAGAATCGGCTTGTTTACTTTTAGATACATCTTGAAATCGTTCTGCTGCTTTGCACTTGTAAAACACTTTCAGGATCCTGGGCAATCACAGAATACTCAATAATTAAACTAACATCACCAGTTCCATGCCTGCATCTGGTAAATCTGACGGCTTGCTTTTCAGTCTTCATAGAGTCACACCTTGACAACAGTGCAATATCAGCAGGCACACTTTCTTCCAGCAACCACACCAGTGTGTGATCGTCAAAGCTACCTGTTTCAGTTTCTGTAATTCGGTTACCCTGTTTTGCCTCCTCAGAGCTAATATAAGAATCAGTTACTATATTCACATTGCTATGTGTGTCCTCCTCCTCTCAGTGCCAGTGGCAGCACTCTGGTGCCCTGTAACATCAAAAACAGTAAGTGAATTTCCTCAGTCCCCTGGTCAAATTATCTTCATTCAACATAAATACCTCCCCAGGCTTCCCATAAAAAGTATCCATAGCCTCGGTATGACTACAATGGTCAAGGAAAGCATAAATTGAAAAACTAAATAAGTAAATACACATTTTGCCCACGTGAAATGACTAACAAATTATTAAAGCAAATTAATATCTAGACTGAGCAAATCTAAGAGCCTAATAACAGAGTGAATCCACTTGGATCTGGAAAAACATTTCTTTTTTGAGAGAGTGATCCCTGCAGTATTATCTGAGTGAAAAATGATCCTATTGCCATGTAACTTCAGTGCAAAAAAGACTTTCATAGTTTCATAGCATAGTACTAGGCTATCTGCCCTGGGGCATTTGTAAGCCTAGCCATAGTGATGTGGCTTTTGCCACCCCATGAAATGGTACAAAAAATGTACAGAATAAATTTAGAATACTGTGCCTCTGTCTAGTAGTGACACAATGAAGGTCCCCTTATATAATAGAATTAGTTTACTGTGCCCCTGTCTAGCAGTGACACAGATGTGACCCTGGGTAAACTTACGATCTCCCATCCACTCATCAAGATTTCTCTTGAAGAGAGTCAGTGAGGGGCTCTGCCTAATATGAACTGGGATCTTGTTCCAAAGCATGGGAAGCCTCTGGGTTATGAATCTATCCCTCCAGCATGTCCTATTCATACTTGTGCCGAGGTTTAAGTGTTTAGCTCTTGTGGTCCTGATGGATTTGGATTTTTTGAGGTGGAGCATGTCCATCAGATCCTGATTGGACATGGCCTTGTACGTCAGGCAGAGATCACCTCTGAGCAGGTGGTATGCTACTGAATAGAGCTGAAGTTTCTTTAGTCTGGCAGAATAAGACATATGTTGTAGACCCTTGATCCTCTTGGTGAGGTACTTTTGTGGTCTATCCAGCTGTTGCAAATGCCGGGTGAGGTACATACCAAATGGGGCATTGTACTCAATCATGAGTCTGATGAGGGAGGAGTATAGGGGTATAATAACATCCTTGGATCTGGATGTGAATCCCTTCATGATGAGGTGTGCAAGGTAGAATATTTTTCTAACCACTTTGGCAACGTGGGTGTCAAATGAGAGGTCGCTGTCGACTTGGGTCCCTAGGTCTCTGATTACTTTTTCCGTACTCAGTGGGTTGCTGTCTATGTGATAATTTGTGGGTACTTTGTTTTTCCCAAAAGGGATGACTATACATTTTTTGGCATTTAGTTTAAGGCCGTGACTCTGGCACCAGCTGTCCGTTTCTGTGAGGCCTTTTTGTAGGATGTATGTGTCCGCTGGTGTATCGACTATGGCGCCTAGTTTGCAGTCATCTGCGAACTTTGTCAGCCACAGCCCTCCCATGTTTGCTTTAACATCTGAGAAATAAATGCCGAACAAGAGGGGTCCCAGGACAGACCCCTGTGGGACATCACTTGTGACTGGCTTTGAGTCTGACATTGCTCCAGCGATTTTAACTTTATGGGTTCTGTCCTTTAGCCAGTTTGCAACCCATCTAGTGACATAAGGGTTTACGTTTAAGCTGTTGAGCTTATCTATGATGCCTGAGTGGGGTATTGTGTCAAAGGCCTTAGCCAAGTCCAGGTAGGCTGTATGGACTGCTTTGCCCTCATCAATGGCTCTAGTGACTGTTTCAAAGAAGTCAACCAGGTTCAAAAGGCAGGATCTGCCCTTTACAAAGCCGAACTGGGTGGGGTCAAGTGTCTGTAGGTCCTCTATGTCTCTGTTTATGAGTTCCATAATGATTCTTTCCATAGCTTTGCAGACCAGGCTGGTTAAGCTTATGGGGTGGTAGTTTCCAGGGTCTGTAGAGGCACCCCCTTTGTGGAGTGGGAGCACTGTTGCTGTACGCCAGTGTTCAGATACATATCCCGAAGTAAGGCTAAGGTTAAATAGCATTTTTATGTGTGGGTTTAGCTCCTCTTGGAGTTCACGTAACACGCAACCCGGGATACCATCAGGTCCCATTGATGCTGTGTTTTTAGCTTTGTTTAGGGCAGTTCTCACTTGGACATCTGAGATGACAGGGAGATTACATTCAGCTGGGATAAGTATTTCTTCTTTTGGGGGTGAGGGAGGGGAGAAATTTGCACTGAACCTGTCAGCCAGAATGTTGGCAATATCTGTGGGTTCAGTGTATTTTTGTTGTTGTGAACCAACTCTGAGCATATCTGAGGGTTTCCGCCCAGGTTTCTAACATAGCTGAAGAAGGCTTTGTGGTTATCTTTAGTGTCCTTAGCGATTTTTCTCTCAAAGTTGGCCTTGGATGTTTTTATGAGAGAACATAGTTTTCTGCTAATGTTGATCAGAGATGTCTTCCCTTCATGGGATTTTGCTCTGACGTGCAGTAGCTTCCTTCTTTTGTTATACAACTTGTTAATGGCTGAGGTCCACCAGACAGGGCGCTTGCCTTTGGTGGAGAGGGACTTGGATTTATTTGGGATTGCATGATCCATGCATTCTTGGAGATGTCCATAGAAAGCATTTGTGAAGGATTCGGCATTGTGGGATGTGGTATCCACTGGCACAGTGGGCTTAAAGGATACCATCTCAGTCTTAAGAAGAGTGAAGTCTGCTTCTGAGAAGTTTTTCACTGTGGTCTTTTGTGCTGGGGTGGAGGTGGGATATGTATATCCAGGGTGATTAGTTTGTGGTCAGATCTCACTAGTGAGGGTATACTTCCGGTGTGGAGCATTTTGTCCCCATGTTTGTGATGATCAGGTCTAGTATATTATCTCCCTAGTCGGAGAGGTGACTAGTTGTTCCAGTGCATTTGAATTTATGAATTCCAGGAACCTTTGGGCTAGGGTATTAGGGCTAGAATAATGTACCCAATCTATGTTTGAGTAGTTGAAGTCTCCCAGTATGATGGTATTTTGTGATACATTCATATCCTCCAATGTCTTCAGGAAGGCTGAGTGGGGTTCTTGAGATTGGGAGGGTGGTCTGTAACATGCTACCAGTTGTATAGCAGTTTTGCCTATGGTTAGTTGCACCTGTATGGTCTCTGATGCTTCATGTGTTGCTACTAACTTGGAGGTGTGAGTGTTCTTGATGAATATGGACACTCCCCCTCCCTTTGTGGTTCGGCCTGGGTTTTGGGGCCGAAAAGCATGATACGAGGTATAGCCTGGTAGCTCTGGGGTGCTCTCAGGAGCCTTGAACCAGGTTTCAGTTACTGCACAGACGTCGATGTTCTCCATGCTGAGGAGTGCATCAAGTGCCTGCATCTTGAGATTTAGACTTCTGGCATTGAGCAGCATCACCCTTAGTTTTTTTTCCATTTTTGTTTTCTAAGGAGGTGGGTTTGTCTTTTGAGCCTTGCCTAAAAAAGGCACTATGGGAGTGGCAAGAGCCTTAGCCAATATCCGGAAGCCCAGTGGTGACAGGTATTGTAAATGGAAATAATTCTAGTCTACAACCAGGTTTGTTAGTGGTCTGCTACAGTAAATCAAAGCCATGCACCCTAGGGATGTTCAGCTGTAAACAAAAGTGGGCTGCAGAACTCATATCCATCTTTGGCCATATGTTACACATTGTATGAATTCTTCACAAATGGTGTTAATGATTGACAGTATTATTTACAAGATGTGAATCTGGAAATGATTGATATCTGGTAAAATGGCTGTAGCTGTGCTATGGATTCACATAAATTAGGGGCTGAAGAAAATAAAGTAAAGCACTGGTTGATAACTGAATCTTAAGTTGGTGTGATTGATTATCCTTCCTAAAAATTATAGGCTTACAATGGGCTATAACTCCCGATGGAGTTAATAGCTTAAATTTCTACTTTTTTATAGGTTCATAGGTTTATACTAGGCTAACAACTACTGTGGCCTTTATAAGCCTTGCCATGCAATCCAAATGTATTCCACTAGTTATTTTGTCTTAGAGGTTGTTTAAAGTCATCTGTGTTTGTTAGGTCATTATTTAATGCTGGTTCTGTCCATCACAGCCACAGGTGTCAGACCAGGGGTGAATTTTGGATTTCCCATCCAGTGGTCCTGGCTGTGCTTTAATAGGAATAGGGAAAGGTTGTGTTTCACATGAATGGGAAGTCTATTCCAGAGAATGGGGATTGTTTGAGATACATACCTGTCTTCTCCCCCCCCAAGATGTCGTATTTAAGTCACAAGCAAAGTTAAAATCCTTAAGTCTAGTAGTTCTGGTGCTGTTCATTTTGTGGATATGTAAAAGGACCATCAGAGCAGGATCCAAGGATGCCTTCTTTGCTAGGCATCAAACACCTGTCTGCAGTCTTTATAAAACAGATTATAGAGACACAGCTTTGAGGTGATCAGCATAGGACACAGTGTTTATGACCTGTATTCTTTTTGTAAAGAACTCCTGTGGACATTCCAGTTATTGCATATGCCCGGTCAGGTACATACTGACGGGGGTATTATACTAAATAATGGGTCTGATAAGGACTGAGCACAGTTGCACAATTCCTTGCTGGACCTAGAGGCCATGACCTTACTTATAAGCTGAGTGAAGTAGAATGATTTTCTTACAACCTTACACACATGTTGATCAAAAGCCAGTCAACTTTCTACATGAGTCCTCAAATCCCTAACTACTGTGTCTATTTTTAGGGGTGTTTTATCAATTAGACAGTTTCTCTTGGTGGCAAACTCCCCAAAAGGCACTATCATGCATTTCTTGGCACTGAGTTTTAAGCTGTGGCTTTAGCACTAGCCATTGTCTGTGTTAGTCCTTCCTGTCAGATGTTAATATTTTGGGGGATGCCAATGATTGCTCATAGCTTGCAATAATCTCCAGACTTGGTGAGACAGAGGCCTGTGACATTGGCCTTGACTTTTGAAAAATAGATGCAAAAAGGTGCAGACCCAGCCCTAGGGGACTCCACTTGTAGTCGGCCTCTTTGTGAAGGTCGCCTCTCCAGGCTTTAATCTGGAGTGGAAATTTGTTCCAGACAAGGGTTAAGAATTGTGTGATGAATCTGTCAAACAACTGCGTTCTGTTAGTATGGAAAATCTGTCTCACCACTGTGTTTTGTTTATTTGCTGATACAGGTTTAAATCCATGGTTCTAATGTTACTGGGGCTGTTTGACTTGTTGAAACATAAGACGCCTTGGATTACTGGATTCCTAATGGACTAAAAGACAAGAAAAATATGAATTGGCTGCTTTTCTTTTCAACTAAACATAAGATTGATATCCTGGCTTGGAGTGGAATTTGTCTTCTATCTGGGGACATCAGGCTAGATTTGTGGATGCCTGCTGAAGCGAATTCCTTTGGATAAGGAAGTGAATCTTATAAGGAACATTAACGTTTATATTCTTTTTTGCATCTTCTGACAGTGCAGGTTATATATTCCCTTCAGAATGTTTGTAGCTTGTCTGATTCTGTACTCACATAGCTTGACTCTTATCCTTTGGGTCATTACCATGGGTGATCACTGCAATTAAATTTAGCAGAAATACAGTCTAAAAGTGTGGGGTACTGAAGGGCACTATTTTGAATCCTGCTTTATTCACAAAATGTTTTCTCTCACTAAATCTGTTCATGCAAAGTAAAGGTATTAGTAGGGTTGCCAACTTTTCAAGTGCCCAAAATGGGGACATTTTTATAGAAACATGAGATCCCTACAATCAGTGAAAATGATGGTGTGTTGCTTTCCGGCACAGATAAAAGCTCACTGATGTAGCATTTCAGATTACTCTAACATTCTTATAGAGGTGGCATAATTAAAATATTGTGTTAGGGCATACTTTATATTTATAGTAATTTGTATGATTTTGTTGCATATGGTTTGACCCTTTTTTTCAGTGTGGTTTCTTAGTGCAGTATCTTACGCAGTTTTAAATATGCTTTCATTAGTTAGGGTCACATTTGGTGGGGAAGCCTGAGTAGAGTGTGGCATAGATCCTGTTATGTTTTCTTTAACATTCTGAATTTATGTGCCAGTTGCATATGGGTGCTTATCTGTTTCAGTAGCTACATCTCATTTTTATGAAAATGTTGAGTTATATTATGGGGTAAAGTTTGGAGTCTGACTATGGGGCATCCAGTCAAACTTTTCTTATTATGTTGTACATGGGGGTTGTCTGTAGGTTAAATGGTATTATATAAATATGTGTGTGATGGCATTTTTGGCACAATGATTTTATAATGAAGTTAGTAATGGTGTCATTTTGTTAAGTTTTTGGGCATAACATTTCAGGTAACCTGTTGGTAGATAATGATTACCACATCACTTGATTGCTAACTTATCTGGCTTTTTTCTTTAATTTAAAGAAGGATGTGCACATCCTTGGTTTTGGCAGAGTTGTTTGTGTAAGGTTTGACATGGCATTCCAAAACAAACCCCCACAGCAGTTCAGCTGTTTTTAATCACAGTATCATATTTCAGGGAAGGGAAGAGCAGGAAAACATCCTGAGGGCTATACAATCTAGAAGCTCACAGCAGCACAGCATCTCAGCATTCATTGTTTGTAAATGTTAGCTGGATTTTTGTGTGGTTTTAGTTTATTATACCCCCCTTGCCCCCCTTTTTTCCCTGCTGTGCACCCTATGCCATTCCTTTCTATTTTCAGGTTCAGCTATGGTATAGTCCATTAAAGAGAGATTACATCTGTCACAGTAAGCATAAGACTTGCCTGTTGATTTACAAATAGTGGGGGCAGCTGAGCAGAGCCTGAATTCTAAGAGAAGACCTTCACTCAATTCGGAGCAGTGTGCAGCTGAAGGACCAGCCCCAGCTAAGAAGGCTCAGAAAAAGACCAGCACAGATTCCTCTGGCCAAAGGGTCACCCATTCCAGCTCAATGGAAGTATTAACAGAAGCAGAAGGTAACCACTGTTGGGACTACAGGGCTTAGTATTATCAGTAGTGGTCAACCTGCTGAAAATTGGGCAGATCATAGGATCATAGAATCATAGTATGGGATCATAGGGTGAAATATTGGCATAATGGTTAAGGTGTTTACCTTACAGATACAGGGTGCTGGGTTTGAGTCTCACATGGGTAATTGGATGGACTTAAAATGGCCCACAAGGTCAGTTAGCCTAGTACTTATCTATGAAATTATGAATCTATAGGATCATAGGAGGGTACTAGGCTAATGGCCCTGGGGCCCTTATAAGCCTAGCCAAGAGTTTATCCCCAAAAATGAAACCTCAGTCAGCACCTGTCACCCCTGTCAGTGAGGGACACAGGTGAAACCCCTGGGACAAATTTGTGGTTTCCCACCCATCCTTCAAGACTGCACTTGAAGAGGGTCATGAGGTACTTT
The DNA here is from genome assembly GCF_019279795.1 of Protopterus annectens. Classification (NCBI taxonomy): domain Eukaryota; kingdom Metazoa; phylum Chordata; order Ceratodontiformes; family Protopteridae; genus Protopterus; species Protopterus annectens. The sequence continues at coordinate 136,542,747 of NC_056736.1, read as the reverse complement.
GTTTGACATGTATGCAAAGTGTATTCCAGAGATGGGGAAGCCTCTGGGAGACAAACCTGTCTCTTCAGCAGGTTTTGTTGATGTCACATATTATATTTAGGCCTTTTGAGAAGGTAATTTGTGAGGATTTAGACTTACAAATATGGAGCATCTCTAGCAGGGCAGGGTCTGATATTGGCTTGTAGGCAAGTCACAGATCACGTCTGAGCAATCTGTACATTACTGAGTAGAATGATAATGATTTGAGCCTGTCCACACAGGACAGGACAGGTTTTGAAGGCCATGGGTTCTCTTTGTGAGGTATTTCTGTGGCCTGTCCAGTTGGTGCAGGTGTTTGGAGCGGTACATACCAAATAGGGTGCTATACTCAATTATTGGCCTAATGAGAGAGGAGTATAGAGAAGTAATAACCTCCTTTTTTTCTGGATACAATCCCTTTATGTATGAGATGAACCAAGTAATAGGCTTTTCTGACCACTGCTGCTACATGATGGTCGAATGTGAGATTGTTGTCAACCTGAGTACCCAGGTCTCTCACCACAGGTTGTGTGCTTAAGGGGTTGCCATTGATGTGGTAATCAGTAGGGGCCATGTTTTTGCCAAACGGTATGATAATGCATTTTTTTGAAATAAACTTAAGGCCATGACTTTGGCACCAGTCATTTGTTGCTGTGAGACCCTCTTGCAGTATGTTAACATCATTTGGGGAGTAAATGATAGCTCCCAACTTACAGTCATCTGCAAATTGGTCAGCCACAGGCCTTTTGTCTTTGCCTCAACCTCTGAGAAGTAGATGCCAAACCAGTAGGGATCCCAGGACAGATCTCTGGGGAGCACCACTAGTGACAGGTCTGCTGTCAGAGATGGAGACACCTATTTTGACCTTGTGGGTCCTATCAGTGAGCTAGTTGGCCACTCACCTGATAAGACAGGGATTTACACCAAGTTGTGTTAGCTTTTCGATGACGCCTGAGTGGGTGATTGTCTCAAAGGTCTTGGCCAAGTCAAGGTAAGATGCATGTACTGACTTTCCCTCATCCAGGGGTCTTGATGACAGTCTCAAAGTCAACTAGGTTCAACAGGCAAGATCTGCTTGATGAATCCAAACTTGGTGGAGTCAAGTGCTTGGAGATTGCCTATGTCCTTGTTTATGAGATCCATAATAATACGCTTGATGGCTTTACAGATCAGACTTATCAAGCTAATGATGCAATAATTTCCAAGGTCAGTAGTGCCACCACCTTTTTGCAAGGGGATGACAATGGCAGTTTTCCACTCTGCTGGAATGAAACCTGTATGTAGGCTGTGGTTGACTAGGGTGCTCAATGGCAAAGCTAATTCTTGCTGGAGATGGTGCAGAATACAGCTTGGGATATTATCAGGTCCCATGGAAGCAGTGTTCTTTGCCTTGGATAGGGCCTTTATTACTTGATCTAAGGAGATTTGAGGTGTGGGGAAGTATCAGGGATGTCAAATGTGCCTTTGGGGGGATAGGGTTGGGTGATGTTTGCACTGAACCTATCCCTATGAGTTCATAAATTCTTTGCTGGAACAAGAAAATGTTAGGCTGCTTGACTTAGCCTTAGAAAGAAACTTTGCTGCCTCTATATCTTTGAATTCTGGAGACTGAGTAGGTACTGATGTTGGTCAGGTTAAGCAAATATCTTTACTCAAATTGCGTATGGGATCAGATGAGGTCAGGGTTTCACAGAGGGAGGTCCCACTTCATCCAGATGAGTGTATCTCCCAATTCTTGTCCCTCATTGCTATGCTCAGCTTTACAGGTTCCAATTCCCCTTGCTGTCACATCATGGTACATGTTCCCACCAAAATCAAAGACAAGATTATAAAAGGGGAGTTTGTAGATGTCTTCAATCTTGTGGAAAGTGAGGGAATTAAATGCATACTGGATGCCGACAGCACATCTAACAAATACTTGATGGCAGACTTAGCAGCCATTGGGAAGAAGGCATCAGCCAGGACACCCATCAGGAATGAGGATACTTGGTCTTTGGGTTTTGTGGTATTTATAGGCATGTTCATTGAGAAGGATCCCACCCAGGCCTTGCCTTCATTATCTTACTTTGTAGCCATAAGGGAAGCTCACCATGTGAAAGTGGGTTTTGGTTGGTTGAATTATGATCAGTGTTTCAGGAAGCTGAAAGCTCTCAATAGGTCCCTTAGGTGGGAGTCATGGCATCCTGATATATGGCTCAGTGCCCATGCTGAACTGGGGATTGATGGAAGAGCTGTTAATTCAAAGAATACAAGGTTTTTCTGGGCATTTAATCACAGCAGATGTGTCTGGCCCACTTGCAAATACTGCCACCAGTGTTTGGAATATGAAAAAGGTCATCCTGCTTCCAAATGTTGGGGATTGTTGGGTAGGGATACATTTGCTTTTTCCTCTTCACAGGCAGATGGAGAGATTGGTAGGGGGTGCATCACCTCCTTTTGGGCCAAGCCATCTTTTCTGTCTCTGTAAATGAATATTCAATCTGCTTTCCATCTTCTTCCTGTGAGACAAGAAGATTGACCTTATTTAAGTTTTCAGTTCAATGGCAAAATATTTTTGACACTGCAATGCTAATGGGGTGTGCGTGTAGCTTGTGCAACATTCATACTATTTACCACAGCTTTACATTGATGCTGGCAAGAATGAGCCCCCTGCCAGTAAGCAGTATACTACCTAGATGATTTCTTTCTAGTGGGGCAGGGTCTTAGGGTGCTTTAGAAAGCATGTCCATTTTCAAGCACCTTTGCTCCAAGTTAGAGGTACCCTTAGCCAATGACAGGACAGAAGGATCAAGTTGAGTCCTTTCTTTCTTGGGCTTAGAAGTTGATACCATTGATAACTCCTTCAATCATCTTCTGCCCAAACATCACCAGTCCGGCAGTTACTTTGGAGATTTTTGGGTTCCAGCAAAGTTCGAGTAGGAGACATCATGCAGTTACAGGGATTGCTGATCTTTGCCTGTAGGGCAGTTTCTTCAGCAGAACTTTCCAGCAGTCTGTATCTGGCTTGTTGAAAGGTGAAAGGCGAAGTACCACCTGGAGTGGCTGACCAGATGGGTCACAGATGACCTTCAGTTATGGTTCACATTCTTGAGCCAGTTCAATGGAGTTTATTTTTGGTAGTCCCTTTGGACTACTGCCACCAACATTGAGCTTTTCACTGATCCAGCAGGGGGGGGGGGCAGTATGGGGGGGTCACTTCCTAGGTAGCTAGTTTGCTGAAAGGTGGCTGGAAAGCTGGTCTGAGGAGAGGAGGAGGGACATTGTGTTTTTAGAAATATTTCCTATTTGGATGACAGTTTTGGTATTGGAGTACAGGATACATGGCAGGAGGATCACTTTTCACTTGGATAATACCGCAGGGGTGCACTCTCTCAAAAAATGTTCTTCCAGATGCAAGTGGGTCCACTCTGTTATTAGGCTTTCAGTTTTGCTCAGTCTAGAGTTTAATTTGTCAGTTTTGTCTGTTCATGTCTCTGGTCATCATAATCCTATAGCTGACAGTCTCTCCCATTTCTAGTTTGCCAGGTTTCTCCTGTTGGCCAAGCATTCCGATTCAAAGGTCACCCCATTTCCTGTGGGAGACTGGCTAATTGGAGAAGACTTGTAGCATCTCTCTTGGCAAAATCTTGGGCCAGCAATACTAGGAAAGCATATTCATCATCCTTCAAGGTTTTCAAGGCATTCTACAGTCTTCGATCTTTGGTTGCCGGGCATGGGAAGTACAGTTGTTGCTTCAAATTTTAGTGGTCAGGTGTACTGCTGATAATGCATGCAAACCTCCTAGAGTACATCTTGTAATTTTGGGATGGTTGGAGTTTTTTGGGGCCTTCAGGCTGTGTATGAATATTGGGTTATAGGGAGGATACTTAAGGGCTTCAAAAATATCCAGGAACTTTCCCATAATGCCAGAAAACCTATTGGGAGACAACTTTGTCCCCTTATTAATCAAGGTCTCTATAAGACAATGGGTGAATTTTGTTTGTTTCTTACTATATGCAGCTGAAATTCCATGCCAATGGTCTTCTACTGTTGCCTTGTTTGGACGACTTTGTCATCCACAGCGAGTTTGTTATGATTTGGTTAAAAAATCTAAGACCGGTCAAGTTTGGGTGGTGCAGTGGTGCAGCAGTTAGTGTTGTCACCTCACAGCAAGAGGTTCTCTGGTTCAATTCTCAGCTGGGGTGTCTTCTGTGTGGAGTTTGCATATTCTCCCTGCATTTGCGTGGGTTTCCTCTGGGTAGTCCAGTTTTCTTCCACAATTCAAAGTCATGCATCTGGAGCATTTCTCCCCGGGCCTCAACTGAAAATAGGCTCTGTCCTAGTTGTACTTTTCCAGTCAACAAATGTTAAATAAAAAAAAAAAGTTGTTGAAGGACAGCAGTTGTATTTAGACAAGGCCAGTTGGCTAGTCATGTGCCCTGTACATTGGGTCAGACTGCACACTTGAAGCCAGAACAGGTGAGGTGGTTATTTCATAGAGGCAACTACCCTGTAGCAGTGAGATTGAAGATGATCCACAGCTGCTGGTGGGTACTGATGTTCCTTGGACAAAGTGACTGCAAGGGCAGAGGTGAGTAGTTGTACCCACACTGAGAATGAAGCACCACAGTCAAAGGATACCAGATTTCCTGTGGAAGGGGCACTGGGAAGGGTTACAAAGACAAAGTTGGGACAGGCTCAGCTCTCAGACCCTACACTACAAGGCTTGAGTGAGGTAGCTAGAGATGCACCTGATTCTCAAGGAAAGGGGAATCTGTATTTTGGGACAAAGGGTTACTGTATAGAGAGTGGACTCCATAAGGAGGGTTAGGGGGTGAAAGAATACAGCAGTTGATAGTGCCCAGAGCATACCATCTGGTACTTCTAGCTATAGCCCATGACATTCCCTGTATGGGTCTTATGTGCATAGTGTACCAAAAGATGTATTATGCAGAACTTTTATTGGCCTGGGATTTCCAGGGATGTAACAGGGTGCAGGTGCAGGAGCTTTGAGCAGTGCCAAAAGGTAGACAATGCAGGAGACAAGGACAACACACATTTGGTGCCATTGCCTGTGATTGAGGAGCCATTTCAAAGGGTATATGTGGATATTGTGGGGCCTCTGTGTACCCCATGTTCCACAGGGAAGAAGTATATCCTAGTGGTAGTAGATTATGCTACCAGATTCCCTGAGACAGTTGCCCTGTCCTCCATTGAGGCAGAAAAGGTGCCCTGTTAGAGATATTCAGCAGTGTAGGTTTCCCAAAATAAATACTGACTGACAGCTATGTCAGATTCATGTCAGGTCTGCTGACTTGTGTGTGGGAGTGCTGTGGGATGAAGCACCTAAAGTCCACCCCCATCACCACCAGACTAATGGTCTGGTGGAGAGGTTAAACTGTACACTAAAGACCATGCTATGGGCATTTGCAGATCAGTTTAAAAGGGAGTGAGATAAATAGTTGCCCCATTTGTTGTTTGCTTACAGAGAGGTGAACCAGGAATCCACAGGTTTTTCACCCTTTGAGTTTCATATGGGTATAGGGTGAGGGGACTTCTACATTTGATTCACAATGAGTGGGAAAGTAAATGTGAATCCCACAAGGAATCTGTTGTTCCATATGTCCTAAACCTCAGAACAAGGCTCAAGTAACTCATGGGCTTGGCACAGGAGACCGTGGTAGAAGCCCAACAGCAGAAAAAGGTCTGGTATGATAGGAATTCTCAAGCCCATGAGTATGCTGTAGGGCAGCAGTTTATGGTTCTCATTATTGTCAGACACAACAAGCTGCAGGCAACTTGGGAGGGACCCTTCAAAGTGGTAAGGAAAGTCAGTGATGTTAACTACATGGTAGAACTGCTAGGCAGGAGGCAGGGGCATAAATTGTACCATGTTAACACCATGAAACCTTACCATGATAAAGAGGCCCGGTGTTAAGTATTTGCAGTAGAAGGCAGGAAGAGTCTGAGGGGAATCTATGGGAAGAGGGAGCCAGCCAGCAAAATGCCAAGTTACTAAGGTAGAGCCTAGGGTGGCATGTATATCATATGACAGTGCAGCACCACAGAGGGTATAGCAATGCCAATGCAGATGGGCTCTCAAGACAGAGAATAGGGTAATGTATTCCCAGATAGGTTCATCCCTCTCAAGCAGCATTTTTCAAAGGTCACATGAAAAACTAGCTTGAGTCTTCAAAAGGGGCAAGAAATGTGATGAAAGGAGGTACTGCCAGCAAAGCTAGCTTGTATTTTGTAAATAGTTATATTTCATTTGTGAATATAAAACTATGTTATATAAGATGCTTGTATTAGAAGTATATTATAGCTGTATGTCATGTGTATATCAAACTGCTCTGTACAGATGTCTGTGTTGAAAAGGTATTTGTAAAGTGCTTGTGCTTAAAATGTGTCCACAGTGTGTCCTACAGGAAGAGAACAGAAATGTACATGTACTATTGTAACTGTTTAAAATGCATATGTTAATAGAGGAAATTGGAGGGTTAACCTCACTCCAGCAACCTTTAAAAAAATATCTGGAATCAAATTACTTTATAGGCTAGGTTATAAAGATGTTTCAATGCAGCTAAAACATAAAGTCTGTATTAGGTAGCTTTCTGTATTGTCTCTCAGGTGAACTAATTGTACTTTGGAAGCATGAAGGAATACAATTGTTTTATGACTTCCAGCATCTTCCAAAGATTTGAGCAAAAGCCCTTGGATGAGTATTTTTACAGGTAGATGCTAAATACTGCCAGCTTCAGCAATGGGGCTTTTGTCTGGGAACTAGAAGTCAGAGGACCAGAAATAATGTCATTCTGCAAGTTATCCCAGCAGTAATATTTTAGATATTATTTTGACAAGTCTTTCAGTGACACAGGGCATTCTGCATTCAGTCTTGGACCTGATAACAAGAACAATTCATCACATCTGCCTTCCTCTATTAGTAAGTTTTTAAGGTACAGTAGTTCTGTTAGATACAGTCAGGAATACAGTGAAGCTTAGTTTCTTTATTTGTGTGAGCCTGTAGTGCAATGTTATTGAAAATATTTCTTGTGATTTTGAACTCTGATGTCACTGTGAATATATATTTAGTAGTCTCTTGTTCTTTTATTATTTATTATTAAATATATTTAAACATTTCATCATGGCTGATCTGTTTAGGGATATTTAAGTTTTGAGAGTACTTGCCTATTTATTTGGTGACATTGTGAGGGCCACTCCTAATAGCCTTGCTCTTGGTCATATTACCATTTGTGTTAATGTTAATATTACACAGTTAGATTGGACACACTTTATCAAGAGCCTTGATGTAGCTTGCAGGAGTGACTGGTGGCAGTGAAAACTACCTTATAGTCTGAGCAAACGGAGAAATAGCTAGTAAATCTGTGCCAGCCTTTCCCACTTTCCCAGGTGTGTGTGTGTGTGTGTGTGTGTGTGTGTGTGTGTGTGTGTGTGTGTGTGTGTGTGTGTGTATGTAAATCAAACCTCAAAGAGTGTGTGCGTCAGCTGTTTGGGAGGGACACGAAGCACTGATTGGACAGAGAGGGCGCTGGAGGTCTTGACTTGGTTGGTCAGGTGAGATCTCAACTGTATAGCTGTGCCAGTAAGGAGTCTTATTGGGGATCTGGAGGAAGAAGAAGAAGCCATCCCCAGAATGTGGTCTCTGTGTGCTCTTAAGGGCAATTGCACTTGATGCAGAGAGCTGCTTCAGGAAATTGTGTGTCTGTGTGTGTGTGTGTGTGTGTGTGTGTGTGTGTGTGTGTGTGTGTGTGTGTGTGTGTGTGTTTGTGTGTGTGTGTACCTGTTATCCTCTCAGTGAACATCCCCCACTGTTGCCAGTGATGAGGATTGATGCTTCTTGATTACTGGTTGGCAGTGGTGGGTTGTCACACCTTCCATAACTCAGATTCTATTTGTGAGGCTGGCTAATTGGGAGGAATGACATGCCACATGCAGGGTTGGCAGTGGCCTTATAGCTTCATGCCCTTGTGTTCCCCCCTGTTCCTGTTCAGTGGCCTCAGCTCTCCTCAAGTTGAACCCAGATTTGATCAGTGTCCACATCAAGGGGTATGTGGCTTGTAAGCATGAGTTAGATGGGTTTGCCACCAGGTCTAAGGTAGCTTCGAATACAGACTTGTGTTTTTCTGCAGTGGCATCTAGAACAGGATGAGTTACACCAACTGGCTTGAGGTAATGATTTGATGTTATTTGCTCATTTGTTGTATATTAATTATTGTGGCATCATTATTACTTGTCATTGACTGTTATTTAATAAAAGGTCAGAAAGTAAATCTGTTGTGGTTTCTGACTCAGCTCAGTAGACAACCCCGATGGTCTGTTATTCCTTTCCAGCCTTTGATTATACATGTCTTTTATGCTCTTTCATAGACATCCTAAGTCAAAGAACATGCTGGCCATGGCCACATTTTTCAGAAAAAAAGACAACTCCAGATTGGTAGATACTCACACATTTGTTTTTGTGATGAAAATGTGGAGTGTTGTCAGAACCTGCATATACATATAACCAATTACAAGATATTTGAAGACAGCCCAATTGTAAACCAGAGTTAATATATAGTGAGCTTGGTATCAGTAACATAACTTTACATCAACACAGGAAAAAAGTCAGAGAATTCTTAATACTTTCATTCTCTCTGAAAACCAGGCTATCTCTTATTACAGACCTTAGATATTTCAAGAGGTCACATCTACTTTGCTGCATTTTCAGGCCATAATTGTTATCATTTGTACCACTTCTGTTTATCCTTTGCCCTGAAACTCTTAAAAACACTGCAGTAACATTACGGGAGCTTGCATAAATAAACCTTATTAAGATATTTTTCTCTGACTGCAATTATTGTTTATAATTTTCTGTTCACCTATGGGAAAATAACAACTTGAAGCAGATTTCTGCCAACTATAGTTGATGACAGCTGCATAGATGTATGACTTGATGAAGTAATAGACTATTATGTTCTTTTAATAATATGATTTATTAAACAGATGTAAAACCCATAACTGCATATGATCTCTTTAAATTTATAAAGTAAGTAGGTAGGTCATCAACATTTTTAGGTAACAAGTTAACATACTCATGATTCTAAATGTATTCCTAATATATAATTGATACAATATGTTGTTACAAAGTAAAAGTATTTAAGTGAAAACACATGTGTTTCTTGTGAAATCTCCTTTGAATAAAATTGTTTTGCATATGTCATGAAAAAGAGAATGATAAAGCTAATTTGGACTATTCTATAACAGGTGAGAAATTATTATAGCTTCACAAATGTCTCTGCAGTATGTGATGTACTGTACATCTGGAGTGAATTTACATTCTCACCCTAGTTAAAAGTTTGCATTGCAGTTTTATGTCAGCAGCTTTTGTTCTCAGTAGTGATGGTTGCTATGGCAACTGCTCAGCTAGGCAGCAGAGATGTTAAATAAAATAAGAAGGTCTTGCTATGAACAAAAATGTTCTTTAGCTGAATTATATGCCACTAAACATGTTATTTTGCACTTTTCAATATTGTTAGAGATAAATAGCTGACAGATGACAAAATTCAGGGACACATGCTATAGAGAAAAAATATTTATTCAAGAATCAAGCCATATGACAGAGTTTAATGTGAGTTGTAGCTGCTATCTTTGTTAAATGTAATTTTATAATGTCAGTAATCATGTGCGTGTTTTCAACATAAAAGAGCAGACATTTTTTTTAAGATTTATGTAACATTGAGTTCTGTAGTTTAATTCAAAACATTACCTTCTAGCACTGCTATCCTGTATTGCAACTCATATTCCCTCTTTCAGTGACCACTGCTTATCACATTCACTGTAAACAATATCTTTGTAAAACTCCTTCCCAAATTACTCATCCTTCAGCCAAGATTCATTCAAAATATCAGTACCTTAGGAGCACATCAAGCTACTCTAGATTGCTCATACCTCTCAACTGTGCAGATTTTCATAGAATGTCCAGATTTTTGCCACAGATGTTTTATCTGTTTCTCATAAAACTGTGGTTTTCTGTCAAATCACTGGCAGATCATTGGGGATTGAAGTCAGAAAATAATGGCAGACATCTGAGTTTCAGACTCCATGCCCTTTGGAAAATTCATGCTAATGCAAAAACTGTTATTCTATCAACTTTCTAAGTTTGTAAGAGCAATATTTAGAAAGTGCCCCTATTATTGGGCCTTTGACCCTCCATTATTTGTGGATTTATCTAGATTTCTTGCTCTAAGAGGTTGAGAGGTATGCTGGTCCTCACTTGTACAGCTGAAACCCTAATCACACCTCTTCTACTTCTCCAAGACAAATTTAAAAAAAAAAAAAGTTTCCAGCCTTTATTCTGGTCTAAACAATAGGATCAGTTATGAAGAAAAAGCCCTGTTTCTACTCAGAGAAAAAGTTGGTTATAGCTGAAAATGCCAACAAACCACTAAAATGAGGCCCGGGTGTCCATCCTTCCACAACCAAGTGAAACAAACCATGAAACATCATAAAGAATTGTTCCTAAAATCTCAGCAATATTGTCTGATGCACTCCTGGGCGAATGTTATTTCATCACCAGTAACACATTGTCCCAACCCCAAACAACTCTCTCACCGACTCAATGCCCTACAGTCTTTGCTAATTTATTCCCTTTGAATTACTTAAGGATATGAGCATATTATCCCCATAACTCAACACCTCCAGTCCAGCCAGAAATCACTCAAGTACCATATACTTCACTATTCTACTTCTAACAAATCCACTCCAAAGACACACCCTGGGATTCATGAAGCTTGCGTCAGGCGCAGGTGTAGCATAGGTGGTCTAATGCCAAATATGGCTGCCGAGCGATTTAGGTACAATCCACTTCCACGTGCACTACCAGTGTACACCAGATCTGCACAGCTCTCAGCTCATGTATGCTAATTACCCCATGCACAGTAGTGCAGCATACAAATAAAGGTACATAGCGATTCATGAAGTGATGCAGGCGTAGCATAAGCATACAAAAATGTAAACCAAAAAAAACAGTTTACATTTTTCCAAACAGAACATCGGAGCCATGAAAGCAGACCAAACTTACGTATTACAAAGTTAACATATGCCAATGGCATAAAATAACACGCACAACACATAAAAAATAGCATTTAATGTCATGGCCACACTAACGCAAAGTACATCCACAGGGCATGTGTGCGCAAATGGGAACACAAGGAAAATATTCATAGATGTCATAAAATTGCAATGTAACACAAATCATGATTTAGCCATAATAGTCAATGGTATGCATGCTACACCACAACCAAGGTGCAAGGGTTGCTAAGGGTCTGTGACAGTGTTCGGTGCGGTAACTATGAATTAGTAGTCAATGCCATACAAATGAGGCAAGTAATACTGAATCGCAACGTCCCGCCTGCCTAAGGATGTACCACACGGCGCAGCGGTACAACACCAAGGAGTGGCCTGGATGTATACATGACACCAGCAGAGGGGTGTGCCACCATAGCTGTAAGCACATTGGAACATTGCTAATCCGGGTTGCCCATTGCTAAGCAAAGCCACAGGATAGGGGTGTGGATGTAGCCATAGCTTTGCTTAGCTGAGACCACACAAGGTGACTGAAAGCGCATGTGTACGCGGATGACAACGTGCTCGAAACCCGGTGAACGGCTGCACGCGGTGCGCACCACAGCTGAAACAGGAAGGTTATGGGAAGACAATAAGGAAATGCCGCAGTAGGGTAATTGGAGTACGACTGAGTAATTAACACCTATTAACTCACAGTGGGCCATTGACGGTAGCTAACAAGGCAGCTAGTAGCAACCTGCAGAACAAGACAGGGGAGGTGCCAGATTGCAAAGAAAAGAGAACTGTCACAGCAGAGCAAAGCAAACCTGCAGCAGATTGGCTATAGAACACATTTTGCAACACGATCCTGGGTTGGGAAAGTACAAGACAAGAAATCAGGCTGCTGGATGCATGCCTGACAATGGGAGGGGAATCATTTTGAAAAGTGAAGGTAAGGGCAAGAGGTGATCCACAGCAGCTAAATGTAATTCAACACCAAAGGCACCACAATAACAGTACCTGTGGTAAAACACATAAGTAAGATACCCTGCAGCTCGGATTGTACATACACACCCTATGACATCATCAGTTTCCAAAGCACAATAGTATAAAGTGTGAAGGCACCTCACCCACACTCGTGTATTCCCAAACACTGCACCATCAGTGTAAACAGACGGGGAACTTTTACAATGTACATGTTGGGAGCTGCCATAGCTGTGATTCATCAGCACGTGTTGGAGACTGAAGGCGGTGTGGAGTATGATGCTGACAACCAGCTCAGGCCCCAGAGGAGGAGAAGAGTGTTCAGACCAAGGGTAACCTACCAGGGGCTAGATGATCTGGAGATAGTAGAGTGTTACAGGGTGGACAGGGACATCATACAGCAAATTGTTGAGCTGTGCCAGCCACGCCTCAGAGCCAGAAACAACACAGGGGAACCCATCCCAGTGGACACGAAGGTATGTGTAAGCTTGAGAATACTAGCCACAGGTACCTTTCAAAGGCCAACTTGAGATATCATGGGGATCTCACAGACATCAGCATCCAGGGTACTCCATCAGTTCCTGGATGCCATGTTACCACATGCCAATGAGCATATATACTTCCCCCGAACTCAGGAGGAGTTGGCCAGCATTATGCGCCTCTTACACCATGTGGCAGACTACCCAGAGGTACTGGGTGCAATAGACTGCATGCACATACATATCAAGTCACCATCCGGTGAGCATGGTAGGCACTACATAAACCGCAAGGGAAACCTCTCCATCAACTGCCAGGTCATGTGCAATGCCCAGGGCATTATCACGGATGTGTGTGCTGGCAGCCCTGGAAGCTACCACGACTCCCACATCTGGCATGCCTCACAGCTGTACCAGGTATTTGTCAGGGGGGACATCCCATATGGCCACCTTGTGGGGGATGCTGGCTATGCACTGGAGCTGTGGATGATGACTCCCATCAGAAATGCACACACACCCATGCAAAAATGCCATAATGAGGCACACAAACAAACCAGAATCATCATAGAGCATGTGTTTGGGATGCTGAAATCATGGTTCCGTTGCTTGGACATATCTGGTGGAGCCTTGCAGTACTCTCCAGGCATGTGTGCCCACATCTTCATAGTATGTGCCATGCTACATAATATGATTCTGTGGAAACAGCTGCAGCAGGGACATATTGGTGAAGGTCCTCACAGCCCACCACAATTGCCAAGGGCACCACAGGCACAGAGGGATTCAGACAACGAACACCCTGTGCCAGCCCTAGTAGGCAGACGGAGGACTGCCCAATATGCCCATACCTTGGCAAAGTGGGAACGTATAGCACATACACTGACAGTGTAGGCCCCTACAGACTGACACACTTCTCCACCTGCACACACATAAAATGGATGGCACACACACATGACCACCTGTAAATTGTCATGTATAGGTGGTTTACTGTGTGCATCCTACATAGGCAGCTCTCAACTATTGCACACACAACAGCTATTGGTACAAGGTAAGTCAACACCTGAACAGTAAATTAAGCCAACAGCATGTGTTGATACTGTATGTATAGGTTCATAGGTACATCGGTAGGTACATGCATAATTATCAGAGGCCATTCATGAGCCTAGCCAAAATGTGTCTGCTGTCGCCATCCCATTGATTAACTAACTGTCCCTCTGTGGAGCAGAGCCAATTGCAGGATCCCTGGGATGTAACCACTGCTCCCCACCCACTCTGCAAGGATGCCCTGGTGTGTTAATGAGGGGCTCCATATAATGTAATCAGGGATGTAGTACCAAAGCATGGGGAGTACACATGACAGGTATTTGTCACCCCAGCATTCTCCAGTTATGGTTGTGGCAAGGTGTAGCACATTACAGTGTGTGGCTCACTGTGATATGGATTCCCATAGCTGGGGCACATCCATTAAGCATCACTTGGACATACCATTAATAGGTATCATCCATATGTAAACTAATTGAGTTACACATTTGTTTGCAGTATGGAGCAACAGCCGTAGTACAGTCCACATACTAAACACCATAACACTTGTACATATCCCAGATGCCCCAGTGGTAAAGCCACTGACTGTCTCGTGCATGTTCCCGGTTCCACGACCTGCAAGGGCTATTACATAATTCTGATGTCCCGAATAATGGATGTTGGATGCAGGTCATTAGAGCACGTTTAATCATGTTAGCAGGTTTTTGCGCCGGTAAGTGCCGGTAAGCGTCGTTTAAACATGACTACACGGATATGCGCAACACAGGTCTAACCTTTGCTGAATATCGCGCAGATCATGGGCAAAGCTGCCCAGAACCACTGAAATGTGCGGTATTTACTTTTGTACTAATAGTGCCTGCTCTGAGAGGTAAAACGACCACTGCCAAGACTAGAACATGCAACCATGTACACAATCACCTACCACTAAACTACCTGAGATATACCAATGACAGGTGTGTATTGTGACAGGTTAAAACACAAAAGGGCGGAGTTCGGGAAATAGTATACACCACCATGTACCCAACGAAAGGTGTGTTCTCTCTTTCTCTCTCTCTCTCTATATATATATATATAATATAGAGAGAGAAAGGTTGATAGAGATATATGTCGATATATACGGATATACATATAAAATATATAGATAGGTTAACAACATCTACACAACCATGGAGGTACATATAAATAGGATACTACCAAATACCGAATGCTTTGCATACCGACACGCGTAATCGTGAGCCTTAAAGACCAAAAGACCACAGTACCGGAACACTAGAACTGCGAGTACTATTATCACGATGTTAAGGGACATTTAGTTAGTGCTTCTGGTGCTGCGGTCCAGGTAGGTACTGTGTTTAAGTGTGTTTCTGATTGCTGTAGTGTGTGTAAGTGTGTGTTCTGAGTGTGGTGCGTGTTTCTGGGGGACTGTAATGTGTGTGTGTGGGTTTGCTTCATATATCTGTTTGTGCTATCTCGGAGGTAGATTATTACAGTAGGTGTGGTGTAGGGGGAGCAGCCACCCACATGGGGTGTGTATGGGAGCATGGCCACCTGGCCATACATAGTGTAGGATGGTTTATTTGGATGTGATGGATAGCAGTGTGTCTGTGTGTGTGTGTGTGTGTGTGTGTGTGTGTGTGTGTGTGTGTGTGTGTGTGTGTGTGTGTGTGTGTGTTCTGTGTTTGTGTTAGTTCCAGGAGTTTGACTGTCGCGAGTTTGAATGTTCGGTATTGTGGGGTTTGGGAGTCTGGGAACGGTAATGTGATTGTTGGAAGTGTGTGCGTTCCTGAATCCGTGGGTATGCCGTATACAGTGGTTGAAGTCTTCAAATATGTGCATAACATGGACCATAGCAATCACACATTCCATCACGACTAAACGTTATGAACAAAGGATATGGAGAGTATATATGTCTATACACTATTACAAATATCTGTTATGGACATGAGCTAAAGATAGGGTTACCACCTGTCCCACCTTGCGAGGGGCAGTCCCTCTATGTGCGGTAGTGTCCTGACCAAAATGAGTACAAATACTAATGTCCTACAATCTCAAAACATTTTACATGTTCCATATTTAATGTAATTGTTGCATAAAATAGTCATCTGTATCTAAAATACCTAAATGTAACAAGAAACAGGATAAGCAAGTAAACCGCTACAATAATATAAGCTTTTATATAGGCATATATGTAAAGTTCTATACTTTGTACTGACCATGGGTATGTGTCAGCCTCTAAAATCCGATGTGTGTCCTGCAAATGTCCCACTATGGCCATTTGAAAAGGTGGGAACCCAAGCCAAAGAGGTTCACCAACACAACTCTAATGAGTGCTAAATATCTGTGACAGAAATACATGAGACAGCTTTCATGTTGCAACATTTCAATACATACCAATGTATTTCCGAAGGGATTGAAGAACCAACATCATCTGCATGCTATACAGGAACCAATTAACAATGGCTTAATGAATAAGCCTGCAATAACCATAGTATTAGTCTACTAAATTATAGGTCTTCAATTAGGGAAGGAGCCCTCACACACATATGGAATATGTATAAATTAAGTTCCTACACACCTTCATCTGCTATATATACCCACCTACATCTCCCCCACACCTGAAACAATTGCAATACAGACTGTAATAACATCACAAGCATCCACTCACTCTATGACATCTGCAGAAGCTTTAATATACCTTGTGAGAGACACACTATAATGGCCCTATGTGAAATCGTTGCTGTTGTACAATGGAACAGACGCTAATGTTACAAGGTTTGGTTGCAATAATCCCGTATCAGATGGCTGATATAACAGCTACACTCACATGTAGAACTACATCCTCTAGCCATTACACATAATCCACAGGGGCCATGAAGTTAAAATATCTCTGTGTGTCTCCATATAGCTGTTGCAATTCATCACAAACAACACATCTAGGCCATCTTCCTCGAAGGTAGGGCAAAGGGACAGCGCCCAAGTGGAGTATTCAGTTATACCCCACTGTTGCCATGTAATTGGCTAATCGAGTAGCTGCACAGCTGATGTGCATGTAATAATCTACTCCGGAACACCAATTGGTGGCAGGATACCTCATATTACTGGTATCTACGTATAAAAGGATGGCTTGTCATACATTCAAACCGTATGTACATATGAGAAAACCGTTAAAACAGAAAATGAATAGGACTTACATTATCATCAACTCGGGATACTAATAAGGTAAGTAGAACACTAAGTATGTTAGTGTATGTAGTACCTGTTCTGTATTAAAGTGTACGCAATGCATACAGTGGGAAAAATATTATGTAGTGATGTATTGTTGAGCATAGTAACGCTCGTAGAAATTGCGTGTACTGCTGTGGGCCACAAGGTAAACACCTCATACACCACAAGGGATGCTACATAAGGATTTTAAACACAACAATTCCACTCCAGCCGCTGTCAGTGGCAGGGTTTGTCCAACAAGTATGTGCCATAACAGGGGATAGTATATGTTGATATACTGTAACAGTAGGCATATGTATGGGCGTATAACTGAGAATAACATGTCTAAGGTGGTCCTGCTGCGCAATTATGATTTGCATTGTGGGATATTGTGGCAAAAATGTGAAATGTACAGTATTGTAGGTAGATATGTCTAACATTTTACATAGCATTACTGTTATATTATGCAAACATCAGGTATGTCTACTGGCATGTACAATGCACAATAACAGGATACATATGACTTGTAGTCACCAGACAGTGTATCAGCATGATAGCTAATTGAAATGGAAGAGATAGTCAATTATCCATGCACAAAGGACACGTAATAGCTTCACAGGTTCATAGTTAGGTACTATGCTGTCTGGCCAAGGCCATTCATAAGCCTAACTACAGTGTTTTCATTTGCGGCACCTCCATAGGTTAGTGTCCAGTACCTGTGAACAGCAGAGCCATTCGTTTCCTGTGCCTCTGTACAGAAGAGCCACTGCAGTGATCCCTGGTGTACATGTCTGTCTCCCATCCACCCATCGAGGTATCTCTTGAAGAGTGCTAGTGAGGGTCCCTGCCTGATGTACATAGGAAACATGTTCCAAAGTATGGTGAGTGTCCGGGTCAGGAATGTATCCCTCCAGCACGTCCTAGTCATCATTGTGTTTAGGTACATATCCCAGAGCATGTGGCTCTCAGTGGCTTTTGCTTATGTGGAGCATATACATCAATATTGTTTTGGACATGGGCCTTGTATGTTCAGCAGAGATCACCTCTGAGTATGCGGTACGCAAATGAGTACAGTTAGGGTTTCTGTAGTTGGGCTGCATACGTCATCCTTCGGAGGTCAGTATTCCTCTTGGTGTGGTAATGTAGTGGTATTTAAAGCCGTTGCTGTTGTCTTGTAAGGTACATCCCAAATGGGGTGTTGTACCCTTTAATGTGTTTCATAAGTCATGAGTAGAGAGGCACAATGGCTGCCTTTGTTCTGGCTACAAACCTATTAGAGATTAGGGTGGCCACATCGAAGGATATCCACACCACCTTGGCAATATGGTTATCAAAGGAGTGGATGCTATCTACTTGGGTTCTAAGATCCCTTATTATGTCTTATGTATGTAGGGGACTACCACCTATGTGACAGTCCATGGGTGATTGGTGTAATCCAAAGGGGATATCTATGCACCTTGTGGCATGCAGCTTGAGGCCATGTTATTGACACCAGGTATCCGTCCCAGTGACACCCTTATGGAGGGTGTCTGTATCAGCTGGTGAATCAATCATGGCCCCTAGTTTGCAGTCATCTGCAAACCTATTCAGGGTAAGTCCTTCTGTGCTAGCCTGTACCTCAGAGAAGCATATACCGAACATGGGGGACCCTATGACCAAGGACTGGAGGACACCAATTGTAACTGATTTACAGTAGGAACTAGGGTATGCTACCCTCACTGTGTGGGTTCTGTCCGTGAGCCACTTTGCATAATATCTCGTGACGTAGGGGTTGATTTGCAGGTGGATGTGTATGTTGACAATACCAGAATAGGGAATGGTGTTGAAAGCCTTTTAGAGGTGAAGGTAGGCTGTGTGGACCTCCTTACCCTCATCTACTGCCTTGGTAACTGTCACAAAGGACTCCACCAGGTTTAGAAGGCATGGTCTGGCCCTAACAAATCCAAACTGGGTGGGATCAAAGGTTTGGAGGCCACCAATGTCTCTGTGAATGAGATCCATGATGATGTGCTCCATAGCCTTGCAGAACAGTCTAGTCAGGCGTATAGGGCAATAGTTCCCCTGGTCCATTGTGGTGCCACCTTTGTGGAGTGTGATAACTGTTGCTGTGCACCATTCAGGGACCACAATGCCTGATGCAAGGCTATTAGTGAATATGGAGTGAATATGCTGCCCAAGTGGGGAGCCATTTCGTTCTGAAGTTCATGGAAATCGTAGCCTGGGATGTTGTACGGTCACATGGATGCTGTGTTCCTGGCTTTAGAGAGTGCAGCTTTGAACTGCGTAGTTGTGATCACAGGGACTCTGCATTGTTCCTGTATAGATATGGGCCCTTTAGGGTGTGAGAGGGCTGTAAAGTTAGCACTGAACCTATTTGCCAGGATGTTGCCAATATCAGTCGGTTCTGTAATGTTCGTGCCTAACTGCTGCATGTCAGAGCAGATGTGGGTATCGCCATCGAGAGTAGTGACATACCTCTAGAACGCTTTGTGGTAGTCCTTGGAATTAGTTGCAGTAATGTTTACATAGCTAGCTTTGGAGGATGTGATAAGGGATCTCAGATTCCTACTGAAGCTGACCAGGGAGCTCCTCCACTCATGGGATTGTACTCTACTTTGCAACAGTCTCCTCCTTCTGTTGTACATTATGTCCATAGCAGTGGACCACCAGAGTGGCATCTGTTTTCTGGTGGGTATTGTCATGGCTCTGTTTGGGATAGCATGATCCATGCAGTCGTGTAAGTGCTAATTAAGTGCAGTTGTGTATGATTCAGCAGTTGTAACTGTATTGTCCATCTGCACGGATGTCATGACATTTACAACTGCTGTCATAAGAAGCCCGAAGTTGGCTTTGTAGAAATATTGTACTGTGTTTTCCATAAAGGGTGTGGTGCCGGGATGTGGATAACAAGGGTGATTAGCGTACGTTCGGATCTGATCAACGAGAAGATAACCCCAGATGTGGAACACCAGTCACACATGTTGGTAATGACCAGGTCTAGGATATTGTTGGCCCTGGTGGTGGTGTGGATAGGTTGATCCAGCCGATTGGAGGTTATGAATCCTAGAAAGCGTTGGCCTAATGCATCGGTACATGAGTAGGTATCCCAGTTAATGGTAGGGTAGTGGCAGTCGCACATCAGTAATGTCTGTTTGAACCCTACTTTCCAGTACACCAAGAAGTGAAGACCATTAACCATGGGGTATGGTGTGGATTCTGTAGCAAGCTACAATTTGTATAGCAGTTATGGCCAGAGTTAGTTGCAATTGGATTACCTCTGATGCATTGTGCTAAGCAACCAGCCTGGAGGAGTGGATATCCTTGGGAAATATGGACACACCTCCGCCGTGGGTGTTCCGGTCCTGGATACATGACTGAAAGGTGTGGTATGAGTAATAGCCTGGTAGTGCAGGGGTGCTATCAGGAGCCTAGAAGCAGGTCCCAGTCACTGCACAGATATCGAAGTGGTCCATTACAAGGAGTTCCTCGGGTGAGTGCGTTTGAGATGAAGATGTCAAGCATTGAGTAGCATTACCCTCAGGTTTTGCTTGCCTGTTCCTGTTATGGTGGTGAATATGTTATTTGAACTGTGCCTAAAACAGGCACTATAGGAGCAGCGAGAGCCTTAGTCGTTATCCGTAATCCCAGGGCCAACAGGTGCAGGCCATCTGTGCCAAAGCATCGTGTTCTGTCGACCATGTCATTCAAAGCAGACAGATACTGGATACTCTTGGAATGACACCAGAAGCATAGCCAATTGTTGAAGTAAATAATTCAGTCCTTGAACTGCGTTATCAGTCTGGACGATGGCTGAATGCTTCTCAGGGCTAGGGCAATACCTGCCTGGGTGTTAGAAAAATATGTATTAATGTATATGTTTAGTGCTTATTAAGAAATAAGAAAGATATAATGCATTTTATTCTATTAATGTTATGACAAGAAAAATGAATTCATATGAAACTGCAAGAAGCTTTTGGAAACTGCAGTGTGCCTTTTTGCAAGTTGGCCTCTGACCCCAGCAGCTGCTAGCTCAGCAAGAATTGATGTTTATGCTTCTCACAAGTGATTATCTGCTGGGTCAGGAAATTAAATGTGTGAAATAATGAGAATCTTCTGCTCTTTCCTGCTTGAGCAATCAACCTTGTATATGTTGCTAGATAACGCACCGGCTGCAAGGAAGAAGTGATACATGTAACAAAAGAAATGTATTGAGAACTGTATCTGCTATTATGCTAGAATTAGCTTAGAACCTTGAGTGGCAACTTTTGTAAAAGGGTATTATAACTAACCAGGTGGCTAGCAAGGCCACGTTGTTTACCAGAAAAACTTTTTAAGCAAAATGTAGTATCAGCATTTTAGATGAATAGAATATTGTAAGCTAAAGTGATGTAAAACCCCTTGTGACTGACTACGTCAGCCTGATGGGTTAATACTAGTAAGAAATACTATAAAAGTTGTGTTCTTCCTGTTTCATTCAGACAAAATTCTGTACTTGTACGTTTTTTGCCTCCAGGTGTACACTAGTAAAGAACCTGAACCTCCTGTGTATTGATCTTTTTATTACAGTGTTTTTCATTTAACAGATTGGTCCTTGCGTACTGGAATCCCTCAGATGCTGCGGATCAGAGGGTAGCGGTGGTCGAAGACTGCATGCAGGAGAAGATACCGAAATGGTTCTTCTTGAGTGAAAAGACCTCCGACTGAATTGTCGTTTAAAGAGGCTGGCCACTTTCTGATCTGTGGCTGAAGAGCGGATTTCCACTTCAAACCGTGACTGGTCAATAACGGAGGCTCAGGTAGGGAGACTTTTTGCTTTTTTTTCTGTTTTAGATCAGGGACTAGGTTACAGTAAATATTGTTTTTTTTGTCAGATTTGTTATACAGATCAGGGACAAGAAAAATTTCTGTATATTTGGTCATAGATCAGGGTAACAGAATAAGGTAGGCAGTTATTCTAGATAAACTGTGAAAGGAACTGAAGTTGTGGTACCACGTGGTAAAAGGGTTACATAACATTTATTGACATGGGAAATCAGTGCACTAAAACATTGCGAGATCCGCCCCTAACCAAAGATGCAAAATATATGCAACTACAACGTGCAGATAATGTTAGATATTATACGAAATGGGTTAACAAATATGAATTTGATGGAAAATTAGACAAATCTTCACTTGTTAAACTTCTTAAACAGCTTAAAAGTGATACGAAAGGTCAGGCAAAAAAACAATGGCAATTAGGCATTCCTCAGGCACACAGGTGGATTTAGGAAGCAAACCGTAGGGAACAAAAGAGTAATAATTCAAAGGCATTGTTTTTAGACAAAGAAGATAATAATATAGTAGTAGCAACGGCTCCTCCACCCCCACCACTCCCTTTTTCAGGATATGAAGCGGGTGGACAAGCTGGTCCACCTCCGCGGTATCCTGATGTCTCAGTGAAACCGAAATCGTTTGTTAGAGATCCCATTGAAACTAGGTCCCGAACACGTAAAACATAGGGGGACATAGAATCGTATCAAATGGAGAGAAATTTACAAGCTGAGAGTGAGGAAGAAATATGTCCACTTTTAGAGGTACCAAATCCACAGGCAGGACAGGTTGGACAGGACCCAACCCT
Organism: Protopterus annectens; assembly: GCF_019279795.1. Lineage (NCBI taxonomy): Eukaryota > Metazoa > Chordata > Ceratodontiformes > Protopteridae > Protopterus > Protopterus annectens. The sequence goes on along the minus strand of NC_056736.1, from coordinate 136,520,367 downwards.
CTTGGTATATAGGCTGTGGACACTGGAGGATATCCGGAAGGCTACTGAGGGAAATCCCCATCCAAAAGTTAATTTTACAAAATTCCTAGAAGATTTACAAGGCATGAGGTTAAGTTACCACTTAAATGGGGAAGAAGTAGAAAAAGTAGTTAGACAAATTGTAGGTCCAGATTGGCACATGATTAGTGGCACCTGGAATCCTCGTAATGCAGAATTTAAGCCACTCCCACATAGTGACGCAGAACTTGACAATAGAGTAAAAGGCCTTACAGACCGAATCTCTGAGAAATGGAAACCTAGAGCAGACTGGACTTGTATTAATCAATGCATACAGCAAGAAAATTAAACAGTAGATGGGTACTATGCCAGATTATTAGAGTGCTTTAACAATCATAGTGGCATGACAGTTCCCGAATATCAAACGAATGATTCCCCGTATGAACAACAATTGAAAAATGCATTTTTAAAAGGTTGCATTGCACCTATTAGTAGCTTCATTACGAAGCATATGATAGATCATCGAACAAGTAGGTTACAAGCCTTACTTGAATATGCTAGACATGCTGAAGGACATTTTAATAGCAAAAAGAAAAAGAAAGCGCAAGTCTTCACTGCTGAAGACGGAGCTGAAGTTTATGTATTACAGTCTGGTAAAAAGGGTAAGAAAAATGCACAGGGAAATAAACAGTCTGACAAATGGTCAGAGGACTTTGAAGAAAGGAAAAAGAGAGGTGAATGCTTTAAGTGCGGGAAGAAAGGACATCTAGCTAGGGATTGCAAACAAAATAAGAAGGTAACCACAGAGGATAAGGGAGATGAGGACTGACTGTATGATGGTGAAGATACACCATACGAGAGTCAGAAATCATCAGAAAAAGACAATAAAGAGAGGACAAATGTAAATGTGATAGAAGGAGTAGAGGAAGTGCAAGTAGACATGGAAGATGAAGAAAATGAGATTTTAGATTTAGCATTATTGAGCCTAGAGCTCTATCTAGCAGACACAAAACCGGAAGTTACACTTCTGGTGGAGGGGAAGGAAATTAAATTCCTGTGTGAGTCAGGAGCATCACGGACTCTGATACACCCCTCCTAGTTACCGGAACATTCAGAATCACTTGATTATATATTAGTGAAAGCTGCAAATGGACAGCTATACCGGGAACCACTTTCCCATAATATAGCAATAATTGACCCTGTTTCAGGGCTGACTCAAAGGAGTAAAATTGTTGTTTCTGCAAAATGCCCAGTGAACCTATTAGGTAGGGACCTTATGCAGATATTTGGCATAGCAGTAGTTCCGACTATGCAGGGTATGGAGGCACAGCGACAAATGGATACTTTTTTGGTGCGACCGGAGGGTGAAACTTTTTACTGGTACAGCCAGGACTTAGTTACGACTGGTCCAGGGGCAGTGACCAAGGAACTGATGAACGTAGCCATCAGTAAATCCCCCTCCCTTGACACTGACAGACAGCATTTGTTACATTGTACTCTGTATTACTGTAGCACACCAGGACCTGATAAGGAATATGAGCAAGAATTGTTCAGAAATCGTGCAAACAGATTAGTGTTACATAATCTGTACTGGGATACTGAGGGAAACAGTGTTGTTAGCTGTTCATTACCTCAAGAATTCCTTGCACTATACAATTCTAATCGATTACCACTAAGAACAAAAATGCAAAATGGGCAGACCTAGGAGAAAAGATAACAAGATGGGAAAAGCAAACTGAATTAGAATTATCAGAACAGGGAATACAGAAACAGAGACTGAATTGGTTAACACAGGCACATCCAGCTGTACACTTGCAGTCTAGCGAGGACAGCTGATTGGCATTTTTATTAGAAGAAGAAGAAAAAGCCTTATGTGACATTCCAGACATTCTTTGGTCAACAGGCAAGTCAGATGTAGGACTTATTCAGACAGCAGGACCAGTTATTATTACGCCAAAGTCAGCATTCAGACCACAGAAGAGACAATATCCTTTAAGAAAGGATGCAGAAATAGGAATCAAACCTATAATAGCAGCATTACTTAAGGAAGGAGTACTGGTAGAATCTCCTGATTCACCATGTAATACACCACTATTTCCTGTTAAAAAGGCAAATGGGGAATGGCGTATGGTTCAGGACTTACAAGCTGTAAATAATGCAGTAATACCTAGAGCACCTACGGTGCCAGATCCACACACTTTGTTAAATGATTTGAAACATCACCAGAAATATTTCTCTGTGGTAGACATCAGCAATGCTTTTTTTTCAATACCTATACATCCTGATAGCCAATATTGGTTTGCATTTACATTTCAGGGAAAGAGGTATACCTGTACTCGACTACCACAGAGATATTTTGAGAGTCCAACAATATTCGCACAAGAAATGGCTAGTAATTTGGTGGGATTCACCCCACCGGGGGTTAGTCAAATTCTACTTTATGTAGACGACATCTTGCTAGCAGCCCCCACCCAGCAGCAATGCAGGGAGGATACCATAGCACTGTTACAATTCTTAGCAACACAGGGACACAAAGTAAACGAAAGCAAACTACAGCTTTGGAGAAAGCAGGTTAGATACCTAGGATATGTAATATCCAAAGAAGGTAGAATATTAGATGAGAAAAGAAAGACAGCGATTTTACAAGCACCCAAACCAGCGACCAAGAAGGAAATGATGTCCTTCCTGGGAACAACTAACTTCTGCTGGAGTTGGATACCAAACTATGCTTTGGAATCTGCTCCACTGACCAACCTAATATACAAAAAACTGATGGCAGCACAAGATTTATTACAATGGACACCTGAAGCAGAAATGGCTTTCTGCAGGTTGAAGCAATTAATAGCTTCTTCATTAGTCCTAGGACTACCAAACTATCATAAACGTTTCTTTCAAACTGTAGACTGTAAGCAGGGATATATGACATCAGTATTGACACAACAACATGGGGATAAGCAATGCCCCATAGCTTACTATTCATCACAGTTAGACCCAGTGGCGCGATCCTTGCCCCACTGTGTACAAGCAGTAGTCACAGCTGCAATGGCAGTACAGGCTTCGGCTTCAGTGGTGTTATTCCACCCTCTCACATTGAGAGTGCCTCATGTAGTTGCGATAATTTTACTGCAAGAAAAGGTAGCATATCTTTCTCCTGCTAGACACCTTTCCTGTATGACTATACTGTTGAGCCAACCTCATATGACAATTGAACGATGCATGACATTAAATCCATCAACTTTGCTCCCAACTCCTGCAGATGGCACACCACACAGTTGCCTGCAGGAAATTGAGCAGAAAACATTACCCAGACAAGATCACATGGATATTCCCTTGGATAAGGCCGAGGTGACATATTACGTGGACGGCTCATGCAGAAGAGGCCCTACAGGAAAAAATCTAGTGGGGTATGCAATAGTCACAGACACTGAAACCTTTGAAGCCCAATCCTTACCACATAACTTGTCTGCACAAGCAGCAGAATTGATTGCCTTAACATGAGCCTGTAATTTAGCAAAAGACAAATGTGTAAACATATACACTGACAGTCAGTATGCTTTTTCTACTGTACATGTTTTTGCACAGCAGTGGAAAAATAGAGGAATGATAACATCTAGTGGTAAACCAATTAATCATGCACACTTTATTTTAGAATTGTTAGAATCTATTCAATTACCTACTAAAGTAGCTATTTGCAAATGCGTAGCTCATACGAAACAGCAGGACAGAATTTCAAAAGGAAATGCAAGAGCTGATGCAGCTGCAAAACAAGCAGCTTCAGACTCAGAAACTTTACTTTTAGATGAGGAATTACAACCCTTTGAAATTTTAGATTTAGAAATGTTAAAAACAATGCAGACGCTTACCACAAAAGCAGAAAAACAAAAATGGGAAAGACGAGGAGCAATCCTTGAAAACGGGCTGTACATCTCCAAAGAGAAAAAAACAATTTTGCTGTCTAATTTGTTTAGATATGCAGCTTTGTTGAGCCATGGGGAGTGCCATGTCTCAACAGGGGGGATGGTACAGTTAGTAAACCGAATATTCCAAACATATGGATTCACAAATTACACAAAAAAAATTTGTGCGGCATGTCATATTTGTAACAACATCATGCACAAGGGGCATTAAAACCTAAACAAGGAAGTTTTCCTATACCGCCATATCCGTTTCATACTATTTGTATGGATTTTATAGAATTGAACAAATGTGATAACAAAAAGTACTACCTTGTCATTGTAGATATGTTTTCCAAATGGGTGGAAGCCTTTCCGACTAAAAACCCGGATGCAACAACAGTGGCAAAAGCTCTCATAAAGGAGATTATCCCTAGATTTGGTATACCGGAAAGGATTTATAGTGACAATAGTACACATTTTGTGAATCAGACCATACAGCAATTGGGACGCTTCTTTGGGATTTCCCTTAAGAACCATTGTGCTTATCACCCTCAGTCTGCAGGACTGGTGGAGAGGCACAATGGAGTCCTCAAGAACAAACTTAGGAAGTTAGTCAATGAAACTCAAAAGAACTGGGTGCACTGTCTGCCTCTTGCACTGCTGAGTATGCGAACAGTTCCAAATGCAAAGGGTTTGACTCCTTTTCAAATGGTGTTTGGGAGGGCATATTATGTACCTCAGTGGAAAGCTCTCATGCCTGCAGACCAGGAGGCTGATAATTCGCTAGCTAGTTATATGAGGAAACTGTTAACAAATAAATCTCTTTTGCAGTTTAACTCTTTTTCAGATAAAGAACAGACCAGATCATTGGAAGCGATTCTAGCCCCGGGGTCCTGGATCTGGGTGAAGGTCACAAAGAGGAAGAATTGGGCAAGCCTGAAGTGGGAAGGACCGTACCAGGTGCTGTTGGCCACGCCTACTGTGGTCAGAATAGCCGAGAGGACTTCTTGGATTCATTTAACGCATTGTAAACCGGTAAAGAACTTTCAACTTGATAAAAACATTGTAACTGTTACGCAACGAGAACAAAATGGCCAAAGATAGAAATTCAGACCAACCTCAAAAATGTTGCATAATCATATTATTGAGCGCACACTTGTTGACTGTACTTTTGACAATTTTCTTTTTCTTGTGTTTTTTTTCATTTCTCAACCACACGAGTAAAACTGGATAAACGTGATGAAACATCTATAGACTGGCATCCAAACTTTAACACATACCTAGCAATTAAACGTGTATATGCTGAGACTATGAACATTTCAAACTGCTGGGTTTGTACAGCTATACCAACAGCATATGGAGGACTACTAATGTCAGCTGTTCCTTTAGGGATCAATGAGACTTGGGAAAATTTCCTTTTTGACACAGGAACTGTGAGATCACAGGATAAAATAGCATTGTATTTACCTGTTCTGCAAAAGAGGATTGTGTGTTTTTTCAAAAATGATACTCTCCAGGTGGGTTGGAGTAACTGTAACATAACAATATCTTATATATGTTATATTAAGACTAAAACTGGGGGTACCGTTTGCAATACTAACTATGATTCATATTTGAACTCAATGAAAACGACATTGAATGAAGTACAAAGAAATCCTGTTTGGATTAAACAATTGTCAATCATAGATAAGAAAATGTTTCATGCAGGGCTAGTGCGTATTAGCACTAAAGTTGAAAACTGTTATTTTGTGTGTGGGAAAAAGGCATACAAATGGCTACCTGAGAATTGGTCCGGCAGTTGTTTTTTGGGCTACCTGGTTCTGGCCATACGACACACTGCAGAATTACCTCTGGGTAAAATACGGAACGTGAGAGAGGTTTCCAAGAAAACCAAAGATCCAATAAAGAAACCTGTGAATCCAGTAGGGTGAGTTGAAGCAAGTTGGAAAGACCATGATTCCATGAAGGACAAAGACAAATTGACTCATATGGACTTGAGTGACAGTGTTATATCTTGGGCAGGTATACTCCCAGCGTATGGTGCAGTCAAATCGATTTGGGAGCTAAGAAAACTGTCAAAACTTCTCGAAGTAATGAGTAATGCAACTTTTTCTGCTCTTGAATTAGTGATTGATGAACTGAATGCCATGAGAACTGTTGTGTTGCAAAATCGGATGGCTCTTGACTTCACCCTAGTGGCGAGAGGTGGTACATGCCCGCTTATCAAAGAAAAATGCTGTGCATATATTCCAGATAATAAGCATGAAATTAATAACCATCTGGAGGTGATTCAGCAGGTGTTGGCCATGACAAAACCAGGCCTAAACCCTCTGACGGATTTTTTCCAGAATCTGTTTTGGGGGTGGGGTTCCATCCTAATGAATATTCTGATTGCCATTTGTGTGGGTTTACTCCTATAAGGAGCATGTTTTTGTTGTGGAATCCCCTGCATGAAAAGATTAATTAAAGATTTTATAGATATGTCTGTCTCTGAAACCTTGTATCAAGACATTAAACTTGAGAAATTGGTTCCAAATGAAATTCTCCTTGAAGTCTAAACTGAATGACTCTCTTAACTGCAAATCCTAAGTGGAAGAGGTTAGGAGAAGAAATAAGACTGTTTTCACTTCTGAGAATAGAATAAAAAGTATTAACAGGGGAAAATGTTAGAAAAATATGTATTAATGTATATGTTTAGTGCTTATTAAGAAATAAGAAAGATATAATGCATTTTATTCTATTAATGTTATGACAAGAAAAATGAATTCATATGAAACTGCAAGAAGCTTTTGGAAACTGCAGTGTGCCTTTTTTGCAAGTTGGCCTCTGACCCCAGCAGCTGCTAGCTCAGCAAGAATTGATGTTTATGCTTCTCACAAGTGATTATCTGCTGGGTCAGGAAGTTAAATCTGTGAAATAATGAGAATCTTCTGCTCTTTCCTGCTTGAGCAATCGACCTTGTATATGTTGCTAGATAACGCACCAGCTGCAAGGAAGAAGTGATACATGTAACAAAAGAAATGTATTGCGAACTCTAGCTGCTATTATGCTAGAATTAGCATAGAACCTTGAGTGGCAACTTTTGTAAAAGGGTATTATAACTAACCAGGTGGCTAGCAAGGCCACGTTGTTTACCAGAAAAACTTTTTAAGCAAAATGTAGTATCAGCATTTTAGATGAATAGAATATTGTAAGCTAAAGTGATGTAAAACCCCTTGTGACTGATTACGTCAGCCCGGTGGGTTAATACTAGTAAGAAATACTATAAAAGTTGTGTTCTTCCTGTTTCATTCAGACAAAATTCTGTACTTGTACGTTTTTTGCCTCCTGGTGTACACTAGTAAAGAACCTGAACCTCCTGTGTATTGATCTTTTTATTACAGTGTTTTTCATTTAACACTGGGCTACAAGATCGGAGAGCTATTCCATGTTTCTTTACATGTAGTCCAGGAAGGTACATCTCAGGGCATTCACACTAATATGGAGAATTACACAGTCATATTGTACCTGTTGAGGAGTGTCCTGAGTGCATAGGTTATGTTGTGGATCCTGTTACCCGACAGGCAGCTGACAGTAACTATCACCTTGTGTAGCCTGCTGAGTGGGACATCAGTGTGACCGCCTATAGAGTCACCTATGACTAGTGTGTTGGGTACGTTATATCACCCTATTGGCTGTGGTTGATGGGCACACTGAGTCTGTGGGCTATAAGTAATTGGTGTTGTGTTGGGTGATGGGGGCTGCCTGCATTTCTGCTTTGGAGTTCTCTGTTGCCTAGACAGAGTAGTATTGAGGCACTCTGCAAATGTTTTAGTCTTACTATGTGTGGCCTGTGGTGGTGGAGATCTAGTGAGACTATGTGATGAGTGTGGTGTGATGCAAATGTTTAACATCCCCACATGATTGTCAGGTTCAGTCTGGGTTGGAGAGAGCTTTACCTCCAGCATGGCTAGATATGTGCATCTCCCACAGGTTGTAGTGTTGTATGTTAGGAGGGGAGTATTGACTGTGTACACAAGACAATTTCTATATTGCCTCATGAGGCCCATATTCATCATATAGACAGGCGATAACACTGGGAATTAACACTTGGTCATGCCTGAATATTTAACTATTTCCCACTAGATATGTGAGGAAAGTGTGTACAAGAGCTGCTTTACTCTAAGCAGGTGGGAAATGTAAGTACAAACAGTGTTTACCTGTAGGTAATGAGGAGGGTTGAGTGCTATAGTAATTAGTAGCTCATGAAGTGCTAACATTTCTGAACAAGTGCTGAGCATGAATAAGCAATACCAATAGGGTGTTGGATAACATAAACACACTGCCCCCCAACAGGTACACAATCACATATCCATGAACACTACAGAGCCCCTGTAACCATAACTATGATGGTACAAGGTGCACTCAGGCTGCATGGGACCTGTCCACATCCCTGGTTGCATCATACACATATGGCAAAACAGTTTGCTCTACACATACACAACATGTAAAACATAGCTTCATGTCAGTCTGTGAAAACACTGAATGGTGCACACCAACAGTTATCACAACCCACAAAGTGGAGACACCACTCATAATGGGAGGCACTGCACTACTACCTTCCTGAGTCTGGTCTGAAAGTCCATGAACCTTAATCAACGCATATGTTGTTAGCAGTACATATGTAGATGACAGTACGGATGATTTCACACTGCATATTCCTGTGACAGGTCACAGGACATCATCACTGATACTGAGTTCCATCTACACTCAGTATACTAGATGTACCTTTGAATGTCATAGGAGTGTTCTGCCAGTGGACTGTTGACAGAAGCAACACTACAAAAGGTGTCTGAGTAATGTGTGCATATCACACTAGTGGCATCTACAGTAAAACAGGGTTAATTCATTGTACTCCCCCTCATTGTAGTCCATACCACACAGACAAATGAGAGGCATCTGCCTATGTAAGTATGTGAATGGCTATGACCTAGGAGCAATAGCTGACTCAGTGTTGTGGACAACATACAGAAAGGGCTGTGTGGGTGAGGTGTGTGACATATGTGCACAATCTGACAGCTGCATATTGTATCGTCACTGCTAGGTTAATAACCCTGTACCCATGAACTACCACCTAGGCAGCGGTCAACATAATGGACACTGTGTGTAAGGGATGGTGCTGTGCAGTTTACCTCCCTGAGCTAGTGACGTCACCAAGCTTATTAGGTAGTCATAAGAGGCAACTCCAGTCATGACAGGGTGCCATCCATGAACATGGAGATCATTGTACAGCCATACTCATCACTCAAGTGACCAATATCAGATCACATATCACCTTTAAGGGGTATTGCCCATGTTTAGATGGGCGACACCAGTCTTCACAATCCTCATCTCCACTATGTAGCATGATGCCTACCCTGTATAAAAATATGTCCAACACTGTGATGTTGGACATGCTACACGTACATATCCTGATCTGAAATACATACGTCATGGATATCCACCTTCCTAGTACAAGGATCGCCACATGCTGGACAGATCCTTGTGTCATACATGTTACATACTCCTGTCATACTATGCAACCCTGTCCAGCAAAGCTGCACATTTCACCTCTGTCAGACATGGCGTGATGACCACATGGTAGATGTATCATTAACTGTCTGGATCAGTTATGTGGCACTGCTTCACCTAGCGCCAGAAACATGGCTGTCGGCTACAGCTAGGTAACCTTACATCCTATGCTTATACATGACCCAGGGCATACAGACTACTACATGACCTTGGCTGTACATGCTATAGTTGATAACCATCCCTGCAAATACCATCCGGCTAGCCAGTGTCCCATGTGTATCACATGTGCAACACAGGTGATACGTGGCAGGATGTTGAAGTGCTGTACAGTGCTATATAGATGTATATGGCAAAACACATGCATGTAAAGGCTTCCGTGTGCATGTTTGCATTGTCACAGGTCATGTCCATTAAGGCAGTGTATGTTTTGATATGTGACATATACACAGCATCAAGGTTGACAGCATTAATGTGGACACATCCAGGCATGTGCTGATAGGTAAGAACACCAGTACAGGCAAACAGACATGCCCACATCAAGACAGCATCCACATGGAGTATGAGCAATGTAATCAGGTGACACACATATATGGTGATAATATCCAACCCCCATTGAGTGTCACACGTGTGTGACACAAACATGTCAGTGGTGTCAGTGTCATGAAGATTTGCAAAGACAACTGTTTATATGTAATAAATGTGATACACATGTATGTGCAGCTGTATATCTGTGCACTTCTGATATACTGTGACCTGTCTCCATCATTATGTCTTCCAGATATGCCGCGAGCAAAGCTCCCAGCCTATACCCGCTTGGAGGATGAGGCCCTTATACCTTACCTCCAAGACAACTATGATGTCCTGTTTAGCCATGTGCCACAGTATGCACAGCAGCATGATGACCTGTGGCAGGAACTTCACAGGAGGGTTAATGATGTGCGTGGCCATAACTGCACATACCAGCAGGTGTGCAGACACTGCACGGACCTGATCAGAGATGCGAAACAGCATGCAAATGCAATTGCTAGGGAACAAGGTGCAACAGGTGGTGGGCCACCAATCCAGTCCCCACTCACACGTACTGAGGAGCTACTGGCCAACCTGGGGACACCGTCAGAACAGCATCCACAAACCTTAGCTGCCATCGTGGAGATAGGTGTCTCTCAACCACCGAGCCTGGAGCTGCCTGATAAGTCACTACTGCACATATAACTATTATATCCCATATAGTTTCATGTATCACTGTACAATATGTAATGTAACATCATTTGCAAGGCATGTATACACACATGCTGCATACTATAGTCTGCTACTCTGTCTATGCACACATGTGCATACTCCATAGTATATCCTGTTGTACTGGTGAATGTGTTAACATGCACATTGCACCCTGTAGCTGTCATACAGGCATGGATAATGATCATACTGTTGTGTCACCCCTATATAGGTACCTCTGGTGTTCCGCAGAGACAGCAGGCCATTGCAGGTGAGACATTTATAAGTATCAGGCATGTTAATGCACAGATCTATTCGCCATGTGGCCAGTTAACATATGTACACATAATGTATGGTCCGGTCACAATATACAGGTCGCATCTTTAATCCATCACGCTGGCTACCCATGTGCAATACTTACAAACTAAGTGAAACACCGACATGAAACCTCAGAAACTGTCATTGCTAGATGTGTGGACAACTGTGCATACAACGGTGGAGGTGTTGTTCAATGTAGGAACATGTACTATACATCAGAACTACACATGTGGGGTACACAAACAGTACGACACAGTGAGCTGGAGTATGAGCATCCCACAGGATTCATGATTGTGGATTATGCCCCTGCTATGAGTGCACACATTGTGATGTGCCATCTGACATGTGCATGACATGTAGTCGTCCGGCTACAACATTGTCTCACTATCCCATAAAACATACCCCACATACCAAACATACAACCCTTTGTCTGAATAACCCTGTGGACAGTGGAGTATATGACATCTATGGGTGTATGTCATATGGAACAACACAGACATGTGAGATAGATGGCCATCACAACCATTTGGCCAACACATGTTCACACATGGCCATGGAGGATGGCCAGAGACATTTAGCAACACACAGTAGATGTGATATGTTTGTGTGTACACCCTGTTGTACATTGGCTACACATGGTCCAACTATAGTCTTTGTTGAATGGTTATATTGCAGATGTGGATCACTGGACTTCCTACAAGCCTGTGCACAGCTTTTGGAGGCGTAACTTCATTTGACCACATAATATGTGTTGAACATCATGACTTTGTCACAGCATGACAGTAGTCACCTGTACAGCATCCACATCCATACACAGACAACCACATCAGGCCACAGATACAGTACATTTCCCTTGCTGCTGTTGGACATCACTGTCAGCCATGTACCTCATGTGTGTGGTACACAAATGTCATGTGGGACATGGTGTATTGACAAGTCTGCCATGTGTGGACATGGTTGCCAGGCAGCTAAAATTTGTTTGCAGATGTGCAGGGGTGTCATCCATATGTCCTTCATTGACCTGTGTCACACATTACACATCATGGTTTACTGTGTATACACCTCAGTGATGTGGGTCACAATCCACAGTATATATGTATTGTGTATGCACACAGTCATGGCTATGCACTGTGTGTGTAATCCACACTGTATAGCAATAGAGACACCTCATGATTCCATGCAATGGCACTGTGTCTGTACTGCACACTGTATAGCAATATAGATGACTCATAATACCCTTCAATGGTCATGCACATCTGCTAAAAGTGCATTTTATCTGTAGGGCAGACAGACAACACTGCAATGTGACACCATTACACTGCTGTACATGTGACAGGACACCATAGTGTCAAACATGTATGCATGTCAATGCACATGTCAGCATATTACATGTCATACTACATGTTAATGTGAAGGTCATATGCCACACATCAGCCATGTGTACTGTTAACCTGTGCTGGTCCACATGGTGTAATACAGGGATGCATGCTTACTACCATGATTGTGTGAAATGCATGGCTTCTGCTATGACACATGCCTGCTGTTGTGTGCAACCAGGGATGTATGATAACTACCACTATTATTGTCTGAGCTGCATGCAGTCTGCTGTATCACATGCATGTTGCATGCCTTCTGTCAAATCACATGCATGTATGTGTGTGTCTGTGTGTGTGTGTGTGTGTGTGTGTGTGTGTGTGTGTGTGTGTGTGTGTGTGTGTGTGTGTGTGTGTGTGTGTGTGTGTGTGTGTGTGTGTGTGTGTGTGTGTGTGTGTGTGTGTGTGTGTGTCTGTATTGTAATGTAGAGTCTTTGTTTGCCTTCACAGGTGATGTAGGTGCATTACCCTCCTGCGGTCCATCTGATGTTAGTGTCCCCACAGACTCTAGCAGTGATGATGAACATATGCTTGAGGCACAGGCAGGGTTGTCAGGGGCTGAAACTGTGCCATTGGTTGCCATTCCATCTCATCCGCACACACAGATCTCATGCCAACACATACCCCATCACCAGTGGCCATAGAGGAAGGACAGTTAACTTGTGGTAGCTTGGAACAGGGACGTGTGGTGGCTATGGAAGGTGTGTATTCACACCATGGTGTCAGTCAAATGACTGGAGATGGGCCACACAGGCATGTGGCCAGTGCTGCTCATAGGAGGACCTCTGGCCGACATGCCCCTGCAGGACAGAGCGCAGCAGCTGGTGTCACCAGACGGATGTTTCAGACTGTAATGGCAGCACAGGCATGTACTGAATGGCAGAAAAGAGAAGGGCAGAGGCTTCAGAGGGCTGTATCCATTCTTTAAATGACAACATCCAGGCACTGGCAAATGCTCAACAGCAGATTGCTGAGATTTTGGACAGACAATAGGGTGACATGGTTGGAATCCTTCACTGTGGCATGACAATCCGTGAGCGTGAGCTGTCTGTGCTGGAAGATCTGATAGGAGTGAGGCGTAGGGCATGTGGACATAGGCCAGCTTCGTCACCTGGTGAAGGTCTACGTGAATGAGCTACCTCACATGCTCGCTGCCAAAGTGGCGGTAGCAGCAGTGCAGCTGGTGCTGCGCTGTCCACACCAGGACACAGCATGCCATGTGGACATGGCCCTGGATGGTCCCAATGGGGACACGGTTCCAATGGACATGTGTCATCGGACAGTACCCAATCTGCACCTCTGCCTGGTATTGCCCATGCAACCCCTGGCAGGCACAGATCACGTGGCCGTGGCCGGACACCGTGAGCTGTAAACCCTGGTCTGTACAGTCTGGAGCTGTCAGTAATACCCCTGTATAGACCAGACACAAGGCAGAACTGTGTGCACACATACACGCACACACCAGAAACATCTGTAGGGCACCACAATACTCACATGCTTAATAACCACACATGGCCAATTAGATCACAGGCCCTAACCCACACACATGATGTCATCCACTGGTGCAGCCTAGGCCCCTGGCAAACATTATCACCCTGTGCATATGATGATGCCTGTGCCGCATCCCTGTCATCCACATCATCGGTGCAGGGACATGCTCATATGGTCTGATGCACAGGGTGAACAGAATAGGGAAATAAGTGTAGATTACAATTGTTGTGTACTGTTGACACTTAGCAGACATACCATGTAGTACAGGTTTAGAATGCATTGTTTTCTGTTCACAGTATGTGTCTTGGTAATAACAGTAACAGCATGTTGGTAATGATGTCCTGCTTTCCTCCTTCAGGTCTAATTGCATGTGCCGTTGAGTGCCAGTGTTTGCAGTTTCCCATGTGTAAATGTGGACTACTCACATGTATGTATGGCAATACCAGCATGCTATTCGTAGCTTCAACCTCACTGTTAGAAAGGCTGACATTCCAAAGATGTCTACACATCTACTGATCCAGGAGCATGGGAGCCGTGTACTAAGCTGCAGTGGCTAGAGATGTGACATCCATACCAGGTGACATCACAGGTACAGTTACATGGGGTGGGGAGATTACATAGCGGTCTAGCTGATGACAAGGGTAGAGGCCAGTTAATAGCTTGAGGCCTCACTGTGTAGCAGTAATACACATTCACATTACAGGATGAGAACACACAACTACAAACACACACACACACAGACACACACACACACACACACACACACACACACACACACACACACACACACACACACGTATTCGCACACATGTATTCAAACACACAGTAGCACGCCCACACTCACGGGGCCAATGACACTGTAACACACACACACACACACTTGATAGTGTTGAGGTGAGGACCTCTGCCAATGTGGTAATCACCATTACAGTACTGTGCACCCACATGATGCGACACAGAGAATGAACATGTACAGGTAGTCAGTAATGCCTAAGATCGACTGCAATAACAGGGTAGTAGATTGCATCACCTGGAGGGGTTAGGGTCCTATCTGTTCACTATGGTAACATACATCCTCACTCCATGGACCAGACAGCCATAAATACATACACACACACACTGTGGAGTCCACAATTGAAAGCACCTATGTCATGCACATACAGATAGCTCACATGTGTGTGATACACACCCCACCCCTGTCTATGTCTTGCTTTCTACACTGCAGTATGTACAGATCTTTATAACAGTGTACAGGGGTGTGAGTAACAATTGGGATGTATTCCCCACCATACGTGGCAAATATGGACACACAAGCAAACACACATGGCAGTACTGTGAATCAAACACCTGTTATCTTATGATACATATGACAGACATGCAGCAGTATTGCCTGCATTACAATGTGTATCGATGCTAACTTTGGCAATTGTGTTGATATATGTACACGGGAGGTCTTAAGTATTACAGGTGTCAAGTGATTTACAGTCAGTGACACCTGTGTAGGTTGTATGTCTTCCCCTTCAATTAACAGAAACATAGCTTAGTGTTTGCACATGTTATGGTAGGATGGTTTGTGACACACCTGTGTGCTGTCTTCAGCAAACATCTATCTGCAAAGATGGCCCAAAACTTTATGTCCACACATCCGTCCATACCTGATGTACATCTTACCGTACCGTCAATATTTCACCATATACAGTTGGCAATGATGGGGCTGCATTTCAACTTCATGTTGTAGTAAGACACAGATCACATACAAACATAAGCTACTGCACACACATGGTAGCTGAATGCACATCACTACATGTACATGTGTGTAGGTCCTACATTCCTGTCATTTGGCCATGTTTGTAGGCATTGCAATTGGTGGACATGTGTGATGACATACATGACACATGGACTGTTGTATGATATGATAGTTGTCATGGGTAACCAGGACAGAGGGAATGTTAACTCAGTCAACACTGATATCACACCTTATGTACTGTTAGCATTCAACAGCCATGGACCTACCTTCCATGTGCATGTGTGTAATTGCTGTAGCCACCAGTCTGCACGAAGGACAGCAACAGTTATGCTATGTACATATGTGTTGTGTGTGTATGTGTGGCATGTACATATCCACAGCAGGTACATGTATGTCATATCCAAACATGAGGGTGTTTACTGGTGTACAGCAACAGTCATCTGTTACAGCTATATATGACCCAGGGCCCCTGTTATGTGTACAGCCGACCTGGTTACGAACAGTGGTATCATTGCATTGCATAACACATGATGCAACTGTGTCAGTGCATGGGTAGTCTGCACAGTTGCTGTACAGCTAGGTACAGTCCACTGGTCACGGGTCACATGGTGTTGCACTAATATATGTTCTACCACATGTATGGATGTGTGTTGCTGGTCCAAGGACATCTTTGTAGTGAGGAACACCTGCCTGAAGGCTCAGTTGTGCACAGGGTACAATGGCCATGTCGATACACATAGAGGCACATGTCTGGAGCTGTCAATATTGCCCCTGTGTAGGCCAGACACATGGCAGAACTGTGTGCACACATACACACACACACCAGAAACATCTGTAGGGCACCGCAACACTCACATGCATAACAACCACACATGGCCAATTAGATCACAGGCCCTAACCCACACACATGATGTCATCTACCAGTGCAGCCTAGGCCCCTGGCAAACATTATCACCCTGTGCATATGATGATGCCTGTGCTGCATCCCTGTCATCCACATCATCGGTGCAGGGACATGCTCATATGGTCTGATGCACAGGGTGAACAGAATAGAGAAATAAGTGTAGATTACAATTGTTGTGTACTGTTGACCCTTAGCAGACATACCATGTAGTACAGGTTTAGAATGCATTGTTTTCTGTTCACAGTATGTGTCTTGGTAACAACAGTAACAGCATGTTGGTAATGATGTCCTGCTCTCCTCCTTCAGGTCTAATTGCATGTGCCGTTGAGTGCCATTGTTTGCAGTTTCCCATGTGTAAATGTGGACTACTCACGTGTATGTATGGCAATACCAGCATGCTATTCGTAGCTTCAACCTCACTGTTAGAAAGGCTGACATTCCAAAGATGTCTACACATCTACTGATCCAGGAGCATGGGAGCTGTGTACTAAGCTACAGTGGCTAGAGACGTGACATCCATACTGGGTGACATCACAGGTACAATTACATGGGGTGTGGAGTTTACATAGCAGTCTAGCTGATGACAAGGGTAGAGGCCAGTTGATAGCTTGAGGCATCACTGTGTAGCAGTAATACACATTCACATTACAGGATGAGAACACACAACTACAAACACACACACACACACACACACACACACACACACACACACACACACACACACACACACACACACACAGGTATTCACACACATGTATTCAAACACACAGTAGCACACCCACACTCACGGGGCCAATGACACTGTAACACACACACTTGATAGTGTTGAGGTGAGGACCCCTGCCTATGTGGTAATCACCATTACAGTACTGTGCCCCCACATGATGCGACACAGAGAATGAACATGTACAGGTAGTCAGTAATGCCTAAGATCGACTGCATCAACAGGGTAGTAGATAGATTACATCACCTGGAGGGGTTAGAGATCCTATCTGTTCACTATGGTAACATACATCCTCACTCCATGGACCAGACAGCCATACATACATACATACACACACACACTGTGGAGTCCACAATTAAAAGCACCTCTGTCATGCACATGCAGATAGCTCACATGTATATGATACACACCCCGCCCCTGCCTATGTCTTGCTTTCTACACTGCAGTATGTACAGATCTTTACAACAGTGTACAGGGGTGTGAGTAACAATTGGGATGTATTCCCCACCATACGTGGCAAATATGGACACACAAGCAAACACACATGGCAGTACTGTGAATCAAACACTTGCTATCTTATGATACATATGACAGACATGCAGCAGTATTGCCTGCATTACAATGTGTACCGATGCTACCTTTGGCAATTGTGCTGATATATGCACATGGGAGGTCTTAAGTATTACAGGTGTCAAGTGATTTACAGTCAGTGACACCCTGACCACTGTGTAGGTTGTATGTCTTCCCCTTCAATTAACAGAAACATAGCTTAGTGTTTGCACATGTTATGGTAGGATGACTTGTGACACACCTGTGAGCTGTCTTCAGCAAACATCTATCTGCAAAGATGGCCCACCACTTTATGTCCACACATCCATCCATACCTGATGTACATCTTACCGTACTGTCAATATTTCACCATATACAGTTGGCAATGATGGGGCTGCATTGCAACTGCATGTTGTAGTAAGACACAGATCACCTGCAAACATCAGCTACTGCACACACATGGTAGCTGAATGCACACCACTACATGTACATGTGTGTAGGTCCTACATTCCTGTCATTTGGCCATGTTTGTAGGCATTGCAATTGGTGGACATGTGTGATGACATACATGACACATGGACTGTTGTATGATATGATAGTTGTCATGGGTAACCAGTACAGAGGGAATGTTAACTCAGTCAACATTGATATCACACCTTATGTACTGTTAGCATTCAACAGCCATGGACCTACCTTCCATGTGCATGTGTGTAACTGCTGTAGCCACCGGTCTGCACGAAGGACAGCAACAGCTATTCTATGTACATATGTGTTGTGTGTGTGTGAGGCATGTACATATCCACGGCAGGTACATGTATGTCTTATCCAAACATGAGGGTGTTTACTGGTGTACAGCAACAGTCATCTGTTACAGTTATATATGACCCACGGCCCTGTTATGTGCACAGCTGACCTGGTTACGAACAGTGGTATCATTGCATTGCATAACACATGATGCAACTGTGTCAGTACATGGGTAGTCTGCACAGTTGCTGTAGAGCTAGGTACAGTCCACTGGTCACGGGTCACATGGTGTTGTACTAATATATGTTCTACCACGTGTATGGATGTGTGTTGCTTGTCCAAGGACATCTGTGCAGTGAGGAACACCTGGCTGAAGGCTCAGTTGTGCACAGGGTTACAATGGCCATGCCCATACACATAGAGGCACATGCCTGGAGCTGCCAATAATACCCCTGTGTAGGCCAGACACATGGCAGAACTGTGTGCACTCATACACGCACACACCAGAAACATCTGTAGGGCACCCCAACACTCACATGCATAGCAACCACACATGGCAAATTAGATCACAGGCCCTAACCCACTCACATGATGTCATCCACTGGTGCAGAGGCCCCTGGTAAACATTATCACCCTGAGGGCTACATCCTAGAATGCGGCTTTTGACACTGTGATCTGCACCTGACACATCTGTGATGCCTTTTGAGGGTGTACTGGTCAGTACATGTGAGTGGCCTTCATGTACGTGGAGACACCACCACATGGAGCGGTCTGTAACGGTGTTATGGCCCATATGTCTGTATCCGAGGTATACAGTGGTAGTGCTATTGTGCACAACTGAGCCTTCAGCCAGGTGTTCCTCACTGCACAGATGTCAGTATTCCCCATTGTTGGATCAACATTGGGCAGCTGTGATTATGAACGCTACACATCTAGCACTGTTTAGCATACACATACAGTGCAGTTGTCCTCTAGGTGTCAGGGCGTTAACCTGGTCTCAGGACATTCGTCTATGAATGGCACTATATGGGGGAAGTAGCCACTCCTGGCAGGACATCACCACAGGTGGTATTAGTGTGCCAGGTTTAGATTGGTACATATAAGGTGACGGACAGCAGCAGACGTTGTGTAGAAGACCGGTGTCAGATATATGTAGTGCAGCTTTCATGCTAACAATAACAACTATTGACACCACTGTGCCCTTCCGTGTTTAGAATCAGAGTGCATACAAAACAGCCCTTTGCTACTATGTGTGTGAGCATGCCCAGTATGACGTTGTGTAGATGGACACATAGTGCATTCCAAATGGCCGTTTGCTACTAAGTGTGTCAGCATGCTCAGTGACACCTTGTGTCGGTTATGTGCCTCTATGTGTATGGGCATGGCCATTGTAACCCTGTATAGCGATAGTGGTCATCCAGGCAAAAGATGGCCATACCCAACTTCAGGATAGATTCCTACATTGAACACACTAGTTCACAGGTATGTACATCGTAACTGCCAGCATCCATGTCAATGTCCGCATTCATAGAAGGTCATATTGACAGTCTTGAAAGGTGTAGTGTCCGTGGCGAGGCTCGTATCTATGTAGTATTGTAATAGTGGTCCGTAGATAGGCAGTTGTCCTGATCACACCACTGGCGTGTGTTTGTCTCCATCTGCCTGGGGACAGTAATATGCTTTTAGACTGCTCACACTCCATACAATCCCTATTGGCATCCTTTCCATTGCTGATGATGTCACCCACCTAGAAGTACACCTCTGGGAGTGCTGTGTCCCAGTAATCTTGGTAGTGCATTCTGTAACTGCGTAATGCTGCAGTGTAATAAGGTAGTTCGGTCTGTGTTCTAATCCCAGCCATGCAAGCTGTTTGTGTCTGTCTGCCTGGGGACAGTCATATGCTTTTAGACTGCTCACACTCCATACAATCCCTATCAGTGTCTTTTCCATTGCTGATGATGTCACCCACCTAGAATTATGCCTCTGGGAGTGCTGTGTCCCAGTAACCTCGGTAGCGCGTTCTGTAACAGTGTAATGCTGTAGTGTGATAGAATAGACAGGTAGGTGTTCTATTCTAAAGCATGACAGTTGTGTGTGTTTGACAGTCATAGCCAATTTGTTGGTATCTGTGAGTGGCTAGCTGCAGGATGTGTTGAGGGGTGTGTTTTGTTGTTTTCCTATATAGTGTCCATAAATGTCACAATCGCCCAAGAGACTGGGTTGGCAAGACATACACATACATTCGCCAATAGGTCTGGTGAGTAATGTCAGCAATCCTAATCTTACCTTTAATACAATCTGAACCCGTGTGATGCACAGAAACACACTTGCCTTGATAGTAACATCAGTACATAATGCAGGAGGCGCATGTGGTTTCCTTTTCATTCTTCTCTAATGCTTAGGTGTCACGTGGTCCGCTGTTGTGATATATATTCTATATCTACATATGTCTGTGTGTGTATATATATATATATATATATATATATATATATATATATATATATATATATATATATATATATATATATATATATATATATATATATATATATATATATATATATATATATATATATATATATATATATTTATATGGACATTAGCACACATAAATCTACATGATGGAATACATGTCCTATACTGTTGAATGCCTGTGCTGGATAATCTGTACGTGATAACCTTAGATGTATGTATATCTGATATCTGCCATGGCTTAGTGGTAAAGCACATCATCTGTGGTGTGTAGGGTTTTGGGTTCAAGGCGTGTAGAGATTGGTTATTTTGTTGCTGGAAAGAACAAGGGACATCGAATACGGTGATAGTAAGGCACTTTTAACCAGTTATGTGCAGATCTGAGTGACAGTAAGCAGTGGTTATTTTTGTGGAGGCTCAGTATGGGTCATGTAACTATGCATTGGAAGACAATACTATGCAAACGAGGTGGAAAATAGTGAATCACGTTTATCCCCAGGGTGTGATGCAGATCCCAAGAGTGTATGTGTATAGATAGCCCTGTGCAGGACTCGAATATAGGTGAAAGCATGGGGGAGTGTCAGGCATACTGTACGTACATTGGAGCCCTGTGTCTCGGGATTGCTCCTGCCTTAGCATGCCTAAGCTTGGGGTGTGCCTATACATGCCTAGTGCAATTGGGAGGGACAACAGCAATAGGAGAGCAGTCAAGGTGAACAAGCTGGGCAAACAGGTGATAATTATCACAATCAGCAGATTACAGGCCCAGCCCGGCCCAGAACACTACGATAAAGTGAGGAAGCACCATACCCATGGGTGTTTTCCACACTTTACACCACCGGTGTATACATGCGGGGAAATTTTACGAAACAATCCAATGAAATGAGAAGGGCTGCAGCAGACAACATAGACCAACATGTGCAGGAGGCTGAGGGTGGTGAGGATGTGAATGCTGCCGAACAACCCTCAGTGAGGAGACAGAGAAGACTGTACAGGCCCAGGGTAACCTACCAGGGGCTACATGAGCTGGAGATAGTGGAGTGCTATGGGGTGGACAGAGACCTCCTACAGCAGATTGTTGAGCTGTGCCGGCCACACCTGACATATCGAACAGGCCGAGGGAAACTCATCCCAGTGGATACCAAGGTATGTGTAGGCCTAGGTATACTAGCCAAAGGTACCTCCCAAAGCCCAACTGGGGATATCATGGGGATCTCACAGGCATCTGCATCCAGAGTATTCCACCAGTTCCTGGATGCCATGTCACCACATGCCAGTGAGCATGTACATTTCCTCAACACAAGTGAGGTGTTGACCAGCAATATGTGTCTCTTCCATCAAATGGCAGACTACCCTGGGGTAGTGGGTGCTATAGCCTGCACACACGTATGCATCAAAGCACCACTCAGTGAGCAGGGTAGGGCCTACATTAACCACAGGGGCATCCCCTCCGTCTACTGCCAGGTCGTATGAGATGCCCAGGGCATTATACTGAATGTGTGTGCTGGCTGCCCTGGAAGCTATGATGATTCTGATATATGGCATCTGATGCAGCTGTACCACACCTTTGCCAATACACCCATCAGAAATGCACACACACCTGAACAGCTATGCCATAATGAGGCACACGCACAGCCAAGACATATAATTGAGCATATGTTTGGGATGCTCAGGTCATGGTTCCAGTGTCTGGACACATCCGGTGGAGCCTTGCAGTATTCACCAGCTACATGCACCCAAATTGTTATGGTATGTGCTATGCCACACAATATGATCCTGCGGAAACAGCTGCAGCAGGAACAGCATGGGGCAGGGCCACACAGCCCCTCACCAATGCCAAGGCCTGTACAGGCACAGAGTGACTCGGAGGAGGAACTACCTGAGCCGGACCCAGTAGGTGGAAGGAGGCATGCCCAGTATGACCTGGCCTTGGCCAATAAGCAACGCATAGCATATGCACTGACACAGTAGGTACCCAGGGAATGTTACCCTCTCTGACTCACACAGACAGTAAAAGGGATGCCAAACAAGACACTACCTGTGTTCAGCCATGTATAGGAAGTGCACTGTGTGCAAACAACATAGGCAGCCCTCCAGCACCATCCTCAGGTCTGGCACACCCTCAAGGTAAGTCAATCAACCTACCAATTGGCAGTTGTATTAGAATGTATTGTTACCTGTAGCTATGGGATGGATGTGAGCATGCAAGGGAATTTGGTGGCCGAATGTTAAGGCAGCGGACAGTAGACATCCATAGTGGCACCATGATATCTGTAGCACATACCGGGGTCACAATAGTAGCCAGTAGTACACAGGGTGTCCTAACCCACTGCAGGTAATGGGCTGAACATCATGTGTGTCCATACAGCCAACACAAGTCTCAACCAGCTGGACAGGTGTAGACCAACACAGACAAATGCTGTAAAATGGCCTCTGAATATGCCCAATGGATGACCCCCCCCCACACACAGACACACACAGACAGACTACAGCAGGCCAGGCAGTTGGATGTAGGTTGTGAAGGCTAGGGTGTCTGAAACTAATATGTTGGTAATTAAAGCTAAGATCTGGAGTACACTGGTATGCCTCTAGCCAGCCCATTAGGTAGGTCTACACACTGAAATGGAGTACCTGACATACCAGTACAGTAGTAGCAAAAGTGTACAACTGTCAGCTTTGCCTCCCTTCCAACGTACACATGTAACAGACAGGTGCACCCCCCCCCTAGTGCTGTGTAGGAATGTGGATACAATTGGATGTCCTCCCACACTGCAGAAATGTAGCAACAGTCAATGCCACATGACTGATGAATACCCTGCAGACACAGCATGCCACCTGTCAGTGTACAACACAGAAGTTGGCACCACAGTACTGACTACCTGGACATGTAACACATGCGATCCAGTTGACCATACTGGGCATGCTCAAACACATGAAGGTATGACGGCAATGTCAGTCGACAACATGCGGAATGGTCATACTAAGCATGCTCACACACGTAAACACAAGACGGCCAGGTCTGCAAACACCAGTGGTCCGGACATATCTGCCGGTACATTGCTATACTATTGGATGACTGTGCTGTATGGTATGTGTGTGGTACTGTCTATTGTCTGTATATTTGCCATGGTGTATTGGTAATTCACATTAGCTGTGTGCGCAGGGTGTTGCTACCAACACTTGCAAAGGACGGTTCTTTGTTTGCGGCCAGAACAAGTTCATTGGATACGGATTGATTAAGGCACATTGCAGCAGTTCGGATTGATTGCGCGTGGGTTTGCATGGTGTTAAGCACTGCTGACCTCTGGTTACAGCTTCTTATACTTGTTTAGACTCCACATTTCTTTAACAGTGCAATACTCACATACTGATAGTCAAACATGCTTACACCCGCTCGCTCCCTCACTTGCACATGCACCGACATTAGTGCTTGCTTTTGTCACTCACGCTGGGTGGGTGTGATCCCTTGTGATGCCTATTACATCGGACTACATGATTACAGTATCGGGTATGGCTGACCATTAGGCGATGGCATGGCATTTGACTGTACGGAATTGGTGGCCTGTCCAGTGAGTTAATCATATTATATGCATGTTCCTCATACAGTCTGCTCCCATCTGACTGATACATGTGAACCGATACTCTGCAATGCAGACAAGTAAATGTGCTTTGGGAACCACATCCGTCTGCCGAGTCATGCTACCGCATACCTATTGTGTGTTTTCCACCTTTTAAATTGGCTGAGGTGAGACTTTAGGATTAACACCTGTCCCACTTTGCGTGGGACAGTCCCTCCTTAGGCGTATGTGTCATGCAAAAATAATCTAGACATAGCAAATGTCCTGATTACAGGACAATATTATATTCTACATTTCTCTAATAGTTGCATGTAACAGTTATTGTATATATGACACTTCTATATGTTATGTGAAGTAGCATAAGCAACTTGACTGCTGCTAGACTAAACTTTGATTTGTGCTAATACGTATAGTTCTGTACTATGCATGGCTGTAGGTATGTTCTGACCTGGTACGTCTGACATTTCTACAGAGCAGGTCCCACTTCGGCCATTTGGAAAGGTGGCAGCCCTATAGGACCTATATGTAGAGATGTCAGATTTGGCAAGGCAACACATACCCACAGCCAGTAGAAAATAGACTACTTCACCGGTTTGCATAAGTAAAGGTTATTCTTGTAGCATTATAGTTGCTAATACTGTTTCCTATAACATCTAGATGTTTCAGATGCAACATAATCGTTTTATGCAACCACTACAGACAATATATAGATTCTTTGCCCGAAACCACAGGCCATGTGTCATAATAACATTCATTTTGCTGGACACAACTGCCCAGAGGGAAGTGTCCCTCACAAAGGCGAACAGGTGGTAACTCCAACCTATTATGCTATCATCTACCTAAGGTAGTCGGCGGAATATGCACTTTCCGTCACTAGAAAACCTCACATACAAATGGGGGAGAATGAAAACTGTATCAGGGACACTGCATAACACCCTCAGGGACACATTTACATGATTGGTTCTATTAACCTGACACATTGACAGTCCCAGGGCATATGTATTTATTCACATTTGTCGAGGTACATGCTGTTTATGACTCATATATGTTGTCATTAGTCATTACGTGTATTCTGCCACCTGCCCGCCTAATATCACTAGTTCTGGAAGGGTTTAGTTAGGACTGTGTTAGATTCTGATTCATAATCATGGACGTCCATGATAACCAGGTACAGGGCACTGATATAGTCCCTATGTGTTCCCCCAATGGTTTACGGACTATCCAGTAGATGTGCTCTTCAGGTTTGGGAGGTATGGGCGTCTGCTATGCCCACATAGGAATATTAATTACTTCCACGGGGCGGGCCTAATACATCTCTGTCAATCAACACCTGCACACTTAGGTCCATTATTGCATACCCATGATTCACCTACCTGACACCCCTCTACAGCACTCATGACTCATCCTTACTGTGAGCGCAGCTGGGGTATGAACGCACCTCTACACACTGCCCACTCTCCCTGTCTCGGGACACATGTCGTACGTTTTGTCAACCCATGTGTTATCAAACTTGCACAACCTACTGTTCCGTGTACAGCTACATCCTGGTCACGTCAATGATCATAGGTTCGCCTACAAGGCAAATTTTTGGTGTCCCGCAAGGGACCCTGTGATCTATGTATAATGTGTAGACCTTGCAGATCTCTCCCACTGGTAGTTTCCTGCCGGTTGTCTGGAAAGCAGCGGTGTCTTACCGGTCTAGCTGGGGAGGACTGGGAGGTAGACATTTGTTTATTGGACCTCCCACTAACATATGCCCGGTCTGAACATATGTTACCCGTAATTGCTGTAACGTAACCTAGTTATGTACATGTGTATATCTACAGTAACATATATATATATATATATATATATATATATATATATATATATATATATATATATTTTTTTTTTGTGTATATATGTGTATATATCTATATATGTTGTATGTATGGTAGGGTTGCCACCTTTTCATATGGCAGGATGGGATATATTCAGGACACACATCAGATTTTACAGGCCAACACATACCCATGGTCAGTACAACGGATAGTACTTTTGTTTTATGCCTAAATGTAAGCTTATTGTTGTAGCAGTTTAGATGCTTCTTCTATTTCGTTTACTTGCTTATTGTATTTCTTGTAACACGTAGGTATGTTCCATATGGAAATAACTATTGTATGTGACTATTACATGAGATGTGGGACATAATTATGTCATACAGTCACAGGATATTTTACATTTATAATGGTTTTGGTATGGACACAACTGCCCAGATGGGGACTGTCCCTCACAATGTGGGACAGGTGGTAACCCTGACCAATGGGCTAGACTTAGCTATGGGCGGCGCACTAACACGATGCGTTTCGCTTCCACTTGGTATAACTATCAACACTGCATTAGAATACGGGCACGGGGTTTTAAATGTCATTTGTTCAAGAGATGGGGACTCAATATTCGGCTATGTGCATTTGTCTTTGCTTCTTATTTTTGTGTTCACAAGAACTGTCTTGCATGCTTTGCATACATTTCAGTATCCATGGACACTGACAGGTGTGATTACTGTTGGAGGCAGGCTGTAATATTCAGCATTTTAGGTTGCACGTAAACAGCCGACATGGCCAAGCCTCCGTGCGGCGCTTCGACACACCCCATGCACTCCCGCATGTTTCCTATGCATGTGGATGTGGCGGCAGCACGCCTTCATTAATATGCATATGGCGCTACTGCGCATCTCTATGCCGCACGGTTGGCACAAGCCTAACGCCGTCCTTGCAACGAGCTTCATAAATCCCAGGGACTGAGTCTCCTCTCAGTAAAATCCCACTTGACAGCCCAAATGAGTCTAACAGCCTACTCTCATAGTCCATCCAATACTGATAAGGCTACATCATCAACCCATCTGCCATATCTGGAACCTCTGCATCTATTAAAAACATTATGTCTTCCACATGGAAAACAATTCTAATCAGACCAATACCAGAACAGGCCAACCCCTACAGCACCTTCCACTATTGCTACATTTCAATTCTACTAACATTAGGAGACATTCTTGAAAAAGATTATTTGTTTGCAAATCTCCATCCAGTTCAAACAATATTACCTTTTGTCATCTAAACACAGATTTTGGTCTGGCCATAGTCCTATGATTACACTATTGTCCCTCATTTGTGAAATCCTTAGTAACATGGCTAATGGTAATCTTACTAGTGCAGCAGTCATAGATCTTACCATTTTCTTTGGTTGATGAAGCTTTATTATTAAACCACATGCCAAACCTGACAGTAAGCCCAGATGCTGTCTTTGTTTTCAAGACTTTCTCTACAACTATAACTTTGGGAATAAGAATGGACCATCTACCTCTCTAATCTTCCATTATCTAAAAGTGTTCCTCAAGGTTTCATCCTAACCCCCCTTCTCTTATCCATCTTTATCAGCAAATTCCATATGTTTTATTCCAGTTAACCATTATATAATATAAAAACAATGTTCATCTTTCTTTTCAGCCCTTGCTTCTCCACAATTGAAAACCATCATCACGAAGACCCCACACACTTACACAATGGCTTGTTTACAACAAGCTACTACCAGCCAAATAAAAAAAAAGTTATGGTTTTTGGGACCATGCAGAATCTTGCCAATACCCAAAGGTTACAACAATGAACTCATTAAATCTACCATTTCTTTTCTTAAATAACTTGGAATCTGGTTAGGACAGTTATTGCACTTCCAACTACACATAGCAAAACTAAATAAAAGTCCCGAAAGAATGTATTATCTCTAGCACCCTGCTATTGGGAGAAGCATTCAACTGATGCACATATAATATGGTCTACCCCCAACTGCAGATATCCTTAATAAAAATACAAAAGCTCTGCAAACCGTCTGTAAAAAAATCTGCCATGTCATTACTCTCTACCCCTTCAGTGAACATCGATGCCCTACCACCTAAAGAGCTAATAGCAACAGAATACCTTTCAATTACCTATAAATCAATCTCATTCAGGTCCTATATTATATACTTCCAGAAAAAAATCTGTACAGTACAGGACACTGTTTCTCTGCTCTGCTGTGAAGCCTAACTATAGGTTTCTTGACCTGACCTTTTGAAAGATATTACTCACTTCTCTACATTTAGAACTCAGCTTACATCCCAACTTTTCAAGGAGATGTTGTGCAATTGCCCCAACTCTTGTCACGTTACATGAATGGTCACTTCCTAACTGAAAATGTCACTGAGCCATGTTAAGGAGCCCTCTTAACTATAGCTCATTCTCAGCATTGCACTCTGCCCTTTGACCTACCTTTAGCCAATTGCCCTTTCCCACTTCTATACTTAATCTTGTCTTCCGGCTTTTACTCATCCCTTCCCTTACCTTACCGTTATCACTGTTCTTCAGTGCTTACCTGCCCAACCTGCTTAATTTATTTTATTTTTATTTTTTATTCTTCTGCATCATCTAACAGTCTATAATGGTTTACTGCTGCAATTTAATTTAATTATTGTATTTAGAGTCCATTATTCTATTTTTCTTAAATCTACATCAACACTTACAATAATACAATTTGCATGTTTGTTCATTTACCCAGGCTAAGTCTGAAATTGGTCTGCTGGACCACTGCTCTACTCAGTATCAAATTACAAATAAAATAAATAAAATTAAAATAATGCGCATGCATTGAGTAAATACCAGTTCATTTCTCATCAGTAAAGGGTTTTACTATGGATGTTCAGCACCTGCTTGTCATGCCTTTAAGCTGATATAAAGGACATCTGTACTGTAAATTACTATAAGGGTTACCAAGCTGCATGGCTTCAACTATCATGGTCAGGGCACTGAGATAAGGGCAGTATGCTGTACAGTGAGGTATAGGATGGCATATGTAAGGGGATCAGCGTACCAGTAGATAAGATGTCAGAAAAAGTATATGACTCAATGCTCTTAGTTAGAAAGTGGCCACTAAGTGACACTGACTACAAATGCTGATGGGGAAAGAAAAATGCCAAATGCTTACAGGCTGAATTGGGATTTTGTTTGCTGGAGGGAGGAAAACGGATACTGGAAGCGAACTTCCATTAAGTGTACTACCCCACTAGTGTGTGCATAATCTGATCTCTGTCAGGTGAGACAAAAGGACAGAAACAGAATCTCTAATGGCAATTCAGAAATAGCTGAAATAAAGTTGCAGTGCAGTGGTTTTCATATAATACTGGCTGCATTCTTGTAAAGGTTAGAGTTAAAGAAGGATTTGTGTGCAGTAGCGTCTGTCAGGATGGTATTCACTCTTACTTGAGAGGCATCAGATGTGCAGTATTCTGTTTCCTTCTAAAATATTTCACATTATCATCTATAAAAATCAAAGGTCCTCGAATTGTACTTTGTCATCACCTCCATATACTTCAGGATATTTTGTATGCCTTTTGGATGATGCAAGTTGATTCAGTTATTTTTATTAAAAAAAAAAAAAACAGGTACTCACAAAATTATTAGTTATTTATCTTTATTATTTCTTTGGTAAGTTCATACAAACCCACTATTTATGGCGCAAGGTGCTCAAATTAATATACGTAAAGCTATTTTATTCTGGCAAATGAAAAGACCCTTCAAAACTAGCAAAAGTTTGTGGTGTTATTCATTTGTTTTTTTTTTTTCTTTATAACTCATAAGGATAAAGAAATGCATTACTCCTATTTTCATTTTAAACATAGTCCGTGGCTTAAGAAGAAACATTTGTGTTAAAAAGTAATGACTTATGATCCATTTGAATGATAAGAAAGACTAGAATAATGGATTGAGAAGAACATGTATGAAGTATGAAGTTAATGCTTATGAGTTGCAACATTCAAGGAATCTATGCACTTTGATAGGGAAAGGAACACAGAAAGTATAGCTATAAGTTGGTTAACTATTCCACATTTGTCAAATTAGCCTAAAAATACATGGATGTGGTAGCATGATGCCATTAGCAAGCAGGTGCGATTATCAGTCAAGAGAAAGTGCACTGAAATTCAATGCACTGTGCTATAAAAACATGTTGCCAAGTAATAATAAATGATAAACATTTTGTAAAAAATAAGATGAAGGCTGTATTGTTCTGAGCAGGTCTATATTATGTAATCAAAAAGTGAATTTACTGAACTGCATCTACATCGGAAATGCAGTTCAGAGAATTCGCTCTTGTGGAGGGCTGCACCCTCCATAACCCCGCTAATTATATATATCCACTCTGAGATCGCACTACAGTGAGGAAAGGGCAAATTTTCCTATCTTCACTATACTGTGATCTCACTCCAATGTAGATGCAGTTCGGCAAACTCTCTTTTCGATAACATAATATAGACCCATAACCTTCAACTAATTTTCATCCTCAAATGTTGTCTATTGGAATATAACTGATAACATTTAAAACAAGCATCCCATATTGTCTTCCACTGCAAAAGAACAGCATTTAAGTACCTGAAAATATCGCTGCACAGGTGTATATAATATGCAACCTAGAACAAACGCAGTATGTATTTAACATGATGCATACATTCATGTATGTAATATGCATGGCCTTTTTCATTTTCTGCATTAGTATTACTGCTAGAGACATTTTCATATTGTGGGTAAGCTTTAATAAATGTTAAAACCCAGTAGGTGGTTACTGTAAATAAAGAGATATGCATGTTTTTGATTACTTTTTAATGAACTACTAAGAAGAGTGTGCCAGAATCAGAGTTTCCTAAAAAAAGAAGTGTGTGTGTGTGTGTGTGTGTGTGTGTGTGTGTGTGTGTGTGTGTGTGTGTGTGTGTGTGTGTGTGTGTGTGTGTGTGTGTGTGTGTGTGTGTGTGTGTGTATATATATATATATATATATATATATATATATATCTTATATATATAAATATATAGATAGATAAATAGATTCACACACACACACACACACACACACACACACACACACACACACACACACACACACACACACAGAATACAAATCTGTCTGCTGTCCATCTCTCTATCGACCTATCAAAATAATATACACACATTATATAGATAAATAGATAGATGGAAACATTCAGTATTAGAAGGTTATTTTCATATCCAAGACAACTGTCAGTTTGGCAGGAGTATTCTGTGAGCATAACATGGAGTCTATAAATGTTTTCTATACTTTCCATGTATACTGGTGACCTAGAAGAAAAAGTATTATATTTTCCCAAGATTGTTGCATGAATATTTAAACGGTGTATGCAAACAGCAAAGAATGAATTCACTTCCATAAACAAGATGTCATCCTTGTCCATTTAAAGCAATATCCCCAAATTATACTCACATAATAACATATAATAATAACATACTGCAATGTTACAGATTACCCAAAGGTAATAAATGAGACACTTTCATTCTCTTTTTTTTATAACGAACACTGGTGATTATGCATGCTCTTTTTTTTATAACGAACACTGGTGATTATGCATGCTGTTATTAATTACAGTAACTACAAGTGCAGTCTGCCTTGCTAACTTTGCATAAAATGGAAATAACATTTTAGCTGAAATGTGAATGCATGACATTTAAACTATTGGTCAAGGTACTTAGTATTGGTCATTTATTTGTGTTACTTATTTGGTTAATTATAAATACATACATTAATACAAAGTTGTCTAATGGTTCCCATTCATTCTTGAAGTGATGCAAATACATAATATCCAAAATGCATGCATAAATGCTTTTATTGGCAGAGCATATGCTGCTAAGCATGGTACAGCTGAAACGTGCACATCCCTACATACATTATTGAGTTTATAAGTGCATTACATAAACGACATATTTTTCTCT
Organism: Protopterus annectens; assembly: GCF_019279795.1. Taxonomy (NCBI): domain Eukaryota; kingdom Metazoa; phylum Chordata; order Ceratodontiformes; family Protopteridae; genus Protopterus; species Protopterus annectens. The sequence continues at coordinate 136,488,005 of NC_056736.1, read as the reverse complement.
AGACTCTGAAGTGCAGTATGCATCTTTATCTAGCACATATAAAATGGTCAAGGAGCCTCAGTTAAAGATTTTTTCTACTTCATAGAATTCAAAATCCAACATGCTGCCACCATGGCAAAACGAAAAAGAAAACAAAATCACCAAAAACCACAAGCACACATCCAAAGTCAACACTAAATAAAATCAGGATCATGAAATTAATTAAATATACTTTTCAATAATGAACGCACTAAAAAAAAAAAAAAAATTCAGATTTAAGTATTGTACCAGATCATAAACAGTGGTATTTACTAATAAGAGTGAAAGTGTGTAGCCTTCAAACTGGATATTAATTTGTATAAAAAGGGACAAAAAGTGAACGAAATGAACAAAAGAGCACCAGTATCCTCTAACAATGTAGCCAAATTGCACTCAAACAGAGCTCACACGTGCTCAAGTACATATACATACAAATACAGTAGACAGCCTCTGCTAGGCATCATCCATGGACTGAAACCAAAAAAAGATTCCACCATAACCAAAGGTCTTCTGACAAAAAGCATAGTAAAACAAAAATAAAGAACAACCAGCATGGCTAAAAACAACTGAAAATCGAAGTGCTTATGCACAAAAGCACTTACTTTTGGATTTAATACATTTTCAGTTGTTTTTAGCCGCGCTGGTTGTTCCTTATATTTTGTTTTACTGTGCCTTTTGTCAGAAGACCTTTGGTTAGAGTGATTCTATCTTTTTGCTTGCCCACTTTTTGCTGGTTGTTCCTTCTTTTTTTGCTTTATTGTTCATGAACTGATCAGGAACAGTAAAGACCTCCATAATGAAAAAAAAATACTAATTTTCAGTTGAAAATGAAAACATAAATCCCACTAACACAAAATTATGCATTTTAAGAAAGGACACAAAGTGAATAAAGTATGCATCAGAGAAGTCCAGCAGTTAGTAGCTTTTATCTCAGTGTTAAGTTAAACTCACACTCACACATACACACACACACACACACACACACACACACACACACACACACACACACACACACACACACACACACACACACACACACACACACACACACACACACACACACACACACACACACACACACACACACATTACCATAGAAACCAAATTAAAGAAACCAAAAGCATACATCAGCTAATCTAGCATAAGGAGAACAGGGTTACCACCTGTAACTCTTTGCACAAGACAGCCCCTTTTTGGGTAGTCATGTCTGGGGGGGGTCAAACTAAAAAATGGTAAATGCCTTGAGTTTATAGTACAGAAAAAATATATATTTTTTATTTATTACATAAAATAGTTATTTTGTATCTGAAACACATAAATGTTATATACAATAGCATAAGCAACTTAAATGCTATCAGAATAAACTTATATTTTGCAAAAACGTTTTATGTCCTTTATACTGGCCATGGGTATACGATTTGCCTGAAAAATCTCATGCTTGTACAAAAATGTCCCACTTTGGGTATGTAAAAGATGATAACACTAAAGGCAAAATGCTGGTGTTAGGGCACTTCTGCTAACATTCATGTATTTTTAGTTTTTTTGGAGCTACCTCCAAAATGATTGCCTTTATATATTTGAGGCTGCAACAATCATGCTATCAACTAAACCAATTAAAGAAAGGGGATTTGGGAAAGCTTTACTCTTAATCGAGTTCTTGGATTTGCCACTAAAATTATAACTTTTTCCAGACATAATCAGAAAGGGAAGAATAGTGCACCAAGTAATAACAAATCAATAATGTTAATGAGTTTTTCATTTCTTCCTTGTATGTTCTTTTTCTGGCTTCGGAGCCCCTCTTATCATTTTCCTGGGAACCAAAAATGAACAAATATAATGTACATTGCCAACTGTCTATTAAAGTTGAGCTGCATCCTAACTGTCAAAGATATTTGACTGCAGTCATATTTTGCCGGGGAAGCCCAGTTGCTCAAATACCTGACAAGAAGTTAAAGATCAGTAACAGCTTTTCTGCATGTCATATATATGATTTCTTGTAGCAACTATCTTTTTTCATAAATGTAGTGCTTTTGACTGTTTTCACACAACTGAATTTCTTTTTATACTGAAATTGAATGAATGATTTATTTGAAGACATTAAGTTAACTTCAAAATGATTATTTTCTCAGAAAGTTGATAGTACAAACAAAACTGTTGCTGACATGTTTTGGATTTTTGGTGTGGTATTTAAAAGAAAAATTGTGCAATAGCACACAGCACTTTCACAGTATGGTTCCCTACATAACTGCCCTGAAAAATTCAGACCAAAATTCTATGCAGCTGAAGAGTATAACCCTGAATAGCAAACAAAGTGCCCTATGGTTGTAGGAACTGTACGTCAAACTCAGTAGGTGACCTTGAAAAGACAAGGCACATTCCAATAGGAGAATGTCACATATGTGGGAAATGTCCTTGCAGATGTCATCTCATGCATAATGCATCAGTTTGTCTAACTCTGCTATTCCTTTGATACTAACCTGTCCATCCATGACAGACATAAACACATGCTGAGTTGTGACATGTGACATCTAACTTCAAGCGTAGTGTGGAAATCATGTCTTCATTAATATTCAGTACTCACCCCCTGCACCCTCCTCCCACTGGCAGATCCAATATATGTCTGTTATTGGGTGTCAGATGCCCCCAACTAGCAGTGTTCCAGGAACCTATCCTTCTTGTGTGGTGTTTGTCTCCTTACGTAGAGGCTATGTCCATGGAGTGTGTTGGGGATGCTGTGGTCACATTCTCTGTTGTCTGCCACGCACACATGCACACACTATACTTTGTAACTGTTCCAGCTCATGCTCTCCATCCACACCAGATCCATCAGATCCTCTGACCTCAGGCGGTGACAGTTTCAAAGTGTTACTGCTAGAGAATGAATCACCTCTGAACTCAGTAAAGTAAAATAAAATGAGTAAATAAAGACCTATACCAGATTTATACCACTAAAGCAGGTATAAGGATTGTAGCAATACAGACAAAACAGTGAAACGCCATACTTGTGCAGAAGGTTGTTCTGGTGGATCCTTGATGTCTCCATATAACCTAAAAAATAACATTTTCAAATAGGCCAAGGAAGAATAGGTCTGGCTGACTTGCATTTGCTACTATAGTGAAAGACCTCTACAAACCTTGGACATCTACTGTAGATAGTGCCAGTGGTGTAACAGGTACCATATTTGCTTTTGCTGCTGGAAGACTAGAAGACTGTGGTTTCTTTGCCCACTCCCACTAATAAAATTGCATGGCAGTGCAGAATTAGGTGTGTGCTATATTTTTGAATGTCATCCTTCAGATGAGACCTTAAACCAATATCCTATCTGCTTAAGTTAGTGGTAGATCAGGTGGATGTAAAAGATATATCAAAATGACAAGGGGTCCTTTACTATATACAACTATATACAAATGTACATGTCTACAAATCAATTACATTAAATTTACATTCCTCCATCATTTATAACTTTGTTTCATATTTGTATAGAACCCCATTCCTTTGCCCACAGCCATTTCATTTTGCATATTATATTTGGTATTAGCCAATTTCCATTAAACATAATCTCATTCAGTATTTCATTCCATGTTCATCATATAGTTCTAAACATTTTCCTATCCAAAATTGTAATTACTTACTACATTTCTCATAACATCCATATTCAATAATATCCATATTGATCTGTTTACAATCCTGTATTTCTTTCAAAATATTATTTTTCATTATTTTCCCATAATTTTTTATACGTTTACATGTTTAAATGGTCTACAGTTTTTATTTTACCACAAAAATGACATATCCTTTCATTTACCTTTTTATATGGCATATTTTCTTTTATAGGCAATCTATAAGTTTGTAGCTTCCATAAAAATTCAACATTCTTCATATAACATTTATTTCTTTATTTTATAATTTTTATTTTTTTTCTTCTGTTAGATGCTCCTATACGTTCATTCAGCAAATTTGTGTCATTATGTTTTACACCATATGTTTTTCTGTTTTCTTCTGTCTTCCTTATTCTTAACTTCTGTATTTTTATTTTGTCCTGATGCATCTTCATTTTTTATTACTTCGATCAATCTACCCTCACATAATTCACCATTGTTCCATTTATTTCATATTTTTTTCTTAAAACAATTTACTACCAGCGTGTATTCTTTCCCATTTACCCATGTTAACACCCTATATTGATTCAATGATGTCCCAAGGAAGTTTCCTGATGCTCTTTCCAAATATGCCAAAGTAGTATAAATACTACCTTGAGGAGGTCTCCCCTGAAAAGAAGTCCAAAGCCTAGTGGGATTAACAAGAAAGAAAGAAAGAAAGAAAGAAAAACAGATATCATTGATATCCATAGAACCTCTACTGCAACATCCAGAACCATATTGTGTGACTAATGTCAGATGTCAAGCCTCTGCTAGAGAGCAGACACTTTTCTTCTCTCTGTACGATATCAATGCTCCTCCACCCATCACCCTACCTTCCTGTACCATTTGTGCAGCTCTTTGTTTAGCAGCTTGAATAATTTAGCTGGCCTTGTATTGGACCATTGTATATGTATAGTCCTGTCTACTGTCAGCACTTATATCTACCACAAGGTCATTCCAGGAAGGGTCATGGTCAGCCCATTCAGAAATATTCAGGCCAAAGAGCCATCAGCCATGGAGACAGAGGCCCAAGATGAGTATTTCATTATCTGCATCCAAGAACCTTGTCTTCCTGTTAGGTTGGTCTGCAGACTCATTAGTATACTTTGATTGTCATTCTGACATCGATCTGTAGGCATGGAAAACACTGCCATGAACATTGTGGTCAGGATTTACCCATAAATGCCATTCTAACACTGCTCTCCCACATGCATATACATCATGCTGACTGCTTACCTGTCATTCCTGTTTGTCTAACCAGAAACTGCATCTGATGTCAATGACAAAACATTAATGACCAAATGGCCCCCGTAGTACAACAAGCTGTACCATTGCAACTCTCCTGGATTACAACAATGTAACCTTGCATTGTTAAAAGCAGTTTGGCAAATGTGGTAAATGTATAAGGTATAAAACAGTCAGCTGGTTTAACCCACAGGTTTTAGAAGCCCAGACTGAACTACCTACACAGTTGATCTAAGAAATGCAGGTGGATTTGTTTCCCTTTAAGCCTTACAATTCTTCTGCGTAACACTTACCTACTCTAACAATACTTCCTTACATCATCATTTTGTACAATTTTCATGGAAGTGTTGCCACTGCTTTATATGCAGTTAATTAGTGAAGTAGCTATCACTGTACAAATTTAAATAGATATAGTTGATAATGTTGGGGCACACCTTGTTAAAATTACAACTTTTCTTTTAGAAAATAGTGTAGTGATATAAACCTGTTGCAGGATTCTAAATTATGGCATATTGTCTTCTTCAATAGTGAGATGGGGCTCAGAGAATTCCCTCTCATTTATATCATTCTAATGAGAGTGCCTGGCAGCATGATATTTATGCAAATGAAGGCTCATCACAGTACTGTTTCTGAATAACTTTTTGAATTCTGCTGACTTGCCAAACTCTATGCTACTGTCTACACCACAACATGCACATGCTTAGACACCTGTGGGCACACTGCACATGCACAATTCAGCTTGTAGTTCCAGGAGAATATTTCTAGTTGCAAATACCACATGATGGATCTGGAGTCACTATAATGTATAGTTAACTACAAGCAGAAAAATAGATACTGGGCTGTCATGTGTCACACTTTAAACTTCTATGTTAAATCATTGTCATATGGTACATATTTTAGGCTGTCCACCACTGGTCGTGTCAGTGAGCTGGCTGCCATCACACAATAATTAGCACACTTGAAGACAGGTGTGATTGTGAATTTTCTACAAATTGGCTCTGCAATTTCATACATGATAACTAATGGCATATGAAGGAAAAGGCATCAGTGCTTTTCAAGTACAGAGGTGATGTGTGGAGGAATCTAAGATATTCCATAGCCTATTAAGTCAGGACTATAGCCTCTAGCTCCTGCATGTGAGCTACGAAGGTATTCAGTATAAAGCTAAGGCCCAGAACAATTTGGGACAGGTAATAACAAGTACCATAGGGAATTCTGGATGGGGGAACAGTGTTGCCACCACCAGAATCACCTTAATATACACAATCCTGACTTCCTAGGCCAATGGGAGGTTGGGATTATAGCATACCTACCACCTGTCTATTGTAAGTAACTCTTAACTTTCCAATTGCAAACTCCTAGTGTTGGCCATACACATTATCATTTCCCCCTCTGTTGCTTCTGAAGCTATTGCACAGCATGAGCAGTGCCAATGGAGGAAGCTAGAGCACCTTAGAGATGGCAGTGATGAATATATCTGTTACATACAGTGCAGTGTCAATATTTACTATGTGAACATTTATCTTAGAAGTAGTTAGGAAATGTATGGGTTTTCTATAGGGCTGCTATCCTCTCAACTGCCAAGAGTGAGACTATATTATGGAAACATGACATTTAACAGGACAAACCACACTTACAAGTTTGGCAGAGTATTGGACTTCACATTTTTTGCCAAAATAAAGCTCATCGCTGTTGAACATCAATTGTTTCTATGCACTTTCCTATAACATTAAGGTGCCTTAGGATCAGAATTAATAGTTTTATGCAAGTATATTAGGAACCACTGGATATATTTTTGACATAAATATCTCAGGCCATTTGCTATGTTTCTTTTTTCACAGGATACAACTGCTGACATAGGGATGTGTCATTCCTAAATAGGAACAGGTTTTTATACAAAGTTGGCCAATCAGTTGTAAATTCAATAACTCAGAGGTAGCAGGGTCTCTGTGAATGCAGGGTTCTAGTCATAGTTCAACTCAAGCCTGCATCTGATGAAGTGTATGTAAAACAAAAACGTATTTCTGTGAGCGTTTATGGTGTCTATGCATTAAAACTTTTAGTCAAATATTGTCATCTCAGAGCTTTATTGCTTCACCTTTTTGTTGGGCTGGATTTGGAATTATTGGTGAACTTTTAGCCAACTTGGTAGTTATTTTTGATTTCTATCCCCACCACTGCCAACCAATATGTGATGTGGATAGCCCAGCATTGAAAACCAATATGTGATGACCCTCTACATCTTGGCCAGTAATCAAGGAGCCTCTATCCTCACCACTGGCACCAATGGGGGACTTCACTGGGAGGTTAACAGGCACAAATACGCTATTTCCAGATGCAGCTCTCTGCATCAAGTGCGACTTCCCTTAAGAGCACACAGAGACCACAGTCATTCCAGGGCTGGTTTCTCCCACTTAGTCCAGATCCCTAACAAGAATCCCCAGTGGCACAGTTGTAGAGTTGAGTGTCCATTACAAGGCCTCCAGCACACATACTGTCCAATCAGTGCTTTGAGTCCAGGCCCAAGTAGCTGACACACACATTCTTTGAGATTTGATTTACACACACAAACACACACACACACACACACACACACACACACACACACACACACACACACACACACACACACACACACACACACACACCTGGGAAAGGCTGGCACAGGTTTACTAGCTATGCTTCCTTCTAACCAGACGATGAGGCAGTTATGACTGCCACCAGACTTTCCTGCCAGCTACCTTAAGGCTCTTCCAAGGGGACCCAATATACTGAGTGAAATTAATATTGATAAAAATGGTAGTTTAACCAAGAGCAAGGCTATTAGGAATGCCTCTCACAGTGTCACCAAATATATAGGCAATCACTCTCAAAATTTAAATATCTCTACAAAGATAAGCCACAGTGAAAGGTTGAAATATATTTAATAATAAGTAATAAAAGAACAAGAAAATGCTAAGTATATTTTCACAGTGACATCAGAGTTCACATCACAGAAAATATTTAAAATAACATTGAAGGACCAGCTCGGATAAATAAAGAAAAGCAATATCTAAATCATTATTCCCTAATAACTTACTTAATAGAGCAAGGCAAATGATGTAGTGAATGATTCTTCTTATTTTCAAGCTCAATACGGAGCACACAATGCTCTGTATCAACAACAGATTTCTCAAAATAATATCTAAGCACTTTACAAATACCTTTTCAAAACAAGTGTCTGTACAAATCAGTTTGATATACAAATGCCATACAGTTCTAATACATTTGTAACACCAGCATCTTGCATGACATCCAGTTTTAATACATTTGTAACACAAGCATCTTGTATAAATCAGTTTGATATTCACAAACGTCATATAATTATTTACAAAATTCTAGCAAGCTGTCCTGGCAGTACCGCCTTTCATCACTCCCATAGAAATGTTCAATCTCAAATAAATATGTTCATCCTAGCTAATCTGCTCGTGTATGACCATATCATAAAGTACTGGTGTGAGCTTCTTATATGCCATAAGCATCTCATTTTTTGAGTCCTGCCTATAGGTGTCATCAGATAGGATGCTATACATATAATCTGTATAGTTCATTTTATTCATGGTCATAACCTCTCCTCCTTTATCTGGCTTCATTATTCTTATGTTTGAAACCCTTAATTTCTTTAAAGTTTCAAGTTCCTGCTTATTTAACTTAGAATCCAGCTTACCCCTATTTGCCTGCGGGCCTATTGTGGATCTTAGTTCTGATTCACAAACACTTTCAAAGGCTTGCAGCATGGGGTGGAGGGGTGAGTTACAGGTACTAGGTAATAGGGTTAGTTTTTCTAAGCATTAATTTAAAATTAAGTTTTTGATTGAATTGTTTTACATCCATTAATACATTTACAATATTAGTCCCCTGACTCATAACAAAAGAAAAGACCCTTAGATAAAAGCTCAGCTTGAGACTGATCAATATCCATGGAGCTGAAGTTAAATACTTTAAAGTCACCTACAAAATTCATAACAACAATACTAAGGCATAAGTCCTTAGAGACATTACAGTCCTCGGTTCTTCCAGGTTTTCTTGTTCTGTGGGGTATTCCACCATCCCGTGGACTGCTGCTGCTGGTATTGTCTCCTTGGTCATGGTTCTCTCCCTGTTTGCTGTTTGTCCCACAGTCTCTCCGATCACTGAAGTGCATGATACTCCAAATGGGGTAATTCAGGGCTGCAGTTCTCGTGCTGTGGGACATTTCCCTTGTTGTGTCCATCCCTCAGTTCCTCTGAACCCTGGGAATTGTCTTGAGCTATATTTCTCCCCAACACTTGGGATTCTGGTGGTGGTGGATATGTTTTATTGTTGCAGTTTTCCATTTTGTCCCTTCCCAACTCTTTCTGCTTCCTCTCATTCATTTTGTCAATGTGGGTACCAATATTACGGAATATGTGTGAATGCTGGATTTTATGTTGATCATATAAGCAGTCCTCTGTGAGAGACTTATCAAACAGACTTATTTAATTGCTCAATTCTTCTATTTGATTGCTATTACACTTTACCGGGTGCTCCATTAGCTCACATCCATGTTGGTCGAATAGTTGGTGCAGGTGCCTGTATGGAGCTGAATTTGCTATTAGCTCCATTCTCTAGTAATTTGTTAATCTAATATCCCTCACAATCTTTTTCTCTCTCTCTTTGGATTGGTTCCTATAGTTATCAGTCAGTATTTGTATGCTTTACTAATTATTCGTCTCTTAAAACTACTTTCTTTTCTAAATTCTAGTAGAAACTGTTTTTTCAGGGTGAAGCATAACAACTATAAATTGTGCCAGAGCTGGTCTTTCATTCAATATTCCTCTCTTTCTCTCTCTCTCCGTCCCTCCTTATCTCTCCCTTTGCCTACATTATGCCAATAGTCTCTGTAACAGAAGTTCATCTTCATCCTGCAGTTCAAATACCCGTTTCTCTTCTTCTTACTTTTTTCTCCTTTTCTCTTGCAACTGATATAACCCCATGCACACATACACTCACACACACACACACACACACACACACACACACACACACACACACACACACACACACACACACACACACACTCGACTACTAGATAACCATGTATATGCTAATGAATAAAAACTGGGTAATATATTCACTTTGGTAAAATATGCCCAATTTTTCCAAGATGGCCAGATACACTGGCACATAGGGATAAAGACCTATGGCTAAGCAACCAATGTTCAGTTAGAAGCAAAGGTGCTTACTGAAAATGGAATGTTGGTGGATGGACAAGACTATCCTTGTGGTAAGGGGTGCAGTTGAGATATCCTGTACTGTAATACCGTGTTAGAGGGAAGTCAATGGTTGGGGTGGTCATTGGGCATTTCTTCAGCTTGCATGTTATGTGTTGGTAGCATTCTTCATCAGTATTGTTAAAGCAAGTGCATACTTGAGGAGTCATAGTTTTGCCTTCAGTGCCAAAATGCCTTTGAGGGCACAAGCAACCTCTATGATTGTATGAATGATGGCCCTCAGTACTCGAGAGAGACCTGATGGTCAGCAAGAACTATGGCAAAAAGTATACAAAAAGATTTCGAAGGTAGTCTATAACAACAACAACAAAAAAATTCCTGGACCAGTAATAATGACCTCATTTTTGGTGCATCATTAGACATGGCAAACATGGGATGCATTTTGATTACAAAATAAAATTAAATTAAATCATCACATTATAAAAAAGCATTACATAATTAAAGACTAAGGACTTTGCTAGACAATGAAAATGTAAATTCACCACTGTCAGAAAAGCATATTCTAATTCTAAAAGGCATTTTAAGTCAGGGTCAAAGGGAACCTATAAAGCTGTATGTGCACTTCTGTGCAAGTATATAGTGTTTATCAAGTTATTTATTCTGTAGAAGTATAGAGGTATTTTATTATGATTACTTACTATTAAAGTAATCATGCCAGTCATAGTATATTCAAGGCTATGAGTCTTGTGATCATTATGCCTTGCTAGTTTCCAACCTAGACATTATCTCCCTTCTCAAGGATGACAGAATCAGTAAAGACTGGCATGAATTTATGAATGACCATTCAGTTACCCAAGTATTGCTTGAAGGAAGGTATTGCATTTCACTGCTTTATCTGCTTGGGGCTAGGAGGACCTATTCCAGAAGTGAGAGAAGCAGTGAGTAAGAATATGTGTCTCCACACTGTTTTATTGATCTGCTGAAGTAGGGTTAGATCCCATATTCTGGTATTTTCATAACTTTGATTTATGAAGTTTCAGAAAATCCTGGCTTACTGGGTACCTGATTGCTAAGAAGTCAGGTCATAGGACCCTATAAGCCCTATCTACATACCTGGTAACCAAACTTTGCATCAGGGCTTGGGAGTTTTTATAGTCCATAAAAGGAGGTTGAGTTCAGTCCTGGATGATGGTGGTTCCTGCCCAGCTCATAACACTGGTCTAATGACTGGCCCATAGCTGTAGAGTAGAGGCCCATCATGATACAGAGACCCAGTGCTGGCGAGAATTGTGTGTGTGTTTTTGTGTATATGTGTGTGTGTGTGTGTGTGTGTGTGTGTGTGTGTGTGTGTGTGTGTGTGTGTGTGTGTGTGTGTGTGTGCGCGCTCATACAGGATGGTTGCATCAGTCAGTTGTCAGTTCGTGTTGTGGAGAATGCATGACTGCAGTTTAATTTTTATCCCTTTTTTGAGTTGGGCATTAGTTTTTTCGCACTGTAGAATGGTGACTTTAGATGTTTGTATTTCACTACTAGAAGCACAGAAAAACACACACACACACACACACACACACACACACACACACACACACACACACACACACACACATGCACACACAAATAAGCTGAGAAACATTATACTATTATAGAAATTCGTGCAAAATGTAATATGAGTGTTCACAGATAATAAAGTTTATATCTGAAAACTAAGTTTCATGTTTTTTTATTTCTAAGATATTTTGGATAAGTACTGTTTAAGAAACCATTTTACAATAGTTAACTATGTATTTGAAACTATTCATGTTCATGTATTACTTTGCTTAAATTATTTTTTTTTTACCTAACTTGGCCTCTCAAATTCTTGTAATGCTTGTAATCATCAGAGTAAAATAACATTCTTCTTGATTTTGCCATTGTCTATTTGTAATTCTGTTGTGGGATTACTTTAATTAAATTGGTCTCACATAAGGTAAGGTGTTTTGGAAAATGATGTATTCTTGGAGCAAAGATCATCAGTTATTATACATTACTTTTCAAAACTGAGCACGTAGATTGGACTGCCAGCCAGTGTGCCCATTGTAAATCGAGTATATACCAATAGAAATATGTCCAGCCTCTCTATTACCATTGAGCAGCCAGACTTTTCTATTGACATATACTGGAGATCACATCAAAATATGAGAAAAATCCAGTATGTTTTGCAGAACTAAATCAGAAACATACCTGATTTTTCGTACATTTTTGTGCTGTCCCTGTAAATGTCTATTTTCAACAATCAAAAAAAAAATCCCTAAACAAACAGCACTGAGATCTGTTTACTTTGTCACTTCTCCTGCACTGATATACTGTGCAAGTGTGGGACTGTAAGCCCCATATGCATGGGCAGTACATCAGTATAGTAAAGACAACTCCAAAGAAAACTGAATTGTCCTTATACAATCAGATTATTTTTTAAAAAAAGGGAAGTAATTTCTCCCTTAAATAATGCTATTATATAAAATCAATAATGTACTCACATTTGTGGGTATATCATGATTTACCCATGGTTGTCTTTTGTTTAATCACTCGGGCTTCACCCACATGATCAAACCATACCAACTGTGAGGAAATCCTGATACACGCAAACACAGTCATGGATTATTGCTTTAGTTTTCTACCAGCTTTAGTAAAGTTTGAAATTCCTGCAACTTGTGTAAACTTTCTGAACATTTTCCTGTTGTCACATGTAGGGCATTAGTGCAATCACAGTGATCTGAGAGCTTATTTCTCCATTAGTGGTAGGGATTAGGATCACAACTGAAAATGCTCTCATTGCTCGGATGTCAGTGAGATGTCGGAGCACCTCATCGCTGCTTAGATGAGTGGATGATAAACTGTTAGAAACCAGATTTTTGGCTGACCTGAGGGCAAAAACAAAACCAAAAAAAAATTTCTGCATCAGATGATTAAATGTCCTACTTCTTCTATAAATTTCAAGGCAGAAAATCTTCCATTGTACAGATAAAAAAATATAAAAGCTGACACTTTTTATGTATTTATTTTATCTTTTAAAAAAATCAAATGCCTAGACCTAGCATTCTTTCTTATTTTCTATTTTGATACAAACTTTATCAATATCATTCAATCAGCACAGAAAATAAATAACTAAAATTTCGATATAATGCCCACAATTAACGATAGAAGTGGCACACCTATTTAGGATCACAATAAGTTGTTCTGAAAAGATGTTGTGTTAGGAACCTTTTAATGTAAGACTCCAAATCAAACACAAATCACTGCAGGTAGCTTATTCCATAGAACCAGAATAGGATAAGCCTCAGAACCCTTTCTGATGCCTAAAGACATGCAATTAAAATAGGAATAAGCCCAACACCTCATAACATGGGTTGTCCTGCAGAACATAATGTCTCAAGAGCTCTTTCATGTAAGCAGGATACAGGTCATGTCAGACACTGACTCTGTATCAGAAAACTGAGATAAGGAAGTTCAAGCTTGAATTAAGATATTGGTCACTCCATGAGACGGTTTCTATCATCACATCCCTGGTATTGTTATCAAGTTTGAAGACTAAGTCATGCGAAAGTCCATAGTTATGAATTGCAGTGGAAACCATATGAGTGAAGTCAAAGTTGTCCAGGAAACCTAGTAACTTCATAACAAACTCACCGTTCTCATCACTGGCATTGAAATTCTACAACATTAGTCCTCAAAGTCATTTGCATAGTAGATTAAGGGGGAAATCAGAGAATGAGGTAATCCACTGGATTAAACACAAGAAGAAATCTGCATTTTACCGATATCCTTAGACATGTTCACAAGCAACAATAAGCTGTTATTCTTCCTACCTAAAAAGTTCATAAATACTAAACCCTCCTTCTCCATACAGTCCCTTAATAACACTCCCATTCAAGCAGAATCCAGTACTAAGCTCTTAGGCATAACCATCAACAATCAGCTTAAATTTGACTTGCATGTTAATAACTGTATCAAAAAGACATATTCAAAACTAGGGCTCCTTTACCATAACAAGAAATTCCTTACCTCTGAAGCCAAGGTTACTCTCTCTCTTACCTACCTTCTACCCAGTCTAATGTACAATTCTCAAATTCTCACAAATCTTAGCTTAGCACTCCTGACCAAACTCAAATCTACCTACAAAAAGGTAGCTAGATTTGCCACCCAACAAACCTACAGATCCCATCACTGCCTGTCTCTAAAACAACTAAACTGGCTTGAATTAGCCCACCAGCATCTTCTCTCTCAGCTCCAGATCGTCCATTCTATCCTATACCAGCCTTGCTACTGCCCAGCACTATCACCTCTCATCTCCCATTTTTCTCCCTCCAGACCTCTCTGAAGCTCTAACCAAGACCTACTACAAATCTACAAACCCAAGTCTAAAGTTGGATGCAACATGTACAGCTATCACCCCACTATTGCCTGGAATAGGCTCCCACTAGAAATCAGAACCCTTACACATCCTAAACAATTTAAGACAGCCACCAAAGAGCACTCTCCTTCCTTAACATCCCCTACTTCTCATACCTTAATCTACTTTCTGCCCTTAACTCACTCTTCTCACTAGCTCTCTCTAATCTTCCTTGACTACTCTTTCTACTGTCTTCTAAAATCTATTAAGCAAATTGCCTCAGAGAAACATTCTATTGTAATTGTCTTGCCTTCATACAACTACATCATGATAAAACTGATTTTAACCACTTACCCCAAAAACTATACTCATCTTAATGACATATTTATTTTTATACATCTTGAAATAGTTATGCTATACTCCTGATTATTGACACTGTATAACATTGTATTGCTATTTAATGCCTTGTAATAATCCTGTAACATTGCTGTTTAATGCTAATTTATAATGAAATCGTATAATATGCTAAAGCTTTTCTCCCCGGGCCTCCGCTGAAAAAGGGCTCTTCAGCACAGTCGGACAATCCTGATCAACAAATGTAAATTAAATAAATAAATAAATAATACATAAAATCTTACAAAGAATCAATATTTGTTCTGTTACTCCTTAAGTCTGCTGTCTCTTTCAGAGTTGTCACTTTTCTCAGCATTTGGGAAGATGTTATGAATATGTACTGTGAAAAGTTGCTTTAGATTATGCTTCAAGGAGCATCCCTGGTTTTGATACTCAGTTATTAACTACTGCTCATTTAATAAACTGGAAAGTACTTTTATACATTTGTTATAATTTGATTATTGTTTCACAAAGTATTTGGAACTGATTGTTCCATTTTTTTTTTTGTGTGTGTACACATAGATTTCAAAATACTATAATGACAATGCTTTAATAGTTCTGCTAACTCTAACTTTTTAAATGAAAACATATCTAACACCTCAGTAAAACTGTCCTGTAGAATAATAAATGTGAAGATGCAGAAGAAATCTGCATGTTCTATAATTTATTACAGCCTTTTTGCAAGCATTATTCTTTCATCTGGGATACTTCTTTATGCATGCCTTGAGAATAATTGGAATTCCCATGTTATTATTTCTGACTTCTGTATTGACCTGTACAAGCTCAGAGCTTAATGATGTAATTAAGTACCATTTAGCAGTGCAGAGTACTCTGAGCTTATCAGCATAGCCTCCACTTGCTTACTGCCTACTTTAATTTAGTGATCAGGCCAACATGATATATCCATCAAACAGTAGAGGATTATAAAAGGCGATTCAGGCAACCACTTAGTGCCTACAACTCCATGGGAACCCATGGCCAGTCTATTGCAATTAATTTTACTGTAAAATGTTTTACTATATTGAGTATTGCTAATTCATTTGAGATAGCTTATGAGTTCTACATAACAATCCTTACCAAAATAAGTGCTAATTGTTAACATTTCTAACAACAACAAAAAAATGTAAGCACTGTGTGCATTATTCTGTGGGTATCCAAAGTGACTGCAATCTACACATGCACAGCATGGACTAATACCTAATATGTTTAGGGAGTGTTTCATTTAACTACTTATTTATTTTTTGAACTAATAAAAGCATTTCTTTACTTCAGTCAAATAAATAAATAAATTGTCCCCCATGCTTCCATTCACATCAACTGAAGGTTTCACCTACATTAAATGTGTATGTTTCAGCGGACCCCAACTTTGCAGAACATCTCTGATTTTGTATCTTACCATCAGTTTGTTTCTCATGCAATTTTCATTTTTCTGTTACATTTGGGAAAGGTTACAATCATTAAATTATGAAATACATTTGACTTTCTAGACCTCATATCCTTCAGAAATGCATGCCAATGCAAAAAGTGTTATTCATGCAACTCTCTTAGTGCATGACAGCATTATATGAAACCTGTCCCAGATTCTGGTCATTTGTCCCACATTATGTTTTGGAGTTTTCCCTGATTCTCATGCTAAGAGGTTGAGCAATATTAATTTTTAACAAAGTCAGATATATAAACATAGATCTATATAGATCTATATAGAGCTAAACATATATATATATATATATATATATATGTATATATTATATATATATATATATATATATATATATATATATATATATATATATATATATATATATATATATATATATATATATGTATAGCTATATAGATATAGATAAACAGTAAAGTGACTTTAACTGCTGAGTTTAGATTATGGCTGTTTGTGGATGAAAGTAATTTAGACTATAGTGATTTACAGGACTAATGTGAATTTGTGTGAATTTGTAGCACTTGAGGTTACTGTTTATGTCCATGATTTTACAGAATGCTCCAGATTTTACAACATATTTTGGTCTGGTCCTCACACAGTTTATGGTTTCCGGCAATTCATTTAGGATTGCCATCACTAAATCACAGATATTTGGAAAATATTTGAATATAAGAGATTATATCCTTCAAAAATGAAAAGGAAAAAAAGTGTTATTCTAGCAACTTTCTTAGTATGTAAGAAAATCTATCTCTGATTTACAGCTTTCTTCCTCATTATTTTTTTTTTTACTTTTTTAACTGAGTCTTGCACTGTGAGGTTGAGCAGTATTATTTTTATAACAATTATAGATGAGTTCTACGTAGCAAAATGTCTATACCTGCTGGATGGGGGAATCTCTGTAGATGAAAGTAACTTCTCTTGTTTGCACTGTTTAAATAGTCTAATTTTGCATGAGTAGTGTGCATTTATATGAAATATGTTGGATTACGTGGGCTACTGTGTACTTATGTGAAACAAACTTGAAATACAGTGTGTCCATTAATTGCATATTTATTTTTACCATGATCAAACAGCTTAAATGTATAGTCAACAATGTAGCCATGTTTCACCAAATCTGACTACCTCTCCTTTACTTTCTCTGATTGGTTCAGTAGATCCAGTAAATGAGGCACTCATGTTCAGCTCATGGTCAGATGCAAGGAGGACAGGAAAATGGAGGTATATTTGCTGGCTATGTGGGCTATCAGTGGATGAGACTCGCTGATGGTCTACTTTTATCTTCAACAGTAATTAGGCTAGTTTTCCAAAACTGATGTGTATTTTTGTAAAGCTAGGAGGGATCCTTTTTTGTGGTCATTTTTTATCACAGTCTAAAATACAGGTTATGCCTAGTCAAATGGATATAACTGATGATCGTGGACATTTGTGGATAATAATGACAGCATTTTGAATTATCTTAAATCAGGAAGGTTAATACACAAGAGCACGATGATTTATGTATTTATTTGAAAAACTTTTTTTTGTTTTCAGTTTCTAAAATCAAGTGAAAAAACTTTTTTCAAATAAATACATAGATCATCGTGCTCTTGTGTTTTAACCTTACAGATTTAAGTTAATTATCGAAGGTTAAGGCAAACCATCAGAATAACTATTTACAGGGTCCACAGCAAGAATTTTGTATTATACTAAACCATTAATACTTTTCCAATAAATCATTAAGTTTTTTCCATGATAAATATCAAGTGGCATTTGAAGTTCTCATTTTAAGAGTTTGCAATTCATTCTTACATATAGTCTTAGCCAAATACATTCTTTAAGAGAGAGAGCAGTTTTACATTTCCATTGTTTAGTAATTATTTTCCTAGCTATAGCCAGTATAGACCAAAGGAGAGGCACTTATGTAGTTGGAAGAGAATCTGGAACTGGGACATTAAATAAAATCAATGAATTTGTGACAATACAATTATCTGGCCACAAAGCTTGAACAAATACTTTGAAATTCAACCAAAAAGGAGAAACTATTTTACAATATACTACCATAAGAAACTAATCTGCATTAAGAACGTCCACACATTTCCAACAATTTATATATTTCTGATTAATAAATTAATGTAATTTTGATAGGGGTTAAAAAACCCTCTGTAAATATTTCCAAATATTAAGTTTCTAGTAAAGTGATGAAGTAGAATTTCCTGCAGGTTTTAAATGTGTGTATATATATATATATATATATATATATATATATATTTTTTTTTTTTCTGAAAATAATTTAATTATTAAGTTTTGTGGAATAATTCCAAAATGTCATATCAGGAATAATGAACTCAGGTCTAATAATATTGTATATTCTAGATAGATAAGACTTTTTGATCCTATCACTGTTAATACTAAATAAAATTTCTAATAATTTTGGTATTGATTCCGTACGCTGATCTAAAGAAAATTTAATATTATCATTAATAAATTCCTTACAAATTTATATACTTAACCAATTATTTTTTCCTAAACTAAATCTGGCTAAAAGATAATCAGCTGAATGTGTTTTGTTAACATTCAAAAATTGATGCCAAAAATTAGATCATTATTTTCAAAATCTAACATTTTACTTACACTAAATGATTGAAACATCCATTAGTATAAGTTATGGGAAATAGTAAAATTAACATTTTTAATCAAATAATTAGTGTTCATAAATCTCTTGAAAATAAGAAAAATATAATTAACAAAAGGAACAGAAATAGAAATGTTTCTATTATTTATACAAAAATCTTTTAGAACTCAATACATTTTATAAAAAAACAGATTGTAAATGAGAAAATTTATCAAATTTATAGTTAGCAATTAAACATTTTTCATTAATCAATTTCCAACTTAAAATATAAGAGAAATGTAGCCATTGAATTACTAGGTTTATAATGACAGACTGAGCATAGACTTCAATATTCAGAAAACCTATGCCACCTTCCTCCCAACTTTTTGTATGCCAATCAAAAGATATTCTTAGCTTCTGTGGGTACAATAAAAATTTAAGAAGAATAGTATTTATGTATTTTAAAATCTTTTTAGATGGCAGCATAATTAATGACTGCACAAAAAAATACATTTAGGCAATATTGTCATTTTAATCAATGCAAATATATCTTCCATTGTAAAACACATTTTCCAATTATTAATTAAATTGATTAATATATCAATTAAATAATTATAATTTACCAAAACTGAAACCTTCCAACTAGATGTAATAGTAATTCCCAAATATTTAATTTGGGAATTCTCCCAATTAAAATCCTTATATATTTTTTTAAATATATTTATTTTTATTAATAATCAGTGTTTTGTGTTATTCTGATTGAACTTCAAACATGAGTTCTTTTCAACATATTTTATGGAGTTAAATATTTGTTCTAATCGATCATTAATACTACCACTCATTAACAGAATATCATCAGCAAAAAGAGAAATTTTAGAAATATAACTCCCATCTATTGAAATAACTGTAATCTTAGTATTAAATCTAATGTAATTTGCAAAAGGTTCTATTATCAAAACAAATAACAGAGGAGATGAATGGCAACCTTGTTTTGTGTCATTGCCTATTTAAAGGAACTAGATAAAAAGGAACATATTTTAACAAGATGGTGTATTATTATATAACTTTGTAATTAAATCTATACATGCTAAGGAGAAATTATATTCTTTAAGCATGTTAAACAAATATAACCAATTAACTGAACCAAAAGCTTTATCTAAGCCTAAAGTTATAATCAAAAGTCCTTCCTTATTTTTGTTAGATATATCTACTAATGAAAAGAGTCTTGTGATGATATCTTGCTGTCTTCTATTTAAATTCATACCAGCTTAATTGTCTTCAATTAAACCTGCAAAATGTGATACAGTCCTTTTGTTAATATAGACATATTTTATAATCCACATTTAACAGAAAAATAGGACAATAAGAAGAACATAATTTTGGATCTTCATATTGCTTTAAAATAGGTGAAATCAGAGAAAATTTCCAAGAAGGAGGAATGTTTGATGTATTTCTAACTCCTTTAGAAATTTTTAACAATATTTTTGAATATATTACCAGGAACTGACTTATACAATTCAGCTATAATACCATCCACCCCTGGGCCTTTTTAGTTTTAAGATTTTTGATTTGTTCTTTTAATTGTCTAAAAGAAAAACGCTTATCTATTCTACATTTCTGTTTGCTGTTTAATTATATTTTATATTTGCCTTAATGAAACTATCAACTAAAGTACTATTATCTAATATAGATTTTTTTGTTATTAATGTGTTCATAATGTTTTCTGAAACATTCTACTATATCTTTTAAGTCAGTTGCTCTCTTAATGTTATTCTCAGTTTTGTATGTGATCTGTCTAATATCGTTCATACTATTCAATCTCTCTGATTTAATAGCTAATCTATGAAGAGTTTTAGGGTTAATAGAGTATAATTGTAATTTAATTTTTTTTTTAAATGTATTGATATCTTATGATGGAGTATCACCTCTTTCTCTACAAACCGGGATACAAAATATCAAGCTCCTACTAAAACAAAGGAGTTTGTAAAGTCCCTGCAATGCTTGAACTGCCCCTGACCCAGAAGAGTTCACATTTCCACTGCTAGTGGCTCTCTCTATAAACCAGAATAGATGATATCAAGCTACTGTTAAAGGAAAGAAGTATATATCAACAATCTCTAACCTAATCTTTACTCTCACTCTATAAATTATGATTTAGCACTTATAAACTACAGCATTTGGTGCACACCTCACTAAGAATGACAGCTGTTTGGTTTATAACCCTGCCTCATCCCACATAGATTGAAATACCAAAGTCTAAAAGCATATTTCCTTGTAATCACTTAGGACATAGTGTACCGTGACAAAGTGTGACCAAAACCTGTATTTTAGACTACTTCACTTTGTGGGATCACAAAAAGAATACTATACTTACAGATACATACTTCACTGATTGTTTTTTTTTTATTCTTCCATGTTTCTCTGGTCAGAGTCTGATATTATATTGTAATTGTGTTTTTTTCCCCATCCGCTATGCACCTTCCCCCCACTCTTGTAATATGTGGTTCTAGGCTACCAGTGCTTTCAAAAACCCCAGGTGTCATCTTTGAATTTACCATTACAGCTGCTCATATTCCTCAGTGTGTGTGCCCTAACAGTAAGTAATATATGTTGCAATGAGTGCTTGTCATTTTATCTGGATTTTAATTAACTGAAATAAATGCCTGGTACTTAAACCGATTTATTGTATAGAACGGGTGCTGTATTCCACTCTGTCCAAGTCTGAATGCTAGTGTTTCTCATTATTATACTGCCTAGTAGATTGCTGCATTCTTTTCACTCTTGTCCTAGTCATAGAACTGTGTTCAACTGAAGCTGCAATTCATCATAACATATTGTTCCATCACAGCTGCTTTAGACTATTGACTGGCAGCAGCAATTGCATATGTGTGTGCTCAATCAATACAGATACTATGACCTATCCCTCAAGTTGCTTCATGCTATCTTATTTTGCTTTACATTAATATTAACCTGAATTGTGGTGTCTTGCTAACTGCTGGACACAGTGTATCTCTACTTTAGTGTTTAACAAACGAACCTTGTAGACCAACTGTTAAGCTTTAATTTGTTGTCTATTAACCATTGCTTTTGGATTCTACTGCTACTATAATGTACTTAGTCTAACTATTAGTGGTTGATAGATTTTGTGTTTTACTTTTTACCTTTCATCAAAGTCTTTCTCACTTTACACATTGTCTTCTCTCTATTCTTTCAGTTGTAAAGTCTTTGCAAATCATGAGCTGCCCCTGACACAGCAGAGCACACATTTCCTCTGCTAGCAGCTCTCTCTACAAACTGGGATAGATAATAGCAAACCACTACTAAAAAAAAGAAGTGTATGCCAACAGTCTCTAACTTAATCTTAACTCCTGCGCTATAAATTATATTTTATTGCTTATAAACAATTGCATTTGGTGCATGCTACACTAGGGATGACACCCAGATAGATTCAAATACCAAAGTCTTATAGCATATTTCCCCATAATCACTAAGGGCATAGTTTACTATGAAAAGGTATAACTGAAACCTGTATTTTAGACTAAATCACATCCTAGGATCACAATAAAATACCTTACTTACAGATAAATACTTCATTGATTGCCTATTTTTATTCTTCCAGGGTTCTGCAGTCAGGTACTCCCCACTCTCTTTGCTTTCATTACACTTGGGCTCACTCCACTCCCCTTCCCAACCCCCATTCCCACCCACCCCCACTTAAATTACATCTATTTTAAACCAAACCACACCAACACACAAAAATCAACCTATTAGAGTCTGCAGCTTGTTAAACTAGTAATACATTCAAACTCACCCATCTCGCTAATACCACCTCCCACCTCATCAAGCAGTCCGACCATTTCTCCATATAAAACACCTCTCTCTTCTATCTCCCCACCTACAAACATTAATATCCCATCATAGAAACTACTCACCCAAACTGCTATTATCCACTGCTCTTCTACACAAAATGCTACAGTACTACACAACAATACTTATAACTCTCTTGCTAGCCTCATATCTTATTACTTATCACACACTCACACTCATACCCAAATAAGCCATAAAAAGACATCCTCATTCCCACAACACAAAAGCCATATTCATATAGATATATCCCCTGCCATCTACAACTTAAAATACATTGACCAACTTACCCACAATATACTCACCCATCATGAGGTAACTAATATTACCTTTACATATCACAAACACAAAACTAAGTTCATAAACTTCCTCATTAATACAGCATCAAAACTTATGATAAGTGGTGACATACACCCTAATCCAGGACCCAATATAATCCCCTCTCCAGGCAGCAATCCCTTACCTCAGCCACTGTATATACTTAAATTATCTTGCAAAGGATCAGATTTACTACTAATAAATATTAACATTATAAGTATTATAAATAAGATAAAATAACGCTACACCACCTTCTCCCTTTACTTTGCAGACATTGTCATTCTAACAGAAACATGGCTTAAGCCCCACACTAAGTAGACTGAGATCAACCCCACAGGTTATAACATTCTTAGGACAGATCGTATAGCTAAAAGAGGTTGAGGGATAACAATTATGTTCAAAAACTGTCTCACACTACAACTTCTAAATCAATCCCCTCCAATTTTTAGCACTATTGAGATACTCAGGACTAAACTTCAAATCAACCCAAAAAAACATATAATTATAATAGCTACTTATATCCCTCCAGGTAACAGTCTAGTCACCAGAGAGTACCTCCTCCATGCGACATCCAAAAATATCCATAACAAATACAACTTGGTAACTTTAACTCAGATTGGCTCTCATGTAATGCCAACAATCCCCACTATGTTATTAACCTGTGTGGTTTCTCACAAATTATCCAGTCCTCCACCAGAATAGATAAAAAGCAAAGAAACAGGCTTTCCTAGACTGGAGTCTACCAAATACGCCCTCCCACTGACCTCCTTGACAGCCTCAGTAATCACACAACCACCTACCTACTAAGACAATGTACCAACCCAGTCAAACATACAACTTATCATAAAATGCATAATAAGAAAAACTTCAAACAGCAAATACTAATATCCATACTTAAGCAAATGTATTGTTTTCTCCTTAATATCCTACCGGTTGATACAGCAGTTGAATATTTCAATAAGACATTCCTCAGAATTCTTAACAATATAGCCCCACCTAGGAACATTTGCATAAAAAACAAATCATAACCCATGGCTAACTAAGGAAACAAAAACTCTCCATAAACATAGCGATAAAGCCTGGGACCAGTGGTACGCCAACAAAGCACAGGCTAAAAGACTAGAATTCCAAAGACTTAGAAACAAAGCCAACAGCCAAATTATACAGGATAAGAAGAAATACTATACTGATATTCAACAAAAACATCAAAAACACCCAGAAAGGTTCTGGTTAGCAATCAATAAAATTCTCCATCCCAGACACACCACAACCCCATCTCCCTCAAAACCAAACAAGTTTTGTACCACCGCAGAACAATTTAATAAATACTTTACTGACAGCATCCTATCACTCGCCAACACCTGCCGTTACCCACCAGCCACACCTCCACTAACCAAAAATAGTAGCAATACCTTCTCCTTCCAACCCATCCCCATAATGTCCATCCAAAGACTAGTCAGATCATTAAAGCCAACAATAATAGCAGCTGATAACTTGCCCTCTCACTTTCTAAAGATAACAGCCAAAGTACTGGCCTACTCTGTATCACTACTAATAAGCTGCTCCATCACAGAACAATACATCCCACTGCTTTAGAAAATATCATACATAATCCCTCTACTTAAAGGTGGCAATTCAACTGAACTCTCAAACTATAGACCATAGCTATCTTATCCCCACTGTCAAAAATACTAGAAAGGTGTATCCACTCACAACTTCTCCAATATCTTTTAACAAACAATCTCCAGGCCAAATCTCAACATGGTTTAGGCCTAACCATAGCACCACAACTGCATTGGGTGTATAACACGTCATCAAAGTTTTACAACTTCGAACACTATATGGTTAAAACCATATGTTCGAAGTTGTAAATCTTCAAATACGTTAAAAAAAATAAAAATAATTAAAAACTTACCTGATGGCTTTAAGAAGGGGGCAAACCACCCTGCACCCCCCCACACTCTTTAAATACACAAACTCTGAGACTGCACGTCAATGCAGTACAGTACGGAAAGGGAAGATTTCCCTTTACTACACTGTAGTGCAATCTCGGAGTTGGTATATTACAAGAACGGGGGTGTGGTGGGTACAGCCCCCCACATGGGGGGTGCAGGGGGGCTTGTCCCCCCCGCTTTTACCTGTCAGGTAAGTTTTTTATTATTTTAATTTTTTTCAACGTATTTGAAGTTTTACAACTTCGAACATATGGGTTCGACCATATAGTGTTTGAAGTTGTAAAACTTCGATTATGTGATCTAGATCCAACTCCATCAACACCATTAATCACTTCAGAAATTAAGGTAAAATGGATTCTTCAGTCTTCCTGGATATGTTGAAGGCTGTTGACACAGTATCCCATCCCAAACTACTGTCTGCTCTCAATAACGTAAATCTTAGCCCCACAGATATCAAATGTTTCCAAAGTTATCTAACAAGCTGCCAACAAGCAGTTAAATTGTTACAAGACTTTTCCCCTACTACCAATCACATTAGGAGTTCCACAAGGGTCCATACTTGGCCCTCTTCTTTTTAGTATTTTCACTAATAATCTATGATCTGCAACCTTGCTAGCCACACTGATCCAATATGCAGATGTTTCAATGCTTATATGTGCTGACCCTAACATACAACTCTAAGACATCACACAAAAATCCTTCACCACAATTGAATCGTGTCTCACAAATCTACAACTCATCCTAAACCCCAAAAAGACTAAGCATATGATCTTCCAACCTACTAGAGACCCAGATTACCCTCCCACTTTCTCTATCACCTCTAATGACACCAAAATAATTACACTAGAATCACACACAAAACTCTTAGGAGTAGTAATAGACAATAACGTGAGATTTGATCTACACATATCACAAACAATCAAAAAGATACTTAAAAAGCTAGGAACCCTATACAGAAACAAAATATTCCTATCCAACAATACTAGAATAGCCATTGCTAGAACCCACCTCCTATCCACTCTCCTTTATGCATCACCCATACTTACTAATTTAAAAAAACGTACCTAGAAAAACTGTGTGTGCTATAATAAAATAGCAAAATTTGCCACGTACTTCCCACACAAGACACACCACTGACTTGCCCTAAAAACTTTCCTGGCTAGAACTATCCCAACTACTACATCATAAGCAACTCATAATTGCCCAGAAAGTACTTCATCAGACTGAAAAACTGCCAGCTATCTAGAACATAATAGTACCTTACTCCAACAACTGAACACTACGCTCCACCAATAAATTGCTACTGAAAATGACAACTACAGCAGGTGACTCTCTTTACTCAAATCATATAGCAAAACCCTGGAACACATTCCCACTCACCATTAAATCCACTATAAACACAGTTCTCTTCAAACAACAACTTAAAACTCACCTATTGAATACCCAGCATTATTCATGCAGCAGTCCTTGCTGACTTCTATGAATGGTATCAATCTTACTCTCTCAGCCCTTCCATAATTTCTTTCTACCCACTTAATCCTACATTTGCTACTACAACATATGTACCTCAATTGTCAGCAAGACTCATACTTTCAACTACTTATTACCATTATGATTTTTTTATTAAATTTCCCTAGCATTGTACTACTTGCAGATATTATGATCTCCTTTAAGCTTTTAATTTCTCTTAGCCATGTATGTTAAATTTATTTATCTTAGCATTGCAGATTCCATGATGTATACCATGGCTATTGTAAATACTCATTATTTTTAAATGTTTTGTTTATCATAGTTTTTGTTGTAATTTCTTTGTACTTTTTTCTTCATGTTATGTGGATAGTTTTTTGTTGTAATTTCATTGTACTTTTTTCTTTATGTTATGTGGAGCTTTTCTCCCCAGGCCTCTGCTGAAAATGGGTACCTGCCAGATATCTGTGGTTTAAAACCTTAAACTCAGAATTTCCAGATTTATGATTAGGTTTTAAATTTTATTTTAATTTATCAATATTCAGTCACAAAATAATTAACTCATTGTCCCACTCTTTCCTTTTGCAGAAATACCAACTTTTAATTCTACCATATAAATAAACTTTTAAATAATCCCATAAAATAGCATTCACAACTTCACCATTGTTATTAAACTCCATATATTGATTTAACTCATTTTAGAACCACTCATTAAACCCTTTAATTTTAATTATATATGCAGGAATTCTTTGACAATAGATCCAATTATTAGGTTTCAATTTGATAGTAAAATTAATTGCATTGTGGTCAGACAAAGGACAAGATGTTACAATAACCTCTTCTGTTTTAGAATATAATCCACTAAAAACAAAAACTTAATCAATGCTTGTTTGAGTACCAAATCTATATAAATAGTGTGTATAATTAAGATATTTTGCCAGTCTTGGATCATATTTATATCTCATATTCAATGAATCTATAAAGTGATCTAAATGTTTAGCAATTGTAGATAATTTAAATGTTTTATCATTAGTAGTATATTTTTGATAAGATACTACTAAAATCTCCAGCTAATAGTACTTCCACTTTTGAACATATTGATATAATATCTAAATATTTTAGCAACTATAGCTCCAATTCCAGGAATCCAATAGATATTGACAAACACATATTTATTAATCTCAAGGACCAACCATACCAGCATGCCATATGCCATTTTGAACTAAAATGAGAGCCAACTAGAATTGACTAGTCTTTTAATAATAATCTAAGTCCTTCATCAATAAATGTATTTCCTGTAAAAAAAATCTCTGATTTATGTGATATATATATATATAGTAATCAATAAAACTGTTTATTATTTCACTAAACAGGTATACTGAATAAAGCTGCAGGAAATTGGAAATACAAAGTAGTTCAGGTTTATGTTTCATTTCTGACCATGCAAGATTTGTAGAAGTACTGCATCTCATACAAAACAAATTCTGCCCTCAAGGCTACAAACTTTATTTAAGTGGTAATCAACAAAATGTAACAACACTACCTTTTTCAACATTTACCAAAAGAAAGTATTGTGGCTATAAAACATTTCTTCACAATACATGTTAGGCTATTGTAGCCTGGATTCACACTGCTAAACTTTCCAGGATGTAATAGTTATACCAAAAGTAAATATTATGTCCTCTCTAGGTGTCTGACTGATAGTTGTATTTATCAGTTTTATGAATGATTACTTAATATTTGCTATCTGTTTCTGTCTGCTCACTATAAGCATTAATGTTTTGTACTTCAATACAATAGAACTGAAAACTGCAATCTAGATGTGAATCCAATAACCACTTAGAAACAAGTTTTTTAGCACTTTCATTCACAATTTATTTAGTGAACTTCTTCAGAAAAAGTTTGAGTTTTTTGTTATAGATAAGATAGAAAAAGTTATATTTGGAGGTGATTTGAACAACATTTTGGAATGCAAAGAAGCCTTTTGGCAGTTGTTACTTGGAGCTGACGAATGAGTCCATCAATCTTAAATGTTTTTTAAAGAACAGATAACACATATAAAATGTGTAAAAAAATGGTTTAGATATACTAACAACCTGAGTGCATGTATACACATGTATTTTTAAATACAAGTCAAGAAATTTAAATTTATTTATTTTTTTATGCATATAAAACAATATGGTTGACATATGAGGTCATTTCTTGTAAGATCATATATAAAAGGAAATAAGGGTTAGACAGATTTTTTTCTGAAGAAGTTCACTAAATAAATTGTGAATGAAAGCACTAAAAAACTTGTTTCTAAGTGGTTATTGGATTCACATCTAGATTGCAGTTTTCAGTTTAATTGGTTTCTTCGTGTTGGTTCTTTTCAATACAATAGAGTTACATTTCTACATTATACTTCGATATAAAAATTGATATATATGTGACATACATATTTATACATCTACAATTTACTTGTGTTATCTTTATGTTGTAATTTAATGGTATGGTTTATAAATCTGCATAATGTTCCACCTCAAAGAAGAAATTCATTGTCTTGTGAAAGGAAGGAAGCTATGGCGATAACAGATCACAGTGATAACCATTGTAATTAAAGTCAGATTAATTGTAGTCATGTAAATCTAAGGATATTTTACAAAATTGGATGAAACAGTATTAAGCTAGTAGCAGATATACGAGTTAAATTTGATATTGACAAGACATGCATGCTGATATATTGTATGTTTGTGTGTGCAAGTATTATAGAAATAAATGTAGCAAACGTATTACATGCTACTTCCTATCTCCCAAGTGTCTGGAGTCACTATTGCAGTTTGTAGTATGAAAGGAGGTGGAAAACATGTCTTTAATTATGACTATAACCAAAAGCAGAAATGTACTTGTCACATTAAAAGCAGTGAATGCATACATGATTAATGAGACATCAAGGAGAGGAATTAACTATGAGAAGCATTTCTTTTCTTTTCCCCCTTCCATTTTCTCCTTCCTTCCATTCTGACAGTTAAATAAAAATGCCCAATCATAAGTTAACAGTATAAACACATCCATTTTCCTGATGTATTTTAATTTTGCAAACATTTTCAAATCTGTGTTGCTTGAAAGTTAGAGTGATGTGCTGTTACAATGTGTACCACTAAATAGTCTGCATTACATATAGAAGAAGGAGACATCTGGAGGAAAAGAACAGCTTAGAAATGCATTACAAATAAGAATCCAAATAGAAAACTGCAAAGCAAAATGAGATGCCTTTCATATACACTCTGTATTAGAAGTTTCTACTAACTTTGTCTCCAAATACAAACTCACTCAAAATAGGCACTTATCTAGTGTAAATAATAGCAATCAAATTTTGTCTTCACATATAAAGCTGTAACTGCTGTTCATATTAATTACACAGAAAAGATAATGAATCACTTTCTATCCCTGACTCTAACACCCCTTTTATAACTTCAGGACCTTAAAAACCTTAACTTCTCCTCCCTTACCTTTATCATCCTTTCTTTTTAAACTTCATTACCCCTCACTACTTCTTTTAACCTCCCATCAGGCTGAATATCACCCTGACTGCAACACCTATATCCTCTTAGAGTCCCTACATAATATTTAAATACTTTTACTGAATCTGATGACCAAGTGTTTTATTATGCTCTGGACACTGCTATAACAAACATATTTGTTTCTTTACTTACTATCTTTATGGTATGGTATACTAGCTGAGTTAAGTACAAACTTGCAGTATTAAAGATTGTACTGCATTTTCTTTTTTTGTCTATTTAATTGTTTCATTGAATATTGTGGTCTGTGTCTCTCTGTAGTTATTTATTTTTCTATTTAATTGTTTCATAGAATACTGTGGTCTCACTCTGTCTCTGCAGTTAGTTTCACACCCGCCCTCCCTGTTCTTGTTCTAATATTAATCTTGGTGGCTTTGGAATTGCCTGATACGCCTGTAAATTTGTGTTTGAACACTCCTCCTGGGTCTCATTTGCTTACTCAACTGAGTACAGTGAGATCATACTTTGACTTCAGACACTCCTACCAGTCTGATCTGTTCAGCTCTATCCCAGGTCTATTCCAGTGTAGTGTCACCAGCTTATTCTGCCTAATACAGAGAGAACATCTGTGAAAGGCAAGCCACTTAGGTCCTTAATTTTGAATTATCTTTTGTTTCTCCTTTCTCCCTTCCCACTTTCCAAAAAAAAAAATTCTAAGCTTGTTTCCTGCCTTTCCTGTAACTAGTCTAGTCCAGATACAGATTTGCTGTAAACAGGAGTCTTTGTAAGCTTCTGAGCCCCCAACTCCTTTTTGTGTTGGAGGGAAGCCTTCTAGCTTATCAGTGGGAGTGGTAAGAACTAGGTAGCCTATCTACCACAACAGTGGTTTCTGGCCCGGAAATTGTAGTTTATTGGCCATTTGGGCAGTTTTTCCATCTCTTTCAACTTTCTGGTTTAAAAGCCCACGTTTGCACTTGTTTCCCACCTTTTCTGTAACTAGTCTAGTCCAGATACAGATTTGCTGTATCCAGGACTGTTTGTAAGCTTCTGAGCCCCCCAAGCCTTTCTGTGTTGGAGGAGGCCTTCTAGCTTATCAGTGGGAGTAGTAAGCACTAGATAGCCTATCTAACACAAGAGTGGTTTCTGGCCCAGAAATAGTAGTTTATTGGCAGTTTGGCAGTTTTTCCATCTCTTTCAACTTACTGGTTTAAAAACCCACGTTGCACTTGTTTACCATCTTTCCTGTAACTAGTCTAGTCCAGATATAGATTTGCTGTATCCAGGACTGTTTGTTAGCTTCTGAGCCTCCCAAGCCTTTCTGAGATGAAGGGAAGCCTTCTAGTGTATCAGTGGGAGTGGTAAGCACTAGGTAGCCTTTCTACCACAGGAGTGGTTTCTGGCCCAGAAATTGGAGTTTATTGGCAGTTTGGCAGTTTTTCCATCTCTTTTAATTTACTGGTTTAAAAGCCCATGTTTGCACTTGTTTACCATCTTTCCTGTAACTAGTCTAGTCCAGATACCGATTTGCTGTATCCAAGACTGTTTGTTAGCTTCTGAGCCCCCCAAGCCTTTCTGAGATGAAGGGAAGCCTTCTAGCTTATCAGTAGGAGTGGTAAGCACTAGGTAGCCTATCTAAGGTAAGAGTGGTTTCTGGCCCAGAAATTGTAGTTTATTGGCATTTGGGAAGTTTTTCCATCTCTTTCAACTTTCAGGTTTAAAAGCCTGCTTTTGTGCTTGTTTCCCACATTTCCTGTAACTAGTCTAGTCCAGATACAGATTTGTTGTATCAAGGACTGTTTGTAAGCTTCTGAGCCCCCCAAGCTTTCCTGTGTTGGAGGGAAGCATTCTAGTTTATCAGTGGGAGTGGTAAGCACTAGGTTGCCTATATACCACAAGATCCAGGTACAGATTCTTAGTTTTAGCACTTGGATTTGCTTATTCATGCCCTGCACTTGTTCAGAACTTGTTTTAGCACTAAATAAGCTATAAATTACTACAGCACTCAACCTTCCTCTTTACCTAGAGGAAAACAGTTTTTGTACTTACTTTCCTCACTTGCTTAGAAAAAAATAGCTCTTATACTCACTTTCCTCACTTGTCTAGAGGAAAGTAGTTTTTTATTCAGGCGTGTCCAAGGGTCAGCTCCCAGTGATGTTCATCGTGCATACAGCTGCAGTCATAACAGATGGGTTCTCCTGCCATCAGGCGGGTCCTCGGTCGGCCGAATTCCAAAGTCTAGGTCCGGCGTTGGTTGTCGTCGCCTCTTCGCTGACGTCAGTGTGACAGGGGTATAAAAGAACCAGCCAACGCCATTTTCTTCAGTCTTTCTTGCCGTGCAGTGCCCGAAGCAGAAGCAGTTCGCAACTGCCGGTCGGTCAGCTCCTGAGATTACAAAAAATTTGGAACCGAAGTCTTCTTAAAAGCTAAGTACCCCATTGTGGAAACTTTTTCTTGCCTCAGACCGATGTCAAACAAAGTTAATAATTGTATTTCTTGTGGGAAGCAAATACCGCATAAGGATTTCCATTCCCTCTGTATACCTTGTTTAGGCCCAGACCACGACGTCTCGGTCTGTCGCTTTTGTGTTACTTTCAACAAATGCACTATTAAGCGTCGGCGGAGTTTGCCCAGCATTATTTTGGGAAAGCATTTAACTATACTATGTCATCGGATACTCTGACTCCGGTTTTGTCTAAAAAACGCAAAGACAAGGACCGACACTCGAGGTCCGCGGCCTCTACCGACACCACGCCAAAGCCGACTATACGTGGTCCGGTTCTCAGCGAGGCGCCTACGCAGCCCCTGATTACCGACGACACGTCTTTGGTGGTGTCTCCTGTACCCGAGGTCGCAGGCTCCCCGGCCCACACCCTGACTACAGATACCGAAGCCACGCTTGGCGTTGAAACACAGAATGTGGATAGGTCCACCTCCACTCAAGGTGTCTTCAGACCTTCCTCTTCTTACTCCATCAAGGCTTTCACCAAGTCTAAAGCTACCATGCACCCTAAGAGACCAGCTACGCATGGCCCATCTCCAGGCCCCATGCATAAGAAACAGATGCTTAAAATGGCTGAGGATTTAATTACTCTAATCAGAGGTTCTCAGCCACCTCCGGACAAAAGACCCAGAGTGGAGGAAGATTCCCCCTCCTCTGATCAGGGCTCCATTATTTCAGAGCACTCTGATTATCAGGAACAGTCTTACTCCCCTTTTGAAGACTCTGATGCAGAGGAATCTATTCCTTCTGTATCCCCCCCTGAGGATTACTCATTTGGTGAAACTCTGCATACCTTAAGGGAACACTTTTACTGGGAAGGCCATGATTATTCAGATTCCAAGAAAAGGCTCAGGAAATTTCTTTTGTTACCCCAGCACAGGCCTCTGGCTATACCTCCTGTCCTGGACATCCTAGATGATGTTTACTCGGAGGCCTGCCTTAACCCAGACTCTCTTCCTCCAGCTCCAGTTAAGCCTGACAGGTACTACAGGGTTCCTGACTCACACCAATTTCTATACAAAAGCCATGCTGCTGACCTAGAAACCATCTCACAGGGGCCCAGGGGAGTTAAGGCCTCCATTGCCAAAAACCCATTGCCTTCCGAGAGAGATTCCAGATCCTTAGAAAGGTGGGGAAAAAAGGTATATACCTCGGCTACCTTACCCATGAGGGCCTTAAACTGTCAGTTTCATATGCTAAAATACCAACAGTTTCTGTTATCTCAATCAAAAAGTAAAATGTCACAACCTGAACAAACAGACATGAAGGAGTTGCAGGATTTGATGCACAGTGCAGAACAAGTGGGTAAACATACCTTACAATGTGGTTTTGATGCTCTAGAGGCCTCATGAAGAGCTGCTGTTACAGGCTCAGTCATACGTAGGCATGCCTGGCTCAAGGAACAAGCCTTGCCTGATCATGTCAAAGCTAAATTACTAGACGTCCCTCTGCAAAAGGATGTACTATTTGGGGCAAATGTTGAGGAAGTATTACGGAAAATGGAGGAAAAGGCTAAATCAATGCAAACTGTGAAAGAATTTCTGCAGGTTCAACCCCCACGTTTTAGTAGAAATTGGCCTTCCAAAAACTGGTCCTTTCATGCCACAGACAGACCCCAAAGAGGCAGATACAGGCGCCCGAGGGGCAGAGGACAAACACAAGGCTCGTACAGAGGCAGACAATGGCAAGCCTCTACACAAAGAGGCGGTGAGGACAACTCGCAATCTTTCAGAAAGCAAAACCAATGACTTTCCCCTTTGCATGCCAACCAGGTCTCAAATGGCAGCCCCCTTAGGAGGAAAGCTGGCACTATTCTCAAAAAATTGGCATATTGTCACAAAGGACAAATGGATCCTGAACATTATAAACAGAGGCTACAAATTCCATTTTCAAACCCTTCCAAAAATGAAAGGCATGCCAAACCTGCCACACAATCAAAGGGCAGAGGCACAAAAGCAAATTTCAGGTCTTATAAACATGAAAGCTATTCAAGAGGTACCTACACATGAACAAGGTCAAGGTTTTTATTCCAGGCTATTTCTGGTGCCAAGGAAGGAAAAGATTGGAGACCTATTTTGGATCTTTCCATCCTAAACACATTCCTACTCGTACCAAAATTCAAGATGCTCACTCTACAGCAACTTCTTCCCATGCTGGGCAAGGAGTCTTGGCTGGTAACATTGGACCTCAAGGAGGCATACCTGCATGTCCCAATCAGACAAAGTTGCAGAAGATACCTCAGATTTCTTGCAGGTTCAACCCATTATCAATTCTCTGCATTGCCCTTTGGTTTATCTACTGCACCCAGAGTATTCACGAAATGCCTGGCATCAGTAATTGCCTACTGCAGACTTCAAGGGATACAAATATACCCTTATTTGGATGACTGCCTGATCCAAGCGGACAGCAAGCACATTCTTCTGAAACATCTGGCTTATGTAATAATGTTATTAAACTCTCTAGGATACACAGTCAACAAAGAGAAATCAAGACTAATACCCTCTCAGATAATTTTCCTGGGTGCCAATTTGGACACAAACACCCAGATGGCCTACCTCATGCCAGAGAAGCAGGGGCAACTAATTCAATATTTCAGAACACTGGCAAATTGCACCAGGCTGACTGCAAGGAAAATCCTACAGGCTCTGGGATTCATGGCATCTTGCATCTTACTAATCCCATGTGCAAAGCTGCATATGAGAAAACTACAATGGTACCTAAAAAACATATGGTCTCAACACAGCCACAGTTTGGAAACAATAATACCACTAATTCCATGTCTGCAAAAGGAATTTCTGTGGTGGGCTCAAACATGCCAAACAAACACAGGTCTTCCATTCAGCAAGCCTCAAGCAAATCAAGTCATCACAACAGATGCCTCGGACTACGCCTGGGGGGCGCACATCAATCAAAAAGAAATGCTAGCAGTGATAAATGCTATTATAGCTTTCAAGGACCTTTTACAACCAGGCCAGCTATTGATAAGAACAGACAACACCACAGTTATGTGGTACATAAACAAGCAGGGAGGAACACATTCTTATCCCCTATGCAGACTGGCCATGTCACTTTGGAACATGGCCATGGACTTACAAATGGAACTACAAGCACAGTACTTGCCAGGCAAGGAAAACATGCTGGCAGACAACCTAAGCAGGAATATGACAGATCCTCACGAATGGAAGTTGCATCCAAACGTTTTTACAGAAACAATCCAAGAATGGGGAAGGCCAGACATAGATCTCTTTGCCTCCCACAAAAATCATCAATTGACAAAATTCTGCTCAAGGATCTTTCATCCAAAGGCCTGGAGAGTGGACGCTTTCTCTTTCAGTTGGACATCAATGACAGTTTATGCCTTCCCACCTCTTCCTCTGCTGCCCAAAGTCCTATTGAAGACCAGAGCAGACAGACCAAAGATGATACTCATTGCTCTGGACTGGCCAAGGCAACACTGGTACCCACTCCTGAGGAGCCTGACGCATTCCCCACCATGGACCCTGCCTCTAATGCCTCTTCTTCTGACTCAGCACAGCTTCAAAACTCTTCACAGTCAGCTGAAAACACTCAATCTAGCCGCATGGAAGATTCCTTAGCATCGCAGCAGGCCATGCTTTCCAAGGAGGTGCAGGATGTCATTTTGGAGGCCAGAAGGCCATCAACTAGAAAAGTGTACTCTGGAAAATGGAAACGTTTTTGTGTTTGGAATGAGAAAAAGGGCCATAATCCTGGAAAACTGAATTTACCTCAAATACTACAATATTTGGCTGAACTGCTAAGCAGTGGACTTTCGTTCTCCTCCATCAAAATCCATGCCTCAGCCATTTCTGCAGAATACAACACTGATCCACCTTTATTCTCTCACCCTCTATTAAGACAGTTCCTCAGAGGGGCTAAGAATTTAAGACCTCCAAGAAAACAACCAATACCTGCTTGGGATCTCAATTTCATTCTGGAAAAACTGACTTTGCCTCCTTTTGAGTCAGCTGCCTCATCAGATTTACAATATTTGCCCTGGAAAACAGCTTTCCTTCTGTCTATCACTTCAGCTCATAGAGTTTCAGAACTACAGGCTCTTATGGCTGTCCAGCCTTTTATCATCTTCCATCAGGACAGAGTTTCATTATGTACCAACCCGTCCTTTATGCCTAAAGTGGTATCCAGGGTAGCTTTAAATCAGGCCATACATTTACCTACTTTTTATCCTAATCCTCAAAACAAAGGGGAGAGATTACTACATTCCTTGGACATCCACAGACAACTGCGTTATTATTTGGACAGAACAAAGCCTTTCAGAAAATCAGAACAGCTTTTTGTGGCCTATGTGGTAGGAGCTCAAGGAAAGTCAATATCCAAACAGACAATCTCAAAATGGATAGCCCACTGCATACGCTTTTGCTATTCCTTTCATGGCAAAACTGTACCTACAGGCATTAGAACTCATTCGACCAGGGCCACAGCCACCTCTGCAGCCTTCCTCAGAGGAGTTCCTACCAAGGATATTTTAGAAGCAGCCACTTGGAGTTCTGTGCATACCTTCTCCAAGCACTACAACCTACCATTATACTCCAAATCTAGAGCAGGCTTTGCCACTGCAGTCTTGCAGGGCATTTTGGCTCCTCCTAGTTCCACCTAGTGCCTACCACCCCTTTCTTAGCTTTGGGATTCTACCCATCTGTTATGACTGCAGCTGTATGCACGATGAACATAGTACAGTTTTGTACCTACCATAAATGTAGATGTTCGAGTGCTAATACAGCTGCAGTCCAGGTTTCCCTCCCTCCTTCCCCTCTAGGGGTCTTCTTTTATGGTGTATTTGCTTGCAACTACTGGTCTTTGATTATATTGCATTGCATTATTACATAATTTTATGTATTGCCTTCTTTCTGGGGGCACCTGACATCTGGGGCAAGAAAAACTGAAGAAAATGGCGTTGGCTGGTTCTTTTATACCCCTGTCACACTGACGTCAGGGAAGAGGCGACGACAACCGATGCTGGACCTAGACTTTGGAATTCGGCCGACCGAGGACCCGCCTGATGGCAGGAGAACCCATCTGTTATGACTGCAGCTGTATTAGCACTTGAACATCTACATTTATGGTAGGTACAAAACTGTACTTTCTCTCCTGTCTATATGATGAATTTGGGCATCTTGGGGCAATGTAGCAATTGCCTCATGTACACAGACAACCCTCTCCTCCTACCACCCAACACTACAATCTGTGAGAGATGCACTTATCTAGCCAAACTGGAGGTAAAGCTTTCTCCAACCAAGACTGAACTTGACAGTCAAGAGGAGAAGGTAAACACTTGCACCACACCATACTCATCACATAGTCCCACTAAACCTACATCACCAAAATCCACACATAGAAACACAAAAAACATTAGCAGAGGTTCTCAATAATAATCTGCTCAAGCAACAGAGACCTCCAAAGCAGAAATGCAAGCAACCTCCACCCCCCACCACAACCCAAATGACACATAGCCCATTGACTCAGTGTGCCAATAAACCACAGCCCATAAGGCAAAACAATGTACCCAACACACTAGCCATAGGAGACTCTATACTCAGGCACACTGATGTCCCACTCACCAGGCTAAACAAGGAGAAGGTTACTGTCAGCTGCCTGTTGGGAGCCAGGATCTGCCACATAACCCACAAACTCATGTCAGTCCACAACAAGTACAAATATGACTCTGTCATTGTCCATGTTGGTGTGAACCCTCTGAGACATACCTCCCTGGACTACATGAAAAGAGATATGGAAGAGCTCTCCAATCTTGTAGCCCAGGTAGATATGACCCTAGCCCTGAGTAGTATCCTGCCATCACCCAGAATGATACCGCAATACAAGGGCAAAAAGACTGACTTCAACAATTGGCTAAGCTTCTGGTGTCATTCTAAGGGGATCCAGTATCTGTCTGCCTGAGACAACATGTTCAACAGACCATGATGCTTTGCCAGAGATGGCCTGCACCTTTCGCCCCTGGGATTCCAGATACTGGCTAAGGGTCTTGCTGCCCCTATAGTGCCTTTTTTAGGCAAGGTTCAAATGAGAAATTCACCACCGTAACAGGAACAGGCAAGCAAAAACTGAGGGTAATGCTACTCAATGCTAGAAGTCTAAATCTCAAAATGCACTCACTTGAGGCACTCCTTAAAATGGAGAACATCAATATCTGTGCAGTGACTGAGACCTGGTTCAAGGCTCTAGAGAGTACCCCTGCATTACCAGAATATAACTTATACCACACTTTTCGGCCATCTAACCTGGACCAGAACAGCAAAGGCAGAGGTGTGTCCATATTCATTAAGGATATCCACACCTCCAGGCTAGTTGCACAGCATAATGCATCCGCGGTTATCCAAGTGCAACTAATTCTGGGCAAAACTGCAATCCAAATTGTAGCCTGCTACAGATCCCCCACCATGCCCCAGGATTCCCACTCCCCTTTTCTTGATATACTGGAAAATATTAGGGTTCAACCAAACACCCTAATAATGGGCGATTTCAACTACTCCACTATTAACTGGGAAAACTACTCATGTACCAACTCCGTCACTCAATGCTTTCTGGAATTCATAAATTCCAATGCCCTAGATCAACTTATCTATACCCCCACCAGGGGCAACAATATCCTAGATCTAGTCATTACCCATATGAGTGACCGGTGTTCCACACCTGAAGTCAACTCCTCGTTGGTCAGATCAGACCATAATCTAATCACCCTAGATATCCACATCCCGCCCCCAC
The DNA here is from genome assembly GCF_019279795.1 of Protopterus annectens. NCBI lineage: Eukaryota > Metazoa > Chordata > Ceratodontiformes > Protopteridae > Protopterus > Protopterus annectens. The sequence goes on along the minus strand of NC_056736.1, from coordinate 136,448,719 downwards.
CAACCATTAAGGAAACCATGGTAAAACATTTCTCCAAAGCCAACTTTATGCTTCTTAAGACAGAAGTGGCGAACTTCATGACACCCATGCAGATGGACAATACAGTTACGATTGCTGAATCCTACAAAAATGCACTCTGTAAGCACTTACACATGTGCATGGATCCTGCTATCCCAAACAGAACCAAGATGCTATCCTCCAAAAAAAGGAAGCCAATCTGGTAGTCCCCTGCCATAAACAAACTCTACAACAGAAGAAAGAAACTGTTGCAAAAGTGAGTAAAATCCCATGAGTGGAGGAGCTCCCTGGTCAGCCTCAGTAAGAAGCTGAGATCCCTTATAAGATCCTCCAAAACTAGCTACAAAAACAAAATTGCCACTGATTCTAAGGGCAACCACAAAGCATTCTATAGCTGTCTCAAGAATCTCAATGGAAACACCCAGATCTGCTCTGAGTCATAGCACAATGGCACGAACATTACAGAACCAACTGATATTGTCAACATCCTGGCAGATAGGTTCAGTGCTAATTTTACCCCCCCTCTCACCCCTAAAGGGAAAATATCTATACAATAAGAATGCAGAGTCCCTGTAATCACATCTATGCAGATAAAAGCTGCACTCTCTAAAACCAAAAACACAGCATCCATGGGACTGGACAACATCCCAGGCTGTGTTTTACATGAATTCAGAACGAACTGGCTCCCCACCTAAGCACCATGTTCAATCATAGTCTCACGTCAGGCTTTGTGCCCACTGAATGGCGCACAGCAACTGTTATCCCACTCCACAAAGGGGGAGCCACCACTGATCCTGGGAACTATCGCCCTATTAGCCTGATGAGCCTGGTCTGCAAGGCCATGGAACATATCATCATGGAGCTCATAAACAAAGACATTGATAACCTCCAAACTCTGGACCACACCCAGTTTGGGTTTGTGAAAGGCAGATCATGCCTTCTGAACATGATTGACTTCTTTGAGGCAGTCACCAAAGCCATAGACAAGGGTAAGGTGGTTCACACAGCCTATCTTGACCTTGCCAAGGCTTTCAACACCATCCCCCATTCTGGAATTATAGCTAAACTCACTAAACTAGGTATAAATCCCTACATCACAAGATGGGTTGCCAACTGGCTCACTGACAGAACCCACACTGTAAAGGTTGCAGACTCCAAATCTAACTTCAAACCAGTGACAAGTGGAGTACCACAGGGTTCAGTCCTGGGACCTCTCCTGTTTGGTATCTATTTTTCTGAAGTCCAGGCTAACACAGAAGGCCTCTGGATAATGAAGTTCGCAGATGACTGCAAACTAGGAGCCATAGTCGTGTCCCCAAATGTTGTGGACATCCTATAGAAGGGCCTCACTGAGACAGATGCCTGGTGTCAGAGGCATGGCCTCAAGCTCAATGCTAAAATGTGCATTGTCATCCCCTTTGGTAAAAACTCTGTAACCATGAACTACCACATAAATGGCAGTCTACTTAATGCAGAATTTGTGATAAGAGACCTTGGGACCCAGGTGGACAGTAGTCTCTCCTTTGATAATCACATCACCGAAGTAGTCAAGAAATCCTTCTATATGGCACACCTCATCACAAAAGGGTTCTCATCCAGGAAAACAGAGGTCATTGTTCCCCTCTACTAGACACTCATTAGACCCATTATAGAGTACAACACCCCCTTTGGAATGTACCTCACAAGACATCTGCAGCAGCTGGAAAGGCCACAGAAGTACCTCACAAAGAGGATTACTGGCCTCAAACAGATGCCCTACACTGACCGTCTCAAAAAACTCCAGCTTTACTCTGTAGCATATTGCCTACTCTGAGGAGATCTCTGCCTAACATATAAATCTATGTTAAACCCTGAGCTGTTGGACATGCTACACCTAATGAAATCCCAATCCCTCCAAGTTACACACTCTAGGGACCTAAACCTTGTCACCACAATAAACAGGACATGCTGGAGTGAGAGATTCCTGTCCCAGAGACTTCCTATACTCTGGAACAAGCTACCCATCTATGTCAAGCAAAGTTCCTCATTAGCACTCTTCAAGAAAAATCTTGATGAGTGGATGGGAAATAGGAAATACACCCTGGGGATCACTTCTGTGGCTCTGCTCGACAGGGGCACAGGAAATTAACTTTCTTGAGTGGCATAAGCCAGGGAACCTTGTTAGCTAGGCTTACTCAGGCCTTTGAGCCAATAGTCTAGTACCTACCTATGAACCTATTAACCTATAAAATACTACTTCTAAACCATGTTCATAGGTTCATAGGTTCATAGGTTCATAGGTTCATACTAGGCTATCTGCCCTGGGGCAATTATAAGCCTAGCCCGATTCTGTATGGCTTACGCCACTCCTTGATTTGAGTATACTGTGCCCTTTTTAAGGTTTAGTTTACTGTGCCTCTGTCTAATAGTGACACGGGAGTAATCCCTGGGACAAACCTACGATCCCCCATCCACCTATTGAGATTCTTCTTGAAGAGATTCAGTGAGGTGCTCTGCCTCACATGAACTGGAATTCTATTCCAGAGCAAAGGGAGCCTCTGGGTTATGAACCTGTCCCTCCAGCAAGTTCTATTTATTTCTGTGCTGAGGTTTAAGTCCCTCGAGCGTGTGGCTCTAAGGGATTTAGATTTACTGAGGTGGAGCATGTCCATTAATTCTGGATTTGACATAGCTTTGTATGTCAGGCATAGATCGCCTCGAAGTAGGCGGTATGCAACTGAGTAGAGCTGGAGTTTTTTTAACCGAGCAGCATATGGCATCTGTTTGAGACCCTTGATCCTCTTGGTGAGATACTTTTGGGGTCTCTCTAATTGCTGCAGGTGTCAGGTAAGGTACATCCCAAAAGGGGCATTGTATTCTATGATGGGCCTGATGAGGGATGAATAAAGGGGCACGATTACCTCTCTTGATCTAGATGTGAAACCCTTTGTGATGAGGTGGGCTATGTAGAAGGTCTTTCTAACCACTTTGGCAATGTGGTTTTCAAAGGAGAGATTGCTATCAACTTGGGTCCCCAGGTCACTAATAACTTTCTCTGTACTAAATGGGTTTCCGCCTGTGTGGTAATTTGTGGGCACATTGTTTTTGCCAAAGGGTATGACTATACATTTTTTGGCATTTAGCTTTAAACCATGGTGCTGGCACCAGTTATCTGTCTCTGTGAGACCTTTTTGAAGGATGTTTGTGTCAGCTGGAGAGTCGATTATGGCGCCCAGTTTGCAGTTGTCTGCAAACTTGGTGAGCCATAGTCCTTCCATGTTTGCCTGTACCTCAGAAAAGTATATACCGAACAAAAGTGGTCCCAGGACAGAGCCCTGTGGGATGCCACTTGTGACCGGTTTCGAGTCTGACATGGCTCCGGCAACTCTCACTCTGTGAGTTCTGTCTTTGAGCCAGTTTGCAACCCATCTTGTGACATAGGGGTTTATATTTAAGCTGGATAGCTTATCTATGATGCCCGAGTGGGGTATTGTGTCAAATGCCTTTGCAAGGTCCAGATAGGCTGTGTGGACTACCTTCCCTTCATCTATGGCTTTGGTGACTGTTTTGAAGAAGTCAACCAGGTTCAAAAGGCAGGATCTGCCCTTGACAAAGCCGAACTGGGTAGGATCTAGTGTCTGTAGGTCCCCAATGTCTTTGCTTATGAGCTCCATGATGATCCTCTCCATAGCCTTGCAGACTAAGCTAGTCAGGCTTATGGGGCAATAGTTTCCAGGGTCCGTAGAGGCTCCACCTTTGTGGAGTGGGACCACTGTTGCTCTACGCCATTCTGTGGGCATATATCCTGTAGTGAGGCTGAGATTGTATAGCTGTTTTATTTGAGGGATTAGTTCCTCTTGGAGTTCATGTAGGGCAACCTGGGACGCCATCTGGTCCCATGGAAGCATTGTTTTTGCTTTGGAGAGGGCAGCCTTCACCTGAGCATCAGAGATGTTTGGGAGGCAGCCCTCTGCCGGGATAGATACTTGCTCTTTTGGGGGGGGGGGTGGAGAAGTTTGCACTGAACCTGTCTGCCAGGATATTGGCGATGTCTGTGGGTTCATTGTATTTTTGTCATTTAGAATCAACTCAGAACAAGTCTGGGAGTTGCATCCCAGGTTTCTAACATAACTGAAAAAAGCCTTATGATTGTCTTTGGTGTCCTGTGCAATTTGTCTCTCGAAGCTGGCCTTGGAGGATTTTATGAGGGATCGTAATTTTTTGCTAGTACTGATCAGAGATGCCTTCCCAATTAGGGATTTTGCTCTATCATGTAGTAGCTTCCTCCTTCTGTTGTACAGTTTATTTATGGCAGAGGTCCACCAGACTGGACGCCTGCCTTTGGATGATTGGGTCTTGGTTTTGTTTGGGATAGCATGATCCATGCATTCCTGGAGATGTCCGTAGAATGCGTTTATATAGGATTCTGCAGTTTGGGGCGTAGTTTCCACTGGCCCTGGGGCCTTGAAGGATTCCACTTCAGTTTTGAGAAGTGAGAAGTTTGCTTTTGAGAAGTTTTTCACTGTGGTTTTCTGGGCTGGGGGTGGGGTCGGGATGTGGACATCCAGTGAAATTAATTTATGGTCTGATCTTACCAATGAGGGATATACTTCTGGTGTGGAGCATAGAGTCCCCATGTTGGTAATGATCAGGTCTAGTATGTTGTCCCTCTTGTGGGAGTGGTGACTAGTTGTTCCATAGCATTTGAGTTTATAATTTCCAGGAACCTTTGGGCTAAGGTGCTGGGGCTTGAGTAGTGCTCCCAGTCAATGTTTGGGTAGTTGAAGTCACCCAATATAATGGTGTTCGGAGAGATCTTAATGTTCTCCAATGTTTTCAGGAAAGCCGAGTGGGATTCCTGACTTTGAGAGGGTGGTCTGTAGGATGCTATAAACTGAAAAGCAGTCTTGCCCACTGTTAGTTGCACATGGATGTTCTCCGATACTTCGTGCAATGCCACTAACCTGGAGGTGTGGATATCCTTGATAAATATGGAAACTCCCCCTCCTTTTGTGGTTCGGTCCAGGTTTTGGGGCCAAAAAGCATGATATGAGGTATAGCCTGGTAGTGCTGGGGTGCTCTCTGGAGCCTTGAACCAGGTTTCTGTCACTGCACAGATATCGATGTTCTCCATACTGAGGAGAGCTTGAGTGCGTGCATCTTGAGGTTAAGACTTCTGGCGTTAAGCAGCATTACTCTTAGTTTCTTGTTCCTTGTGCTGTCTATGGGGTGGGTTTGACTTTTGAGCCTTGCCTAAAAAGGCACTATGGGGTGGCAAGAGCCTTTGCCAATATCTGAAAGCCCAGTGGTGACAGGTGCAAGCCGTCCCTAAGCGAACAACATGGCTTGTCGAGCATGTCATCCCTGGCTGACAGACACTGGATCCCCTTTGAATGACACCAAAATTTTAGCCAATTGTTAAAATCGATCATTTTGTCTTTGTACTGTGGCATCATTCTAGGTGAGGGTAAGATGCTGCTCAAGGTCAGGGTCATACCAGCCTGGGCTACATGATCAGAGAGCTCCTCTATGTCTCTTTTCATGTAGTCCAGGGAGGTATGTCTCAGGTCATTCACACCAGCATGTACAATGACTGAGACATATTTGTATTTGCTTTGGAGTGACCTGAGTGCTTGCATTATGTGGTGGATCCTAGCACCTGACAGGCAGCTCACCATGACCTTCTCTTTATTCAGCCTGGTGAGCGGGACATCAGTGTGTCTGACAATAGAGTCACCTATTACAAGAGTATCAGGTGTGTTATTCAGCCTTAAGGGCTGTGGCTGCTTGGCACACTGACTTTGTGGGTTATGTGTTGTGTGTGTTTTGTTTTGAGGTAGCGTTTGCTTGGATGTCTGCTTTGGAGGTCTCTGTTGCTTAGGTAGATTTTTATTTAGAGCCTCCGAGTATGTTTTTGTGTATTTATGTGTTTGGTTCGCTGATGTGGTGGGACTATGTGATACTGGAATTGTGTTGTGTGAGGTTATCTTCACCTCCTGACTAGTTACACCAGTTTTGAGATGAGAGAGCTCAGCCTCCAGTTTGGCTAAATAGTTGCATCTCTCGCATATATTTGAACCTGTTTGGAGGAGGAGAGGGTTGTCCGTGTACATGAGACAGTTGTAATATTGCCTCAAAACTCCCAGATTCACCAGCTGGACTGGAGAGGAAACCATTGACTGACCTTTGGGCATGCTAGAGTAATATAGGGAAACTGAATTTAAGAAGGACCAATAGAGGACAGGGTAATCGTAGAGAGTATAAGAGTAAGTAGTGCTTATGGTTTAATAGTGCTAACTTGTAGGATTACTTAATTGGACCAGTGAAGAGCCTTAGAATGAGAATATGGTGTTTAAATAGAGAGATAGAGCAGTTCTAAGGGAAAAAGTGAAGAGCAGACTTTGTGGAGCCAGGAATAGTTTAAACCCAATTAGGCGGTGCTGCCCGCTGTTGCGCTATGCACAAAAATGCCCAAAACCGCGCAAAAGAGGGTTTTAAGAGAGGAAGATGAAGGAGTTAGGAATTGACCCAAAATGGCCAATAAAACTACAGTTTCAAGTCAGTAACCACTCCCACAGGGGCAGGCAGGCTGCTCAATTTTTTTCACTGCCACTGATCAACAGAGAGACTTCCCTTTAGCCCACGCAAAAATGGCCTCCAAGAAACTTACAAACAGTTCAAGAACAGCAAGCCTGTAACTGAACTTTTTTAAATCTCAGAAAAGTGGGAAAAAAGCAAGATTTTTTTGTTTTTGTTTTTTCAGAGATAGCAGAGGTTCACAAGTATCAACAAGTTATAACAGTGCAGTAAATGACCCCACACAAGAGTGCTAGGCCAAAGACAGATAAAATGCAAGTTTTGAGAAAAAAATGATTTTAAAAATAAGTGCAAACAGGAAATTCAGTAAACAGCTCTAGGTTGTGCTCTAAATACAGTTACTAATGCAGAAATCAAGTTTAATAAGCCAGAAAATGCTCAAAATAGGTGGCTATGCAGAAAAACTTAGCAAATAAACAGAGGAAAAATACTTAAAATCTCAATAGTGGCTCCTTTCTTCTCTCAGCATTTTCTCCTCTTGGTGGGTGCTTCACCAATAGCCAACAAGCCTGAAAAGACGCCAAAACCATGAGGCAACCAGGTTTTAAGAGAGGAAGATGAAGGAGTTAGGAATTGACCCAAAATGGCCAATAAAACTACAGTTTCAAATCAGTAACTACTCCCACAGGGGCAGGCAGGCTGCTCAATGTTTTTCACTGCCACTGATCAACAGAGAGAGACTTCCCTTTAGCCCAAGCAAAAAATGGCTTCCAAGAAACTTACAAACAGTTCAAGAACAGCAAGCCTGTAACTGAACTTTTTTAAATCTCAGAAAAGTGGGAAAAAAGCAAGATTTTTTTTTTTTGTTTTTTTGTTTTTTTCAAATGTGACAAATGGATTGTCTTATACTCAGGACACTGCACTTTTCTCCTGTTGTACATACGAATGTATCCTGCAAATAACTTTGACAAACTGCATTTGACACAATTTGTGTACTCAGTTGTACAAACTGATCATCTGTCTAATTTCGTGATGTAACTGTGATTTTTTTTTTATATTATTAATGGGCTATGTACTCTCTCTATTTCTTAGTGTGTTAAACTACTGTATATGATTGTGGAGCTTTTCTCCATGGGCCTCTGCTGAAAAAGGGTGCTAGCTCAGTCAGACTATCAACGAACATCAAATAAATAAATAAGTAAATAAATAAATGAATAATTCCTTCTGTTATCTTCATTTCTGGTCTTTTGAGCATTCTAACATGAATGCTTCCTGTTTGTGAAGAGTTGAAAGGTCACAACGTGCTTCTGCATTCACAATGTAAATAAAACACATCTGGGCTGCTGTGGTGAGTAAAAGCAAGCTCATGCTTTACTTTAAACAGCATTCTTTAGTCTTTAATAATTTAGAGTGGGAAAATGAACCAAAAAAAAAAAAAACAGTTGTTTAATTTGAAAAGTGGCTGCCAATCGCACAAGATGAGCCACGATTTAAAAACAGAAAAAAATCATACAGTTTAAAATTCAACAAACTCAAAATAGAGATGTAGACATTATTAATAATTCATAAATGACACTGAAAAATAACAATATATGCAACATAAATACTTAAGCAAACCAAAATAATCAATTAATCTACCTAAAGAAAGAGAGAGGGAAAAACACAATTAAAGTGACTGCTGCAAATCAAAGTGACTTCTGCATTTAAAACACCAATATCATAATGAAAAACATCTTACTTAATTTGAAATCATTGTGAGATGTATAATATTTCTATCCAGTTAAAGTATTTAAATTAATATATACCAAATTATACTTGTATATTATTTTAAAAGATAAATGACTAATGGTGAAGACGGGCAGTTCCATTATACACTAACTACCATTACTAGAAAGTTCATTAATCAATGAAAATATATATTTATCATTAATGAATGAGAAAATCACTTAAGTAAATAAAAAATGTTACCTTGTGATGTGTGATGCTTCCAAGAAGAATCAGAGTTCAAGAAAAACAAAACAAACACATAAATAAAACATCCCTTAGTTTTAATTTTTTACTGCATTTTTCTTTTATTGTCCATCCATTTCTAGTTACTTGTCTCTTCAAACTAGATAAAGATCCATTCATCTCTTCAGTTTTATCTAAAAGTTTAATCTCCTGTGTAAATACCAGCTTCTTCAAGCATGTTAAAGGTGTTTTGTCCTTCAGGAAAAAAATATTGATTCTTGCTGGGAAAATAAGTTGAGATTTCATGTTTACCTCCTTTAAACTCTTAATGAATGGGATGCAGACTTTGTGTTTAGTTATCACAGTGCAAGAATAGTCATTATCAAATCTGATAGTATTTTTTTTATTTTTATTGGAGAATTTGACCAAGCTGAGTTTAATACCAGATGTATTTCCTGGCTTGAAAGGAATTTAATAATTACTGATATAGAAGAGGGTGGGTTATTTTTTAGGGAAGAATTCAACAGAGACCCATGGGGTCTCTCATTGCCAAAAAAAAAATGCTTAAGATAAATTCGGAATTTAAGGTAACCAGTTATTCAAAGACTGAATCATGTTGTCTCCTTCTTCCTACGCTGGGATTCCATATATCCTGATATTATTTCTCCTATATCTACTCTCCAGGTGTTCTACTTTTTCAAAAAGCAAAGTTTTAAGATAAATTCTACATTGTATTTATTTTCTGCCAACCTTTCATCCAAATCATTCACTGCTTCTTCTGTTGTTGAAATCTGTACTGATTGTTTCTTAATAGTATCATTAATAAATTCATTTGTTTCTTACAATCTTCTTTTATATTGTCCATTTTCATCTCAAGTTTATCAAGTTTTACTGAAACATCCTGGATGCTAGTTAGAATAGATTGTAGTTATATCTTCATCAAACTCTCCAGTGGAGTAGTTTAGAGTGGTTCATATTTGAAAAAAAAAAAAAAACTACTAGTAGAACTTCTGACTGGACAGTGAATTAAAAAAATTACAAAAACTTAATAATTCTATCTAATTAAAGTATTTAAATTAGTATATACCAAATTATACGTATACATTATTTTAAAAGATAAATGACTAATGCTGAATGTGATGATTGGGGAGAGATGGGCAAAGGCTACCAGCCTAGTCAAATAGAATTTGATACATAATTCTATCAACTGTATAAATTAATGCAAAATACAGGCATGTTTTCTTGAATGTAAAAGAATATTGTGAAATGTGGAACTACAAAATATGTGACAACATTGTACTCTACTGGCCCAGTGAAGCATGTTGTATCCTTTCATGTTAGAATTCAGCCCCAGGTCGGCTGGATGAAGGCTTCATGCCCATTGTTTTAAGGCTAAAGTTTATGACCAGAATTTAGATGTGGAAGGTGCTTTTATTGCTTTAGTTTCTGTTAGTATATGCATGTGAAATGTCTTCTATTGTTGTACGTTTCTGTGCAAGTGTTAGATTGCTAAATAATGCATGTTATGGCCTGAGAACTCAGACCAGGTGTTAAGATGATGCAATATGAATACTGGGAAAACCTAATTGTCAAAAATGATGTAATCTGGGGAGGACCCAGAGACATGTCTGTTAGTGATATTTTATAAACTATGTCTCAGAGAGAAAAAAAAAGCATTTTGATCTGGACATCTAACTTACCTGCACTGCCTATGTTCTTTATGTTTGTAAGTAGGATTGTAGCACTGTGTTTTCTCTTAAGATTAGCTAAAAATTAGAAAGTTAGATTAAGTATTTTTCTATGTAATCAGATCTTTCCTACGATATTATTTTAAGTTTCTGTGTGATCTCTGAACTCTTAGATATCTCTGTGGTATAGTAGTTTTGTCTTGTGTTTTAATTATTTATTATTAAATATTTTTAAAACCTTCTACCTGTGGTTGCTTTGTGTAGAGATAAGCTCTAGAATACATTGCATATTTATATAGAGTTTATGGTAATAGGCCACTCTGATAAGCCTTAGACTGTATAGTCACATTACCACTGGATAATAATATTGCACAGTAATAATTGGACACCCTTTTAAGGGCCTTTGAGAAGCTGATATTTATTAGCTAGTGGTGGCAGTAATTACTACCGTATAGTGTGGGTAAAGAGCCACATTTAGAGAATATGTGTCAGCCTTTCCCAGGAGGGTCTGTGTGGCTGTATAACCTCTTCTCAAAGTGTGTGTGTGGTGTATCAGCTACCTGGGCAGGGACATGAAGCACTGGTTGGACAGAGAGGGTACTGGATGTTAGCTTGCCAGCTAAGCTGAGATCTGGATTCTATAGCTGTGCCAGTGGGGAGTCTTATTGGGGACCTGGAGAGCAAGGGAGCAACCAGCCCCAGACTAACTGTGATCTCTGTGTGCACTTAAGAGAAATTGTACTTTACAATGTGTATTAGTTATCCTTTCCTCTTCTAGGAGACAACCTCCCTGGTGTTAGTGGTGAGGACTGAGGCTCCTTGATTGCTGGGCCAGGGCACGGTCATCACATTGAAGACCAAAAGTTTCATTAAACACTAATTACCATTATTAGAAAGTTCATTAATCGATGAGAAAATCACTTAAGTAAATAAGCAAAACAAAACAAAACAAAACAAACACATAAATAAAACATCTCTTAGCCTTAATTTTTTACTGCATTTTTCTTTTATTGTCCATCTATTTCTAGTTACTTGTCTCTTCAAACTAGATAAAGATCCATTCATCTCTTCAGTTTTATCTAAACATTTAATCTCCTGTGTAAATACCAGCTTCTTCAAGCGTGTTAAAGGTGTTTTGTCCTTCAGGAAAAAAATATTGATTCTTGCTGCGAAAATAAGTTGAGATTTGATGTTTACCTCCTTTAAAGTCTTGGGATGCAGGCTTTGTGTTTAGTTATCACAGTGCAATAATAGTCATTACCAAATCTGATAGCATTTCCTTTTATATTTTGGGAGAATTTGACCAAGGTGAGTTTAATACAAGATCTTTGTCCTGGCTTGAAAGGAATTTAACATATATTGATCTAGAAGAGGGTATATTATTTTTTATGGAATAATTCAACAGAGACCTATGGGGTCTCTCATTGCCAAAAGAAAATGCTTCAGATAAATTCAGAATTTTAGGTAACCAGTTACTCAAAAACTGTATCATGTTGTCTTCTTCTTCCTTTTCTAGGATTTTGTTTATCCTGATATTAGTTCTCCTAGATCCTAGATCTACTCTCCAGGTCTTCTACTTTTTCAAAAAGCAAAGTTTTAAGATATGGTCTATATGGTTTTCATTTTCTGTCAACCTTCCATGCAAATCATTTGCTGCTTCTTCTGTTGTTGAAATCTGTACTGATTGTTTCTTAATAATGTCATTAATGAATTCATTTGCTTCTTACAATCTTCTTTTATATTGTCCATTTTGATCTCAAGTTTATCAATTTTTAATGAAACATCCTGGATGCTAGTTAGAATAGATCGTAGTTATTTTTTCATCAAACTCACCTGCGGAGTAATTTAGAGTGGCTCATATTTGAAAAAAAAAACTACTAGTAGAACCTCTGACAGGACAGTGTATTAGAAAATCACAAAAACTTGATTTTCCTTCCAGATATTATTATAGAAGTAGTTTCGATATTTATAAAGTTAGTCATGAGATAGCTTTGTCAGTCTGTGAGAAATTATTTCTGTCAGAATAACTGAAGAAAAACAGAGCAACATTTTTGTGCTGCTAACTGTTCACCATCTTGGCCATGCTCCCTCAAAAGTATGATCATTTACGTGTGTTTAGAAAACATAAAAAAAATTATTGTGTATGTCGAGGGGTCTGGGGTTTGAAGACTGTCAACAGCCTAATGTATATTTAATCTAGCACTACTGATCAGTCACTCTGGCACTTTCTCACTAAAAGATAACTCTCCTTTAACCTTTTTCTAAACTATCCACCTTTATTTTACATGCAGTATAGTAATACAAGACTCACATATTTCAAAGTGATGACTTATGTCCACTTGGATTAATAAACACAAATGGTATGACTTTTGTAGCTCACAGTTTTCCCTAATTTGATAAGTGTTATTATTCTACAGCCATCACTTTCTACAGTTTCACTTCGTTTTTCATTTTTTTATTATATGTTTTGCAAAGTGCCTTCAGTAGTGACATTCTGCTTCCTACTGAATCCTTCCAACTTACTGTCAGTTATAAATAAGAATATCTTTGTATCTCTTGTCAGCTATTTAACTTTTGATTTTGCCCCTGCTACAGCTTTTACCTTCTGAATGTTTATTGCTAATAGGAACTGCTTTTATAACCTGCATCTACGAAACTGACTGTGCAAACTCCACTTTGTTGTTATATACCCCTTATGCTATTGTTTACTCAATTAGATGACTTATCAACATATACTATCCATTTCTTTTTGGGCTTTCAAGCAGCATGACCCTTTCACAATCACACCCAATCATGGCTAAACCTCCATATTGCAACTGTGTGTCCCTTTTACACAAGTTAATTGCATTGCTATATTCACTCAACCATATATGCTTCTAGGTATTTTTCTTACTAAAAATGGTCCAAATAATTTCAAAAATCATCATCCCTATTGTGGATATCTCATATGCGGCTAATGGAATTTGACTCATTTGTCACCTCCCCAGGATATGGTGAGCTGAAATCTAAAATTCTCTGTCCACTGAGTTATTCTTGGTGCTGCATATGGATCTCTAACTTGGGCAATCTCATCCCCATAGGATACAGTGCAAACACTGGGTAATGAAGTTTATTTATGGAAGTAGCACCTATAATAAATCAGATCAAATCATGTAAGCACTAGGCATGTGCTTCAGCTGAAATTTGAAAATTCATTTATTCTTTCTTTACTGGGTTAGTCCCAATAAACAATTAGCCTCTTTTCAGGGGAGACCCAAGGTGGTACTTCTACTATAAGGGAAAAATTCACCAGGGCATGAACAATTAAAGTATTTTATTAAGATGTGTAATGTGTGATATGAAGTGTAAACATAAAGAATGTGTAAATAATTAAAGAAATATGGAAACATATATATATATATATATATATATATATATATATATATATATATATATATATATATTTGGATTTACTTTCCTTCATCAAAATTATACTTCTTCGAAAAAGAAAAGTAGATGCTCACTTCAGTGAAAGTGCACTTCAAGAAACTACACTCTCGCTGAAGTATAGTCACCGGATCGGCTAACTAAGAAAAAACACAAAAAAAAACATCTTTTGCAGGGGGGCAAGCCCCCCCCGCACCCCCTACTTTAATATTCTCACTCCGAGATTGCACTGCACTGCAGAAAAGGGAATATTTCCTTATCCCCATGGTACCACAATCTCAGCACTAGTTTGCTTAGTTGTACATCAACACTAAACGCTGATGTACAACTAATGTTACATGCAAACTGCATGTTTTTATTTCTACTTTTTTTTTTTACTTTTATTTTTATTTTCACATGAAAGTGCATTTTCAAAAAAATGCATTTTTGTGGAAATACACTCACGAATTTACATTTCATTGAAACGTAAATTCGATGTACTAAATGGATCCTATATATATATATATATATATATATATATATATATATATATATACATATATATAAGAAAGAAACACCTACTCTTTCGATAGTTGCTGTGGGAGCTTTTATATTCACCAGTGCTATCATTATTTAAAGCAGATGTGACTTTTGTTTAATGCTTCATCAAAAGGATCAATAATGCTCCACTACAGTGTCAGCAATCCAGTCACCTGGAGGGAAATAGAACCCTTAGCCTTCTTGTCTTCCAGCAAGAAAGGCATGTGTGTAACCCATTGAAAAACACTGGCACTGATAAACCTTTCCAAAGAAAAATTGGATACGTTAGCCTTCCTGATTTAGGAGGATCATGTCACATACCACAGAGGTGAAGTCAAGATTGCTTATGAAAACATTCAAATCCCTTCTGAATGCAGTCAATGTATTTCATTGTAGAGGGGTTGTTGGACTAGAAAGCTATTGTGCCTACTTGCTTTATTTATCAGTTGCTAAAAGTTAAGGTCATTGGTGCTGTTTGTTTTCTATAGGTGTAGAAGATTAAGCTGGTGGGTCGTTTACGTCTCAGAAAGCCAGGCACATATAACTATAGGACTCTGTATGAGGCAAAATATAATGACAGGGCTTTTATTCTATCAGGGGAAACAATGATTTTAAACTAGTAATTTTCTATATCAGAAGTAATTTATACCTTCCAAATTGGAAACAGATGCTTAGAGAAGGAAACACCGAAGTGGTCATTGTGTTCTAGCATGAGTTGGGAAAGAGAAGTGTATATATATATATATATATATATATATATAGAGAGAGAGAGAGAGAGAGTTTATAATTTCATTGAAGACATGCCTTTCAAAATTATTTAGAATTATGTTCTGCCTTTGTCTGAGTTATTATAGTCAAAAGATAACTTGTTGCAGATAGCCGAATCAGTTTAAGGTGGTGTCTTTGAAATGTATGAAGAAGAACATTTTTGTTTGCCAAGTAAAACCGCATTTCATTCTCTGGCAGTCAGCTTATGCCTACAGTCAGCACATCAGACATTAGTAAGATTGTACTCTTTTTGAATGTGTATATCTTTAGTAGAGTATATGATGATACAGGCAAAGCAAATTTAGTGAGCCCTGCCTTAACATCATAATAGTTGATTCCAAAGAGCTATGTCCCCAACACAGACTCTTGTGAAACTCCACTAGTGATATGCTTTTGTGCAGAAGAGATACCCTTGACCTTTGTTTTGTAAGACCTATCAGTGAGACAGCTGGGCAGCCAGGAGATGATGTTATGTTTAGCGTTAAGTTCTCCAGGCTTACTGCTAAAACTGACACAGGGACTTGCAGTGAAGGCCTTAACTATGTCCAAATAAAAATTGTGGACAGCGTGGCCCATATCTATTACACTAGGGATCCTACAGAAGAAATTGATTAGTTTAATAGACAAGATGTAACTTTAACAAGGATCAGCAAAAGTATATTCCGTGATCTCACTAATGATTCCATTGAGGCTTACGGGCCTCTAAATACTTGGTTCTGCAGTGAGGCCAGCCTACTGTTGTGGAACCACTATGGCAATTTATCAAACATTGAGTAAATAAGTGATGATGAGATTGAGAAAAAGCTATATGCAGTGCTTACCAGAAGACAACATGATATGATGTGGCTACTAATAGAAATGGTATTTCTGGACTTTGATAAAGATGACAGGACTCAGTCAAGGGAAATAATAGGAAGAAGAGGAGGAGCTAGTTGGTTAATGGGAATAATGGAGTTTAGGTCAGCATGGTGCTGCTGGAGCTGAATTTGTTGGCGAGATGTTGACTCTGTCAGTATCAAAAGAAGCTGTTCATTACATTAGAGTTGGACTGAATGTTACTTCTGAGATTGCTGATGACATTGGAGCTAATTCTGCAGTTGACTTTCTCAGAAATAGCAATTTTAATTCATAAGTGTTATTACATTTTTAGTAGGCCACTTGAAATTTTCACATGCAAATTTTAAATCTATTTAATGGTGAGAGTAAGATGATATCTTCTATAAGGCCAATTGTCTTTCCTTTTATTGTACAATTTCATTATGTGGTAATTCCATCATATCTATTAATAAATTTTCAATTGTATTTGTAGCATATGGGAGCAGGTGATGCAAATCTCTCAACCTCTTAGCACAAAAACTCTGGACAAAGTAAAAAATAACGGGGTTACAAATCCCCACAAATAGGGACACATTTTAAATATTTCTCTTATAAACTTAGAAAGCTGCTAGAATAAAAGGTCTTGTGTTACCATGCATTTTTCTGAAGGATACGAAGTCTGAAACTAAAATGGCTGTCATTATTTAGTGAATTCAGTCCTCTCAGATTTTTCACAAAAATCCAAAAAATCACAAATTTTATAAGGAGCAGACCAAATATATGAGGCAAAAATCTGGACATTTTGTGAAAATTTGTACAGTTGAGAGGTATGAGGTGACGTGGTGCAACTGTTTATATGTGAGTAGAACTTGATGGTTTCATAAGATAGAGGTTTTGTCAGAGCAGGGTTACATTAAAGTGTATCTACGTGTGCCAAGAATAATGTGAGGTTGATGCTGGAATAATTGCTAAAGGTAATAGGTTTCAGTGTGAAAGCAGTGTTGATTCAGAGTAAGGTGTTTACTGGACTTAATCAAAGAGGGTTTGATCGATTGTGGGGTGTAGGCATGGGCAATATTCATGTAGACAAAATCTAGAAGATGTGCAACCATAGCGAAAAAGTGTGCATTCTGATCCACAGAGCTAGCATTTATTAAATATGCGAATTACTGCACATATTTACTATTGTTTATGTCTGTTCCAGTTAACGGAAGGATAGTTGAAATCACCTAGAAGCAGTGTAATCACTTAATCTCCCAAAGTAATTAAGAAATCAATAAAAATCAGAAGGTGGTATTGAACCATACTGAGACTATTGCTAATGAAACAATCAGTATCTCAGCTAGCAATGATACCAGAAAAACTGCAGGAACTTCCAGCATTTCAACCAACAATGAAAACATAAAAAATGTAGTAACTTCAAGTCGATAGTCAATCAAATTGATGGTACAGATGAAAAAGCTATCAGTGTGTTAGCTGGCAGGATAGTAGAAGAAATACTGCACAGACATACAAACAGGAATTTCCATAGCTATCAGTGCAAACCTGGCAAGCCAAGCAAGAAATTATTCAACTGTAGCAATAATTACTGCTCAGCAACAATGGTGGTACTAAAATATGAGGTTTTTTTTGTAAGCAGTAAAGATAATTATGGATAAAAGAGCAGATACAAGAAAAGTAGCATTACATGTTCATCAAAAGCAGAAAACAAAATCTGCAATAAAAAACACAGCCAAAAACTTCATAAACCACCTGATGTCAGCCAGGACATCCTTCTCTGCTACTGTTGAGCAATATTTAGAAGTGCATTTGGACTGATGACAATACTACCAGACGGAGATAGGATCAAGTGTTTGGTGCCCACCTCTGCTAGCCTAATGATGATGGTTATTTGAATGTTGATGACTGTGAGACCTCAATTGAACACCAGGATTCTCACAGATTTTCCTGGCAGGACTAGGGGTGGAAGCAATGATGCTCTGATGCCATTACACCAGCTCCTGCCCAAGTTAGGGATTTTGACCAACCCACCACATTCATGAAGGCTCCTTTATCTATGAATTCAACTCACCAAATAGCAAGCATAAGTCCATTTCATAAGTCATTTGATTGCACTACCAGCAAAGGGATATGGTTGAAATATCTTAGACATGGCTAGAAATCTGTATTTCTAATACTGAGGTCTCTCTCTCACTCTCTCTCTCTCTCTCTCTCTCACTCTCTGTCTCTCTCTCTCTCTCTCTCTCTCTCTATATATATATATATATATATATGTATATGGATCTACTTTCTATCAATGAAAGTATGATCCATCGAATTGCACTTACCCACTCACAATCCACCAAAACTGCCTTTTAACGATACAATGAACTGCTGAATTCCTTTCCCAGGGAAAGGAAACACTGGACCACCAAGCAAACAACACACAACAGAAACACACAGAGCCCACCCAAGTGTGGGGGGGGGGGCTTTTCCCCCCACACCTGCCATGTGGGAGGCTGCACCCACACCCCCACCCTACTTTAATATACCAACTCTGAGATTGCACTACATGGGGAGAGGGCACAGTTCACCATGGTGGTTCCTTTCCCTGGGAATTGAATTTGGCAGTTCATTGTAAGTCCAATTTGATGGATCGTACTTTCATTGATAGAAAGTAGATCCATATATATATATATATATATATATATATATATATATATATATATATATATATATAGGTGTTGTCTGTTTAGACAAAACTCTACCCAAAAAGAACTAGTTGAATTAGAGATATTTGTGATTAAATGTTTTGACACCTAATCTCTGAAACATAATTAACTCATTCAGAGCACAGAGGTATCCTTCACCAAAAAGAAGTAGTTGAATTAGAGACATTTGAGATAAAATATTTTGACACATAATCTCGGAAACATAATTAACTCATTCAGAGCACAGAGGTGTCCTTGTGCTTAGCTATTACCTAAACATCTTTAAAAAGTTTTAGACTTGTTAAACCATATATTTCATATTGAAATAATATATAAGGCTCATAGCAGACACCAGTGCAGGGATAGGTAACAGTTCTTGAACTAAAACTATTGCATGGACAAGACTTTCTGACTATTCCTATGGGCTCCTCATGAGACCGTAAAAGTAGTCGTGTCATAGATAGTGTGGAACTCAGCCATAAGTTATTGTGTAAGTTATGTAGTTGCTTCCACCTTTTCCAATTTCTTGACATCTATATGACATTGGAATTGGTTGATAGTGATCTGGGATGTGGAGGGCTTGTCCTCATAAAGGAAAGAAAATAATTGTTATAAATGACGTTTTTTTTTTGAGTGTCAATACTTGTGGATGTATTGTGGTTTCATATGTTTGCTCAGCAATTAATTATATGACAGTGAATGACATATGACAACTTATAGTGGAACCTTTAATACCAAATCAGCATATCTCCCCTCTCTTTTCTCACTCTCCCAGAGAACATTATCTGTGTAATGCTATATGGAATGTTACCGACATTATATAAGTGCATAACATCAAAATGTAAGAAGCACATAAAAAGTAGGTTCTGATAGGTCAAGCAGTGGATATTATACATCTTCTGCTCCTTCTTTTAAAAAGTACTCTCTGAGTTACATGAAACAGTGGCTCTGCTCAGTAGCTTTATATTAAATAGATTTACTGAATTATGTCACATTGAATTTTATAATGCAATAGGGGACAACCTCATATAGTCAAATAGCAAAATGACCTGTTAACACAAAGCATAGATGAATTTTAGCAGAAGTACAATCTGTCTTCCAGGAAATCATTCAATCATATAATACATCGGTGTAAAGCCTTATCAGATGCTGTTAATATGTTTATTATCTGCCTAAACTGGATAAATACAAGTTCTCAAAGGACTTCCAAAAAGAAATTCACTCCCTTTCTTCACTCATGAAAATGACTCTCACCTTCTACTTTGATAAATGCTCAAGTTGCAATGGTATCCTGAATTATTCAAGAGAAAATTTAAATCACCAGTCAAAAAGAACAGATTATGTTCACAGCATAGAAGAGACAGTCTGGTAAAGAAGTCAGTAAGACAGCAAAGGGAAACAAGGACATCCAGCAATGAGATGGATGGATTGTGTGAGAGAAGACCTGGAGCAGTTCAGCAGTTATACATGACTATCAAAGAAGGTAGGAGAGTGACAATGGATTAAGGGAGATGGTGACAGATGAGGTAACATCCCAACCTCATGTAAAGAAATGGGAAAAAGGGGGTCGATGATGATTTAAATCACAAGTGCCTTACAGTAACAAATCAGCTAGTGCTGGAATGTGTAAGTCATTAACTATAACCCAGCACTAATTAAGTATCATGTACAGTCCCACAATAAAACTTGAGGTTCCCCTTGGAATTGTGGGGCTGCTGACAAATTCTTAAATATATTTTCCTTCTCTATTGCTGTTCTAATTATAGTTATGATAAACAAAAGTATTTCAGAAAAAAAACAGCCTTTCATAAGATGAAGCAAGCTTATTTTTTCTCTTTTCATATAAGTAGTATGTCCTGTGATTTTCCCATGGTTTAACTCCTCAGCATATTAATAACATGTAAAAAAGATCATCAAAAAAGTATACCACTCTCAACTGAATAATTTTTTTCATACAGCCATTACCTTTCCTTTACAACAGGAATTTTGGAAAGAATATTGTATCAATCTGGCTTTATTCTAACTTGCTGAGCTTATACAGAATAACTTTCATACTGACAGAGTGTGGGCAACACTTTTTCTTGACTTTTGCAAAGCTTTCTATTCTATTCTGTTCTGTTCTATTCTATTCGATTCTATTCTGTTCTATTCTATTCTATTCATAATGACCATTCACTGAAAGTAGCTGTAGCATTGATCTGGATGAAAAAATACTACATTAATTTACCAATGATACAACAGAACAAAGGTATGATTTAAAAATAAAGAAAGGTGGATCAAAGCTCTACTACATTGTAAAGGGTGCTCAGCAAGATTTTATATTATGCTGTTATTTCTAACAAGTGTAAATCAAATTTTCTCTTAACGTGATTGCCTTGTTCTTCTCAGGTATACTGATGACTCCAATACTGCATGACTTATGCATACTATTTCTGGAGCAGAGCAAAAACTGTAAGCAGAATTTTTAGAACCACTTTGACTGTGGATTTTATGACTTTCATTAAATTTATTTAAGATAAATATAATTTTCTGTGGCTACCTATGTAAGAGGATCCAGTCTATCATATGTTCTACTACTTGTTGTTATGATGACAGCAGTCATACATATATCGAACCAAATGAATTTCACCAGTTAGAGCACTGGCTAGAAAACAAACACACATATATATGTATGTATTCAAACATGCCTTAAATCAGACACATGGCA
The DNA here is from genome assembly GCF_019279795.1 of Protopterus annectens. Lineage (NCBI taxonomy): Eukaryota > Metazoa > Chordata > Ceratodontiformes > Protopteridae > Protopterus > Protopterus annectens. The sequence goes on along the minus strand of NC_056736.1, from coordinate 136,427,621 downwards.
TACATACACACACACACACACACACACACACACACACACACACACACACACACATGCACGCACACACACACACACACACACACACACACACACACACACACAGACACACACATGCACACACAGAAATATAAGTATTTTTACATTGAGAAAGCCCTCATATAACCCCATGAGGAGACATAACCTGCTTACATCTTCCTCATTTAAAAATGCTATCTCCATCATTTCACTACTACAGTGGAAAACAAAAAGGCCAAGAAAACTTTAAGTGACTGCCCATGCCCAACAGAAACTGAGCCAGCAGTGATTTCCTATGGAGACCAGGATTCAGTGAGTTGCAGAACAAACTAATTTCAAAATCACCTAGTTTACACGAAAATAAGGCTAGGCAAGCTACACTCAAACTGTTCATTGTTTTACAAGATGTTTTTAAATCAAGCCATCTAGTTATTTGAAATATCTTACATTATTATAATTCATTCCCTATTCATGCAAGATAATAATGTGACAAATAAATACAGAAATAAATACAATCAATCCAGTGAGGCTGCCCATTGTTTGTAGAGAATAAAACCCTTCATGTTTTCTAACTCAACAGGTATGCTGTATTCATCATTAGATTTTCTATATTCATCTTTAGTGCTACCATGTTTACTGCTCTAGCAAAGCACTCATATATCAAGGATAAATCAATAAGCAACAAAAGACAGACATTTACTAGTTGGGTCAAAAGAATACCATTATTAGCCATGGCATAAACTGTACTGCTAGGATCCTATTAACAAATTGTGTTAGTAAGCATATTGCTTCACCTTTGACTTTCATTAGGACACTAGCAGACTTCAGATAAGCAAACAATTAATGCAACACTATCCCCTACAGAAAATTAAGATCTCCAAAAACTACAATCCTTTTAAAAATCAAATTTCTTTTGAATATGCCATCATTTGCAGCTAGAGATTGAAGTAACTTGTCTAATTACCTAAAGGCTATTAATAGTAAAATAATTTCAAAACCAGAGTGCAGTTTCTTTGCCTAGCCTTGAGCAATTTCTAATGCTGTGTAGGTATTTCTGAACTACTTTTAGACATTGCTCAGAGGAGCAAGGTATTTTCTTGGCATAGTTGAAGTAGGCTTAGTAGCTCATCAATAGAACATTTGCCTTTGGTAAAGGAGTTATTTTCCGAGTCCAGGTAGTTGGATTGCTATTTCCATAATGAATAAGCAGGGCAGCATAAGTAGTTGCTGTCCTTTAGATGAGACCTTAAACTGAGTCTATATAATCCTAAGTAAGTGGTAGCTTGAGTGAAGGTAATAGATCAAATGGCAATTATTCTTTTCTATTTCCTGCCTGTTTTCTCACCCCTCCCCTACGTCTTACCCATCTCCCTCCCCTAAAACCATATAGTGATGTCGTCTTCTAGTGCGCCATTTTTAAATACCTCTTCCAGCCTTCCTGACCTGCCCTCCCATAGGCTGCTGGCCCTGCACATCGGCGAGTACCTCTACTACTCAAGTGCTGCTCTGTAGAAGTTGTATACATTTTTCTACCATTTCAATAACCAGCTTATCAGCATTGCATTTCATCCTATATGTGCTTCTGTTGTTAATGACAACCCACACATGCTATGCTACCAATTTAGGACCTCTAAGTAAACTACTGTACGTTTAGAAATAAAGCATAGTGTATCAGTTTTCTCAGAAACATGGTTTTTCAATGGTCTCAGCATTAAATACTAGCTCTAACTACTATATTATTTATGTGACGTTTATATTATCTAAGTGAACTGTTGTACATTTACAGCTAAAGTATATGGTATCTGCTTATTCAGCTATGTGGTTTTTCAATGGTCTCAGCATTAAATACTAGCTCTAACTGCCATATTATTTAAGTGACGTTGATATTATCTAACTGAATTGCTGTACGTTCAGAGCTAAAGTATATGGTATCAGTTTGCACAGTGCTGTGAATTTTCAATAATCTCAGCATTAAATTCTAGCTCTAACTGCTTTATTTTTTTTTCTCAGTGGTGGCGTTCGGAGGCTTGCAGTTGGTGCTTTCATTCGTTATGATTAGATTCTATTTGTCCACGTGATTGCAGTATTTCTCTTGTTAATACTTGTAGTTAATATACTGCAACCTAATGTAGTTTGAGTTGAACTGATATTTGAGACTGTATTATTTGTGGACTGGATATCTGAAACTATTTCTTGTGATGGTCTGCCAATTGTATTCTTCCATGGTTTTCTTTAATGTGCTGCAACTAATGTGAGTGAATCATACTGCGAGTTGCATCGTACCTTTCATTTTTTTTAATGCAACATCTGTTTCCTTTGTTGTACTTGCTTTATAGTCCTGTTTCACCACTAGTGTCGTTCCCTATTCACTCTCCTCCCTCCTAACCCATGCATTACATACATGCACGCAATTCAAGATTACTTTAACAACTTGAACTTGCTATAGAAACTGTAGTGAATCTTCTTTCCCTCTGAGCCTGTAACTGAACAGTAATCATTAGTTTTGTTATATTCTTCTTTACAATCAGCTTTTGCTGCAGTCCTACCTACTCAGGCACTTCCCATCACTGTACAATTACCCTGCCCTGGAAAAAGCTTCAAACAAGATCTCTGCACCTCCTTCTTAATAAAAAAAAAAAAAAAAAGCAAACAAACAAAACAACAAACAACCTCTCTTCAGTATTGTTGAGTGCATGCATCTGAACTGTGTTACTATTTTATTTTAACTAAACTACAAGCAGTATTGCCCCAGTAAAGGTCTCAGCCATGTTTTCTCTAGAAGCCTGTTTCTGACTGTAATCCCCTTCTCCCCATTGTCCTCCCCATTCCTGACCATTTCTTTTTTTTTATTCTCCAGCTCCACCATATTGCCATTGTAAAGTTTGGCCACTGGGTGGCAGTATTATCCCTCTCCTTTTTTTTGCAATTTAGCTACCCAAGCCCAGTTAATTATTCTCCTCCCTTGCATTTTCTGGGCTTAGAACTACTAGATTTAAGTGCACTACAAAAGTAAGATTTCTGCTAAAAATCCTTTTTTGGTTCACCCTGTGTAGCCTTTGATTATTAAAAGAAAATAAAACTTCTAACTAAATGGCATCTATTTAGTAGAGTGTCCCATAGTTGTCCCTTAAGTAGCTCACAACAGATTTGACTTTTACTCTCAGAAAAATATTTTGTATTTTCTCCAGCTAAAAGTCTGTCCATGGTGAATAAGGTACATTCTTTATTCTGCTATGCTCTTCCTTATCTTATGCCAACCACTGGCTCATTACCTTTATATTGAGTGATTGTTTTTCTTACCTTGTCCTTGTCCTCCATCTCCTTGGCTCTTCCCACTCCATTCGCCTTCTGGGCTCACTCCGCTCACCTACCCTACCCCCAAATCTCACCCACCCCAGAACCTCTACACTTATACTTAACAAGCCACACCCACCTCCACCAACACCCAATCTTATATCCCATCTTACCCATACTTACTTGAATACTCCTTCCAATACAAATACTGTATACATACCCCACCCCTCTCCCTCCACACAATCAACTCCTTCTAACAGCTGTCACTATAATTTCTAAGCTCAAACTAATGCTCCAAATCTATACAACACAAACACTATGGCTGCTAAACCAGTCATATTTCTAACACTAATGCTAAGTCTCATTTCCTTATCCTATTTATACTATCTTACGACACCTGTACATACCAACCACACACCACCCTTTCACTCAACTACCTCATCCTCTTTGCAATATACACACTCATCCATCTACATATCCTCTAACCTCTAGTCCCTCAACAGTATTATGCTTTTCACCTATAGACTTAGATTGTACCACAAAAACACTTCTCCAATCTACACCAATGCTACACCAGTAAACTGTACTAATTATAAACAGGACACTAAACAACTTATATACCTCTTCCCCCACATACACCACTTTATCTCTATACTTATCTCTGGGGACATACACCCAAAATACAACCAAAACACAAGTGAGCCAGCAGAAAGTGTGGAAATCCCATTTAATGAAGTAAATGCATTATAACATAGGTAGAGGGAATAAAATAACCCTGCTACCTGCCCCAAACCGGTTTTGGCTATAGTAGCCTTCTTCAGTGAGAAAAACATAGTCATAAATGCATTCATACAATTATATCCATCATAAAAATGCTGTTATTGTATCCCCTCTACCTATGTTATAATGCATTTACTTCATTAAATGGGATTTCCACACTTTGTGCTGGCTCACTTATATTTTTTTGTGTATTTTTGAGACTTCTGGCCATATCATCAGCAACAATATGCAGCTCATTTTGACATATTTATTTATTTATTTATTTATTTATTCCAGTTTGATGACCGGGGAGGTCCACTGGGCTCGAGGAGCCCATTTTCAGTTAAGGCCCGGGGAGAAAAGCTCCAACAATACATAGTTACATGAATAATTACTAAGACACTTTGTATTACTGACAAATAAACCGGTAGCATTCATAAAGAAACAAACAAATACAATTTTGTTTAGGTGTAAAAGACAGGCAAATGGCCTTGAGGCTAGATTTTACAGTATAGTTATATATACATAATACAAATGAGCAAGGTTAGCTAGGTGAGAGGTTAACCAGAAGTAAATGTGGAGGAGACCTTGAGAGGTATAGGGTGAAGAGTACAGTTGTATTTCCTGTTTGAGTAAAGGTGAGAATGAAGAAGAGTTTTAAAATTTTCGAGGTTATCGCAGGTCCTAAGATTGGAGGGAAGAGCATTCCATTTTTTGACTAAGGTGAAGGAAAGCAGAAGTTGACCAGCTGGGCGGTTGGGTTTGTGGATGGTGATTAGGTTTTGGTGGGTAGATCTAAGTGTTCTATGGGGAGTATATGGTTGTAGGATATTGGATAGTGCAGGGCACTTGGTAGGTTGGAATAGTAGTCTATAGACAGTCGTGATTTGGAGAAAGTCAAGTTTGTTATAGAGTTCAAGCCAGTTTAATGAGTGAAGGGAAGAACAGTGATGAGAGGAAGATTTGGCTTTGGTAGCAAATCTGGAGATTTTATTGTAACATATTTCTAGTTTGGAGGATAGTGAGGAGGATAAATTAGTAAGCAGAGGGGCACCATACAGTAGAGAGGGAAGGAGATAAGTAGTGGCGAGAGTTAGTCTGGTAGCAGGAGAGAGGAAGTGGTTGTTTCTATAAAGAAGGCCGAGTTTTATGTGTGTTTTCTTTATGTTTAGCTGGACGTGAGTATTAAATTTTAGGTGTTCATCAATGGTTACACCAAGAAGTTTGGCAGAGGGAACTACCTCTAAAATGGAGTTGTTATGGCTGATTATTTGGAATTATGTTTTATCAATAGGGGAGGACTTAGAAGGAGAGAATAGAAGGATTTTAGTTTTGTTAGCATTTAATGAGAGGTGATTTTGGAGCATCCAGTTTTGGTAGTTGAGAAGGGTGTTTGTGTCAGTAGTTGGAGATCTGTTAAGTTGGAAGTGCAGCAGATCAAAGTAGAATTGTCAGCATATTGAACAATTTTAGTATTGGGTATGGCCTTGTAAAAGTCGTTAATAAAGATGTTGAATAGAATTGGACCTAGTATGGATGCTTGGGGTACTCCAGTGGGGGTAGGACGGAAGGTGGAGGTGCCCTGGCTCCATTTGACAGCCTGGGACCTGTCGGAAAGATAGCTGGAGAACCAGGAGAGAGTTTTGTGGGAGAGATTGAGATTAGACAGATGATTTAGAAGGTGGGTGTGGGAGATGGTATCAAAATCTTTAGATAAGTCCAGCAGAACTGAGGATACTAAATTACCGGAGTCACGGGCTAAATTGACAGTATGTAAGAAGGAGTGAAGGGCTGTGTTGGTACTATGTCCTGGGCAGAAGCCATGTTGGGTAGGAGAGAGTAGTTGGTGTTTGGTAAGGAATGGCAAGATATGAAGGTGGATGCATTTTTCAAGGAGTTTAGAGAGAGGGGAAAGGATGGCTATGGGGTGGAAATTAGATACATTACAGTTTTTGACACCCTTGTGAAGTGGAAGAATATATGCAGAGCGTCAAAGTTTGGGTACATAGGATTCAAGTAGGGATCTATTGATCAGGATGCTAGTAGGGAGAGCAATACCATCGGAGACTATTTTTAAGAAGGAGGAGGGAATGTTGTTGGGGGCATTGGAGCAAGGCTTTAGTTTAGAGACTAGTTTCTTTATTTGGCAGGTGGAGATGGGTTTGAGTTCGAAAGTAGGGGGGGAGAGGAGGGAGAGGATGTTTGGTTATGGTGGGGTTGAGGGTAGTTGTTGGTAAAGGTCTTGGTTAGCTCAGCAGTAGAAGTGGTGAAGAAGGTGTTTAATAGTGAGGCAATTTCAAGGTCAGATTTGCTGGTGTCTGGGCTGGGATTGTTTTTAGTACCTGGCCTAAGGAGAGAGTTGATAGACCTGGGCCCTTCTCCCTCACAAATCTCTACATCCCTTTCTCTTCCTCCCCACTCTACAGGCAGATCTCTCTACTTCACAGCATGACATGCTCAAAGTATATGTAACAAAATCCCCAACCTTCATGCTTGGCTTCTCCACAATAAATCAGATATTCTTTCCATCTCTGAAACCTGGCTTAAACCACACATAAAAGATTCTGAATTGACTCTTCCCAACTACTGCATTATCAGAAATGACAGAACACATAAAAAAGGGGGAGGTGTCATTCTCCTCTACTCCTCATCATGCTCTGTCACCCCTTACTCTAAAGCTATTCCTAAATTTGGAAATGCAGAATTAATTATACCTCTTCTGCAAGTAAACCAAAATAAATTTCTCTCCATTGCCACCCTCTATATTCCCCCAGGAGACAATGTCCCAGTCCTCGAGAACATCCTCAACTGGCTCTCGACCAACATCAGTAGCGAGACTATAATCCTGGGAGATTATAACATTAACTGGAAAACAATTCAATCCCCAACCGACTCCCTGAATATAATCCTTTACAACTTCACTCAACTTATTAATGCCACTACCAGACCTTCTAAAGACTTCCTTTCTGGTAGTACCTTAGACTGGATTCTAGTCTCCCATCCTCACTACATCTCAAACAGTGGTACTCTTCCAGACCTACTAGGTGACCACCTTCCTACTTTTGCCCTTCATCTTCTATCCTCCTTACAACTTTCCCATACCTACACCTCCACCCGATACCTAAAAATCTTTAACCCTAATGCTTTTTCAGATGTACTAAAAAGGGGTCTATATTAGAACATCGAAGTTTCAAAACTTCAAATGTTCTAATATCGAACCCTATTCAGCGAAAGCTGAAAACATCGAACATACAGAACAGCAAATTTTTTTCATAGGGAAAAATTTGCTGTTCCAAAACACATACACACAACACAAGCACACCAAACAAACAGCAATCCACACACATACACCTAAAATCTTACACCTAACCCTACACTAAACTATACACACTCCACTAACTATCCACTTACCTTAACCCAAACCCTAACCCTAAGGTTCATCACTATTGCACACTCACCTCACCCGTGCCCTAACCCTAACTCACCTACCCCGCCCTAACCCTCATGTCTACACAATCGCACACATACCTAACCTGCGCCCTAACCCTAACTCACCTAACCTGCCCTAACCCTCACGTCCACACAATCGCACACATACCTAACCCACACCCTAACCCTAACTAACCTAACCAGCATTCAATCGCACACCTATCTGAATACGACCCGTAACTTTCCATCACAGTGCTGAAAATACCGAAGCAACAGAAATGGACAACCAAATTCTTTCCCTAAGAAAAATTTGGTTTTATGTTGCTTCGATATTTTCAGCTTTTGCTGAATAGGGTTTGATATTAGAACATTCAAAGTTTTGAAACTTTGATGTTCTAGTATAGACCTACTAAAAAGAACCAACTGGAACCCACTAAAAAAATCTACCCTTGGACAATGCTGTTGCTTACTTCAATAAAAGCTTCTTAAACTTATTAGACTCTTACACTCCTTGGAAAGCAAAACACATTGAGTAACTCCACCCTTTGGTTAACAATGAATACCTTAGTCAGCATGCGACTCCATGATAAAGCCTGGAAACACTACCACAAAATTAAAACTAGCACTTCCCTTAATGTTTACAAAACACTCTGCAACAAAGTAAAAATACTCATTTACTCTGATCGCAAAGCCTACTTTTCTACCCTCCAAACTCATCACAATAATAACCAAAAAAAATTTTGGATGAAATCTCCTCTCTTCTCAATCCAGGTAAAAAAGAAAACCCCATGCCCTGACCCAAATGCCTCTGACTCAGAGTTAGCTTCTCAATTCAACTAATTTCTTATTGACTCCATCTCTAAACTAACATCATCCTTCACTAATAACTTTGCTTCCCCACATCAACCCTCAGATAAACCACGCACTCCAATAGATCTACCACTCAACCTCCTCCCTTATCTATGAACTGTATCCCCATCTGTACAATAAAAAAAACTTCTCCTAAAGCTAAAACCTTGCTCTAATGCCCCCAACAAAATACCCTCCTAGTTCCTAAAGACAGCCACAGAAGCCATTGCCTTCCCCACCTGCATCCTAATAAATTGATCAATTTCAGAATGCCATGTTCCTCAGCTCTGGAAAAAGGCTTATATTATTCCACTCCATAAAGGTGGTAACAATAATTCAGTTTCCAACTTCCTCCCCATCGCTATCTTGTCACCTATCTCTAAACTTCACGAAAAATACATAAACTTTCAATTACTACCCTATCTTATAAATCATAATCTTCTTACTTCAACCCAGCATGGATTCCGACCCGGCCATAGTACCACTGCCGCCCTTCTCTCTTTCCTAGAAACTGTCAACAAAGCCAGCGACTCAGGTCATACTGTATCTACCCTACTTTTAGACCTCTCTAAAGCCTTCAACACCATCTCTCATAACCTCCTTCTCACTAAGCTATCTAAACTAAATCTATCTTACTAATCCATTAACTGGTTCACCAGTTACCTATCAAATAGGCAACATGCAGTTAAATGGAAAAAATCTATTTCATCATTCCAAGACACCCCCACCAGCATGCCCCAAGTCTCAATTCTAGGCCCCCTTCTATTCAACATTTTCATTAATGACTTTCACCATGCCATCCCTAATGCTAACCTCATCCAATATGTGGATGACTCAACAATAATCTGTTCAGCAACCTCCATTTCTGCATTAACAAAATTAACCCAAAATGCCTTCTCCTCTACTGAACAATGGATTCTAGATAACCAACTAGCACTAAACACAGCAAAAACTAAACTAATGATATTTCACCCATCAAAAAATAGCACCCTTGGTAAAAAACTCTTTCTCTGTCACCAGCCAAAATAACACTCCTCTTGAAATGGTGTCCACTGCTAAACTCTTAGGAATTCTCATTGATGACCAACTAAAGTTTGGTAGCCATCTTAATGCAAATATAAAAAAAACAACAAGAGACTTGGCTTGCTTTATCGCCATAACCATTTCATTTCTCCCTCCACCAAACTCACACTTGCTAACACATAACTTATCCCTTCTCTTTTGTATGGTGCCTCCATCCTTACCATCTGCAATCCTCCCTCAAATCAAAATGCTCATCCTGTTACTATAAAATTTCAAAATTTGCTACTGGCCACAGATCTAATACCCATCACTGTATCTCCCTATGCCAAGTGAACTAGCATGAACTACCCAATTATCTTACCTACGTTCAACTCATACAAGGACACAAACTTATTTTCAGCCCCTCCCTCTGCCCCTCCCTTGCCTCTGTCTTCCACATGCACCTTCCTAACAGATGCCTATGTTCTTACTTCCAAAATGTAATCAAACTATATAAACCTGCCCGCCCTCCAGGCAAACGTCTTCTCTTCTTCTGTCTAGCACGCCTGTGGAATTCTCTCCCACCCATTCTCCGTACCACAAACAGTCTCTCTATCTTTAAAACTTTACTTCACTCACACCTAATGTCACAATGAGAATGCTCTTGCTTCCATCCAACATAATATCCATTACTACAATTCCTCTCTACCTTTTTACAGCCTCCTTAGCCTAAAAGTTTCTGATGGAGCTAGTTATCTTTATACTATTAACTTGATTGTAATGAGAATGTTGTAGGTACTTTCCCCATCTAATCACTAGACAATTGTATTTTTTGTCTATGCCTTATCAAGTGTTTTGTATACTTTGTAACTGCTATTATGTTTGTAATTTTTGTACTTGATTACTTCACATTAATGGAGCTTTTCTCCCCAGGACTCCATTGAAAATGGGCTCCTCGTGGCCCAGTGGCCCATCCTGGTAACAAACTGCAATAAATAAATAAATAAATATGTAGGTTCTTTATCAAAATACAATCAAGTGATGTAAAAAAGGAAGCAACAACTTTCAATGAACAGCAACTATACAAGAAACATTTATAAAATCACAATAAACCCATCTATGGAATAAACTTCCTCTCCACGTCAAGCAGAATACTTCTTTACCCCTTTTTAAGTGCAATCTGGATAACTGGATGGGAAATAGAAAATACATCCCTGGGATTCCACCTGTGTCCCTGCTGGACAGGTGCATCAGATGCTGATTTGTCTATCCATGGGCTAAACTCTTGATGAGGCTTATAAGGGCCTCATGACCAATAGTCTAGTAACTTCGTATGATCCTGTCATCCTATAAATAACAACAAAACAGCAACAGAAGAATTATTATTATTTTTGCTTTTCATAAAATCCACACTGAAACTAAAAAATGTTATCATACTTTTCTACTAAACTGTGCTAGGTCCATAATTTGCAAACACTAAAGTAGATAAGTCTAAGGAGAAAAGATGTATAATCTGAACATGCCATATCTACCATGTACTAACATTGTGTAACCCTATTACAATCAGGAGGAAACTCCTTGGTTTCTTCAACATGACAAATATTACCATTTTTTCTCCAAATGCTTTATATTTCATTTGTTGTTTAAAAGGCAGTTTACCAAACATCACCTGCTGAGTAGTATCCTGAATGTAAGTATAGTTTTATTCTTATTTGGCATTTCTTAATACTCTGTTTATAGTGCTCACACAGATGTTCCCAAGGTCTATTCAAGTAAAGGGAATCCAAGAAATACCAGAACTTCCTGTAAAAGGTATGATTAGAAATATCAATCTTCCAATCATGAATTTTAATACGAAAGTCGGGCATAACAAAGCTCTCTGTCTTAATTTTCTTATCACAAATATCGAAGAAGAAGCCAAGAATATCTGCCTTTGTGTATTTGATACAATGCAATATTGTATAATTCTATACAAGCTTAAATATGCTAAATAAATAGCACTATGTAGCAGAGCTAATTCTCCTCCTTCTTCTTGACATATGAAATTACCCTCTTAACTAGATTCAATTTTGTTCCCCAAATAAAACAAAAAGTAAAAATACAAAAAAAAAAATTAATTTGAATAACTTATTTTTGTCTTTGTCTTGGGAATGGAAAAACACTCCTTACATAACCCAGCATACTAACAAAATAATGTAACAAATTAACTTCCTTAGCAAAAGACATATCTTAATCTAATAACGTGTTCCATTTTTGTAAATACAGAAAATAATCTCCTTCTCAAACCCCTAACACTGTAAACTGTTTTGTAGAAAAGGGTATAGTATCAAATGTATTCAAACACCCTAAACCTTGACTTTTTCATTCATTAAAATTCAAACCACAGTCTACAACTATATCTCAGCATCCAGCATCACCTGGCACACTGACTGAACAGTTGGAACTACAATTTTCAACTAATTCATGTAAGTCAAACATAATAGATATACAGCCCTTGGAACCATCTCTCAACCAGTAACCAAACTGCACACACAACGTTCCTCCACAACCAAATTCATGACTATGCTAAATGAAAAAAGCAGTCAAATAATAGCCTTACTTAATTCCTTTACTGCCTTCTATACTCTATCCCAAACAACTAATCACCACAGTTTTTGTCCATGACTTCTCACATATACTCTGAATCAGTCCCACATTAAGACTTAAAAAACTATAAATAAACAAAATGTCCCTTAATCCACTATGAGCAACACAGTCAAAATCTTTAAGAATATTTAAAAAAAAAAAATCAAATTTGAATTAAGAGCATGTAACATGCAATCCACTACTTCCCCGAATCTGACATAAGTGATCCTTAACACATTTACCCAGTATTCCAGAAATTTCTGGATTATAAATTTTAACACTAATTTACTTAAACTCATCAACAACATTCTACAAAAAAAAATACAAGCAGTATTTTTAAGAGAAATGAATGGCCAATTTTTAATATCAGATTTATACCTTTTCTTACAGATAAACCATAGCACACTTTCATAAACTTTATCAACCAATCATTCATTATACATAACAAGCAAATTTACTTAAACTCATCAACAACATTCTACAAAAAAAATTACAAGCAGTATTTTTAAGAGAAATGAGTGGCCAATTTTTAATATCAGATTTATACTTTTTCTTACAGATAAACCATAGCACACTTTCATAAACTTTATCAACCAATCATTCATTATACATAACAAGCAAATATTTTTTCTTTCTTACAGTCATATTTCTGTAAAACTCATAAGACAAACTATCCAGACATACAGAAGAATCTGTACAGAGTACAACCAAAACACTATCTAATTCCTACAAGGATATTGCACTTTCCAGTCTAAGAATTATCCTCATTCAGTGAAAGCTTTATATTCAAAATACACTTTTGCACAAAATAAGGAAAATGACATTTATTAACATAAAATTATATTACATCCAGTATGTCCCCAGACCTAAGCACCAACTGCTCATCTTCTTCAGTCATAATATCCATAAACGTCATATCATATTTAACTGACCCACACATGGAGGGGGCACCTCTTCCTTTCTTCCCTTCACAACATACTTTGGAATATACAAATGAAGTTTGGCAACAAACTAAGTTGTTCCGGGGCATATTCATGGGGGGGTTAGGTTAATATTAAGGGAAGTTAAGTGGGTTGGGGAGGTGAAAGGGTTTAAGTGGAGGGAGGGATGATGGGGAGGAGCTTAAGAGGTTTAGTCTAGTGTAGTGGTTAAGCAATCACATTTTGGCGTGAACTTGCTACTGCAAGTTACATCCATGACAACCTGTAGGTGCAGTGGTGCAGGTAGGCCTTGGGGCTACTTTTGTATGGGAGGTGGTTGGAGTTAAGATATATATATATATATATATATATATATATATATATATATATATATATAAAATTTGGTTAGCACTGGTGCAGGTAGTGACAGTTAGGACCAGGGTTGCCCAGTGGTGGCTAGTTAATTGTGGAGGAAAACTATTGTTTCCTGAGAGGACCTTGTTACTTGAGGTTCCTAACTAAACCAATATACTTTGAGCTGTGCATTCTTGGAGATAATAAGATTAAAGTTAGGGGTTACCAGTCTTTGGTGGCTGTGCATTTGGGTGTTTCGGGCTGTTCATGGGCAGGGGACAGGCCTCACTACTGTTCATGATGTTATGCTTAGCCTCAGAGTGAAGGGAATTCACTGCTGCTGCCGGTGTTTTCTTGGTTCCTTGTGGGTTTTCTTAAGGTGGCGCTGAGTGGGGAATGTGAAGGTGGGAGCAGACTGCCAGTTATGTGGTCTGTGCCTTTCAGAAATCTCGGTTCGGTTGCTCGTCGAGTACACCTTGTGGTTGCAATTTGAATAAAAAAAACAAAAAAAAAACCTGAATGGGGAGGCTTGGTGGTTGAAGTGCTCCATTTTTTGGCCTTCTTGTGGGAGTGGCAGCTTTCCCGGGCAGTGAATGACGATATATGAAAAATAGAAAGATACTTGAAAATACTCCTGTCAGATGACCTAAATGTAATCAAAAGTGTGACAAAGGAACAAATAGAGTAACCAGCACACTGTTTATGGGAAATAGAGAACAGAAAGATCTATATAGACCTTATCTGTTGTACAACAGGCATTTCTAAAGCTCTTACTTTTTCTATTACTTAGTGAAGATGCAGTTAATGCAAAGAAGGTCAAGAGCCTATATGCTGTTTTGGTTTCTTCGGGTTCCTTGGGGCTGTGCTGTTCTTTTCTCAGCATGTCTTTGTGGTTAGTTGGGTGTTATCTCTGCGCATGAGCAGTATGGAGCTAATATGGAGAGTCATGGCATTTCTCCTCACAAGCACACATAAGGATTTATAAAATGAGCATAAGCAGGGTGGAGCTAGCTGGTAGGGCCATGCATTATTTCCTCACACAAGTGCAGACACAAGGAAAAAAAAAGAGAGAAAAAAAAAAGGAAATTGTGTTGAGGAAAGGGGTTTTCTGGGGCTGGCCTGTCCTCGAGGAGTGCTATTTTGTTGCATCGGTAGTTTTCATTGTGGTGGTAAGTGGTAGCAGTTTTGTTTGATGTATTAGGATGAGCTTGGAGGGTCCGTTCAGGCATTCACGGATGATGATGCATCTGGGGTAATGATTTCTCACCACGCATATGCAAGACAGCGTTTAGTTTAAAAAAAACAAACAAAAAAAAAACAATAATAAATATATATATATAATATGGGGTTTTAAAGTGGGTCTTCTTAATCATGATCACATTAATAGAAGCTGTAATGCCGGTGCTATTTATTGGGACCCATACCTCGCAACTGTACAGCTCCTCGCAAAAGGTATGTATGGTTACGTTTCGGGGATTGAGGAGGCTGTCATGCAATGTATTTGGTATGTGTGCAGGGAGGAATGCTCCATTTGTGGTGTCCGCAGCTTTGGGTATTTCTCCGTTACCCTGACTAGTTTTCGTTGAGGACTTATCTTAGTAGTTTTGTACACTGGTGGTTTAGGGGTTCTTTATCTCCATTGTTTGTTGTGGTCGTGGTGTGATGGTCTTGAGGGTTATTTGGGGTGCTGTTGTAGCCTTGCATTCTCTCTGTCAATACTGGAGGCCCAAGGTCATTTGCTGCTGTTTTTAAAAAAAATAAAAAAAAAGCCACTCAGAGGAAGGTTTTTCAGCTAGGTGGAGGCTAGGGGCAGGATAGGTGTTTGCTCCCCTTTTCTGGCAGTGCTCTTGATTTCTCCATGGCAGCCATTGTGATGCTTTTCACCACGGCCTTACTGGGTTTTTGCGGGCTTGGAGATAGGATGTGCACGTCTACTGGATTTTCCTTTGGCCATCCTCAGCCCCTATTGACATGAGGTCCTTCAGTCGAGTATGGATGTAATGCCTGTTCATGCTGTTTTGGCTAAAGTGATGGCAATTTATTCATTTAGGGTGGCAAATAGGTGGATGTTAATGGCGTTCAAGGGGTGTATTCCATTCCACTTGACTAGCATCGGCTGCATGTTGGGAAGTGCAGAGCTCTCACTAGCTTTGGTGGATGTACGGGGGGGGTGGAGAGAGAGAGAGGAAAGGGAAAAGGGGAGAGAGAAAAAAAAAGGGTGGCATCTTCTGGGGCTGCAGAGTGGGGTGGTTCCTGGGCGGTGTTGTGCAACTCACAAGAGTCGCCTGTTGCCTTGGCTGTGGGGAGAGGAGATATTGGTTTGAGTTGGGAGCTTCTCTGTCTGCTTGGCTGCTTTGGTTTTCAGTGTTAAAGGTGGGCGGTAGATTTGCTGTGAAATAGATAACAAACCATTAAGGTCAGTGTCTGCGCTTAACATATGATGGTTAGGTTCTTATTTACATGCCTTCTGCCTGATTTACTGGTTTCACAACATGTTGTTGGTGGCTGCATATGACCTACTTTAACAGAAAAGAGTCAAAGCCATATGTATTAATGGGATGAATTAATTTTAGTTCCATTTCTAGGTACGTATTGCCATACTCAACTTTGTAGAGTGTCCACATTTTCATTCCACTCGCATATCCTGTGGATGGCTTTTCCTGCAACTAGTGGTGGTAGCCCTGCCTTTATTTATAAAATGGTAGCCAGTGTGGCTGCATATGGCTGTTTGCCCGGTAGTTAATCTGGAAGGGTATAAGGGTCCCTTCCTAATGCAGCCATGTGCGGTTCAACCAAATGACTACAGCACAGAATTCACAATATATTATGAGTTAGGGTGAGTCTTAAGTGGGCTATTTTACACAAGATACATATACAACTTCACCCCCTAAGCTCTTTCACATGTGGGGTTTAATTTTAACATACTCACCTGGCAGATAAATTTATCTTGGGCATTTGATAGGGTCATTGGATGCATAGCTTCAGTTATGGCTGATTTCTCATAGATGGGAGTGGTGGTGGTACATTTCTTCCCGGGTTGGCAGGATAGGTTGTCTTTGAAGATGCCTTAGAATGTGTGTTATATATCTTGGATGTTTTACATGTCTTTTTCTTTCTTGCAGACGGGGTCTTGGAATTCTGCGGCTGTAATTTGGAATAGGTGGGTATAAGGTGGAGCCTGCTCATTGCTATTAGAGTTTAATTTTGTCCTTTTCTTTGTAGATGGTGGTATGCCAAGTACCAGTTGTGGCAATACAGTGAATTCGCAGATCATAGAAGCAGTGGCGAGTGAGAAGGTTACACAGGGGAACTCAAGTGGGCAACAGTTACGGATGGAAGTAAGTGATTTTCAAAGTTGACTTTTGGTAGAGAATTTTATACTGCTAGTCAGAGAAGGACAGGCATTCTGAGTTTATGATATCAGGGTTAATGGGTTGTACAATTTGTCATATTATTAACCGTTAGTATGTTAGATTAATGTTGAAAGTTGTCCCTACTTTTGGGCATTTGCATTCAATAGTAAAGGGAGCATGGCCATTGGCTATAGGTAAAGGTTTGATGGGGTGGCAGGGGTCCTGGTTAGTACCTCCATGTTAAGTAATCATGGTATGTATGCACATAGAATTTATCATTGTTTCTTTCTTTGCAGATTGCTGGAGTGCAGAAGGCATCATGTGATGGCTTTAAAAGGGGATTTGAAAGGAGTTGTTTTGATAGGATGGACATTCTTGCCACTTGAATGGGACAAACAGGGTCGGAGTAATCATCTTAGTAAGGCACGTTTGAGCTCTGTGTTTAATTAGTGGGAGCTGATTATTGTACTTGTATAGGGGGCAAGTAAGGAAGTAGGTAAAGGGTGCCAAAGGGGAAAACTGTCGGGGATGGTTTATGGGGAGTGTGGGCATCCCACGAGATGCATTTAGGAAGCATGGTAGGTAGGTGGTTGTGTTGGTGTAGTTTTAGAAACTGGGTGCATTGTTACAGGGGAGTTAGAAGGCTTAAGGAAGCCTGGTTGCAGGATAAGGCAGCTGTAGGATACTAGTGGTATAGATAACATAAGGAAAAAGAGGTTTTGAGGGGGAAAGGCTAGGGACAACAGGGGTTAAGAGTGATTTGGTAATGAGTGAATTGGGGGTGTTTATTACTTGGCAGGTAGATTATTCCATTGTTGAGCATAGGTGAGTTTTCAGGAACTAGGTCAAGTGATGCTGGATTTCTGCCATCTAAGGTTAGGACATTAAAGTTTTTGAGTTAGACTATTCCCTATGGTAATGGGAGTTGTTGCACATATAGAACTGGGTAGTGGATGGGCTAAGGTGATATGCTGCGTTTAACAGGGTCTTGAGGGTGAGACTTGCTATTAGTTGTTTGACTGGGTGCCGTCTTGAGTTCAAGGGGTTATAGTTTGTGGTTTGTTGGTGATTATAGGCTGTCAATACATTCAGGTTGAGCCATGATTTCAGCTTTGAAGGCAGCTGGCTAAAAGTGTAAGTGTTCTCTTGGTGTGGATGTTCTGTTGTTACAATGGGGTCATGGTAATCCTACTTTATTTAGTTTCATTAGGGTGTGTTTCAGTGAGGGCATGGCAAAGAGGTTTATGATGGGATTCTTAGGTGCTTTACAGATGTTGGGTACACCAAATGATGTTTGGCTTGACCCATCCCTTTATGGGAAGTGGGTTGAACAATTTTGGGTAGAAGGGAGGGGGAACACCCTGGTCAGGCTGGTTGGCGGAGAAGAGGGATAGGCTTGCCCTCTTCTGTTCCCCCTCTGATGTCTGGATGTTCATTTCAAGGATCTGGGGAAAGGAAATGAGTAGTTGGAGGAAGCTTACTGAATAGATAAGCAAGCTGAGGTAAAGATGGTGCTTATTTGGTGGAAGGTAATTCAATGGATGGTGTATGAAGTGAGTTGGGACGCTGCTTCATAAGTAAAGTAAGAGAGCAGAGGTATGGACCCTGCTTGTTGGGCAGGGTGAGTAGGTACACTACTCTGATCAACATTACAATGAATGGTGGATGAAGTGAGATGGGACGCTGCTTCATAAGTAAAGTGAGTAGAGGTATGGACGCTACTTAATGGGGCAGGGTGAGTAGGTGCGCTGCCCTAATTAACATTACAAGGATGTTATGCTGTATAAGAATCAATTATATCATGAATAGTAATTAATAAAGGTGGTGATCAAAGCTATGTTATGGAAATCTAATAAAGGTCATCAAATGTCATTTGGTGTGATGTGTGTTATCGAAGGTGACCGGGACAATAGATGTTAATCTACCAGGTAGTCTTGGAAAGATAAAAGGTTAACATTGAACAACACACTATGTACCAACATTCCACTTTTCTTCCAGAAGTCCAAATGAGACAACAAACTATTCAGCTTCTTAATTCCTTTGCCATAACTGACATATATCTCATGAGTACACTATCCATGAAAGCAAAATAATCAATTTCAGTGGTCAATTTATCACTGGTGAAGGCATGACACACACTAGGGCCGAGTCAGCTTACCCATTTGTAACACGTGCCAGAAAGGTTTAACATCTTTAGTTAGCTTGCCAGAATGTTTCTGTAAATGTCAGTTTAAACCATCAATCAATACTGTATCCATAGTAAATGATAGTAAACTTTTCAATTAAGAAAACAGCTCAGCTATATTCTGTAAATTAGTAGGAGGATAGAACATGATGAGTCTCAACATACCAAAGGTATCCTGTGGGCCACAAATAAGTAAGTGACCAGGTCAACAAAAAATAACATCTAACAAACACACTGTATGACATGCTAAAACAGAAATACCACTACACCACTTCTGCCCAAAAACCCATAAAGTTTTGCTGCACCATAACAGTTCAAAATGTTGTTTCTATCCAGCATACAAAAAACTAACAATATGATTATATCTACAGAAAAGGAAGAACAAAATTCATGCACAGCTAACCTTTGTTTATCATTCCTAATACTATTTACATTCAAAAAACCTATAGAAACATTATCCTTACCCATTTGTGTAACTTTTTTCTAGGCTCATTTAATTTTCTTTTCCTAACCCTATTACCAATAGAATCAGATTTTCCTTCATTCCCTTCACTAACATCTTTCAATTCCTTGTTATGTAAAGTATCATTAACATTTTCCTCTTTTACCTATCCTGTAATACTGCCTGCAGCATCACCTTCAACTTCACTAACCTCCCTAGAATGAGTGAATGTTCCTAGAAGGGACTTCTTCAATTCTCTCTATAGGTGTAAAAAACATGTCTGTTTACCAACAGTTCTAGCACGCTATACATGAGCAGTATAAACAATATCACAAGCTTAAATGGTGCTGTGTCTTGCAGAAGAGAATGATCTATCCAAAAGTGTGTGACTGCTTTACATTTAGTAAAAAAAAAAAAAAAAAAGAATGCCCCACCACCCCACACTAACCTAATTTGTTTTTATAACAATCAGAAATCAAATGTAAAGAAGCTCCACAGGAATAACATTTTCAAGCCCCTTATTATGTAATGTAGCTTCTATTCCTATGAACAGCAACAACACTAGGAAAGTGTCTAACTGACCATTATCAGATTTTAAGCGACCCACAATTCCAAAGTCCCGGTCCCCAAGTCGTAATCATCAAATATTTTTTTAGCATCAAAAATAGCTTTACAGTAAGTACCACAAAAAAAATAAAAAGTATTCCAAAGCTCATAAATCCATCTCCACAGTACAAAACTGCACATTTTAGAAATAAACATCTAGTCAAACAGCTTCCTAATTTGACCAATAAACACAATATGTATTTTTGAATCAAACTTAGAAAGTTACTGTTCTACAATAGATGAACTCTTAAAACTCATGTCACAAATGATTTCCCTGTTCCATGTGAATGACATTATTAACAGAAATTCATAAAGACACAACAATATCCCAAAAAGTTTATTGGTCCAAAGAGGAACTATTCTTAGCAAGAATTCTTAGCACAGGTAACACACTCTTCTGCACTCGATGAAAGTCATGTATTGCTACATCCCATTAGAGTACATGACCACAAGACCATTTCTGTTAAAAAGGAACTGCCATAGTCTCTGCAGGCTGCTGTACAGCAACAGAAAGGGAAGAAACTGAATGAAAGCTTGATCTCTTACCATTAACCGTGGATTCTACTACAGTTAAAACAGCAGTACCACCAATAGTAAAATCTTATAGTTCTCCACAATCTGGCTCCACAAAAATGCCACAAATTCTGAAGGCTCACTTTCTGACAACAATTTCACCAAACTGCTCCCTAGCAAACTATTATCATCTAAAAATGAAATGACAAGCTTCAAATGTTTTTCAGGCTCTCTATGAATCTGCATAGCCCTCCATTTCCTCCTTAGTCAACTCCTTACATGGGTACACCAAAAATATTTTTTTTCTAAAATCAATTATAGCATTTTCTTCTATCACCCTCACTTATTTTAACTTCCATAATTTAATTTTATTCTCATATTCTTTTTCTTCCATCCTGTCTTTTTTTCTTTTCCCAGTTATTTGTTTCCATACAATTTTATATTTTTTCATATAAAATCTTACCTACCATTTATCTTTGTCTTCCTTTTATCATTGCCATTACCTACCATAAATGGACAGAAGCTAAATGCACCACTGGATTTTTTAAAGTCGAACCACTATCTTCTTTTTATTATAAATGATCCCTTTTCTCTCCAAATCCAGCCTTGAACTTCAAATTAATCTACTCCATAATCCAAGAATATCTCCAGTGTTTTCCCTTTACCAGCTGTTGCTTCTGTTTCCATCTTCTCAGTTACTTCCTCCTATAATACTCTCTATGCTATGTCACTCCATCATGCTACCTCTCTGTCTTCCTTTGGCACTGCATGGTTCATCAAAACAAGCATGCATGTTCACAGTCCTCCAATTTCTACCTCTGTAGCAATTATTTTGCTTCCTTCTGCTTCCTTCAGTATGTACTTTTTTGAGCTACTCTTTCTATTGCACTTTCATCCACCTTGGAATTCCTGGAACTGCAATAGCAGCCCTCTGGGGCTACCTAGCAGCTCTAATGAGTACATCACATCCTCAAGTGCATGAGTATTATAATTTTAGGGTCTATATTACCAAATAGAAAAACCCTTTACATGAATACCTAAATGTCAACACCTATAACGTGAACAGCAAAAATCCTGAAAGCACTAAACAGCGAAAAATAAAATAACGAACTGTTATAGCCAGCCTACCCCACCACCCGCTTCATACTACCTACCCAAACAAAATAAATAAACCACGTACATGCACTAACTAAACCTTACTTCTAACCTAAAGTAAAGCACCAAAACCCTACTTCTAACCCTACACTAAACCCCACATACACAACTAACTATGCACTATTCGTAACCCCTCCCTAACCCTAAGGTCCATAACTACCACACATGTCCCCTACAGACATACACCCAAAAAAATAAATAATACACATACAAACATTTAACAAAACCCTACTTCCAACACTACACTAAAACTCACATACACAACTATCTATGCACTATCCTTAATCCCTCCCTAACCCTAAGGTCCGTAACTACCGCACACTTCCCCTACAGACATACACCCAATAAAAATGAATAATACACATACGTACAGTTAAATAAATCCCTACTTCTACCACTACACTAAAGTTTACATACATTACCTATCTATTCACTTACCTTAACCTACATCATAACCCTAAAGTCCTATCTATCGCACACTTACCTTACGGAGCTATACCACAGACGGGCCAACCATTACTCTTCGACATTTAAATTTTCGCTATTTTGGACATTCGGCATTTCCATCTTTCGCGCAACCCATGTCGCTCTTTTCGTATTCGTGATTACGGTCTTTCGATCTGGTAATAGGAACCCATAATTTTATTATAAATATTGCCATATATAAATAAAATGAAAGCAACATTTAAAAAAAAAAAATCACATAAATGAATAAAATGTATAGGCTAAGATAATACATCTTCACCAGACCAAAACCTATGATGTAACACATGTCTGCATCTCTGACATCATGTTAAAAAACATATGCATCTGAATAATTATAACTTTATCAGAAGGAACCCTATTACCAATTATACCATAATATAAAATATCACCAGATTTATAATTTCAATTCAAACTTTATAAAATCATCATTAGATTGTAATTCTAACCAGAGACAAAACAAATTCACATTCAAAGAAAACATGATTTACTGTTTCTAAAATTCTGCAAAGGCAGTGTCTATCAGGATAGATTTACACTTATAAATTAATTCTGCTTTCACCTATAATTTCTTATCCCCAAACCTCCATATAAAATCCTTCACATATAAATATTTCTGACATGAATGGAATCTGGCATGTAACCCTGGAGATAAATATCAGTTCAACCTTTGCAGCTGAAAACTAACAGGACTGTTTACCTAATGTAACTAATGACCTTACAGGAGTAAGATTAAGTGAACCAGATAATTTCCAACATTGAAACCTATAAAATAAAGGTTTCAATTCACTCCCAAAACCTGTAAAAAATTGAACACCACGGGGGTGTGGCTTGGATGGAAGCCTGATAGCAGCATAAAATCTCTGCTCTGCAGCTTTTCAACTTTCCTGACAGGATTTAGTATTAAAAGTCACCACAAATAATTTCAAATTAATAGTTCTATAAAGTAGAACTCAAAAGCTTTCTTTTGGTGTATTTTCATCTAAGAATCTCCAGATTTTCCTGTCAAACTAACAAGAAGAAAGAAGGAAGGGAAAACTGCACTTAAAGAAAAGATGAGTCTTTTAAAATCTACACAGCAAGACAGCTCTCTGAAGAGAGAGAGATACACTCCATTCTGACAAATATCCAAGACCTAATAACAAAAATGGACAAACTAGATACAGAAGTGGATAAAATAAAAGAAAATTCCAATAAACAAATTGAAATACTGAGTGACATTCTAAAACAACAGAAAATACAAATTTCAGCAATAGAAGTATCTGTCTCGGATATTGACAGCAGACTGATAGATGCAGAGAAAAATATGGAAACTCTCCTATAATAACAAAACAACAAATTCATCAATAAAGTAGATAATTTAGAAAACCAAACCAGAAGAAATAACATCAGGATATATGGTATACCAGAAGGAATGGAAGGAGACAACATGATTAATTTTTTGACAACATGGATCCCTAAAACACTAAATTTACCAGAGGCTCTTTCTTTTGGCTTTGAAATAGCCCATAGATCACTAACTACAATCCCATCAAACAATAAGAAGACATATCCTAGATCAATAATAGCAAAACTAATGTCTAGCCAGGACAAAGATCTGATCTTAAAATCAGCTTGGGCTCTCTCTCTTATAAAAATAAATGATCAGATAGTCAGATTTGATAACGACTACTCTACTACTGTTTTTACAAAAAGAAAAACTTTCATTCCTCTCATCAAATCTCTCAAGCAAGCTGGTATTAAGGCACAATTAACATACCCTGCCAAAATTAGACTTTGCCTTCCTGAGGGGAAAAGAACCTTCGAAACTTTAGAAGAAGCAAACACTTTTATAAAGAAGAAGAATCTGGTAACTACAGAAGATCAAATGGATACTACATCAACATTAAAGAGACAAGCAGCAACAAAGTCTGACTGGACTGTGAAAGACAAGAAAAAACTCAAATACAAATGAACAAAATGTACTTTTTGCCTTTTTTTGTCTCCTCTATCTTAAATCTTTTGAATAGTCAACTAACATTCTGATATCACAGATTGCTACAAAGATAAACAAGATAAAATATGATTTTTATTTTCATTAATATCTCTATTGCTATTTTAAATCAATAATATAGATATATGAAGTAACATAACTTCATCCATCACATTTAGTATAAGCTGCAAGGTACTTAACAAATGCTTAGCTGTTATTGTTAATAACCTTTAGTAATTAAAACGTATCCATTACATTTAGCATAGGCTGCAAGGTACCTAAGAAATGCCTAGCTGTTATTCTTAATAACTTCCATGAATTAAACTACATCTTGGATAAAGTATATATTATTTTATTTATTTATTTATTTTCTCTATTAATACCTAAAAAGTAAACACACATAAAAAAAAGTTCATAAAATATAGCTAATGTGACATGTTGGGATTTACATAAGTGGAATGTTTCACTTGCAGTGTGGTTATAGTATTCTATGTCTTGATTTTATGAAAACTATAGAGCCTCCTAAAAGGCTCTGTTTATGTTGTCAAGTACTGGAGATGTGTTCATTTAGTGAAGCAAGCATGACATATTAGTTATAAATAACCTTTAAGATAGAGCTTATAGTTTATGCCTGTTTTTAAACAGTATGGAAGTAAATGTGCTTAAACTGCCGTTTTTCTACAGTACATTAGATTTGCAACACAAATAAACTTACAGCATTTTATGAACTTTTTTTAATCATTTGATACATGTTAAATATAATTCCCGCCTTCTTACCTAAATGGTTTTGAAATTAAAGTTTTTGAAAGCAGCTCGAGCCTTGTAATCCTTCCACGAGCTTCATTTCTTCACAGAAACACCTGAGACGCCTAGCAGGAACTGAACAATTGACATCTGAACCTGTAGTTCCTCTTTGAGACCAATGGACTAATTGGAATGCTCAAAAAATGGCAAAGTAACTCAAAACATAAAATGAGCTTTATTTCAATATACCTGACAAATAAAAATAACTATCTATATGTTTTACAAAGTTTATAATGCTGCTTGAATAAGAAGGTGCTTTTTTGTTGTCAGGGCAACAGCTCCAATGTAATGATCGCACTGTTGTTAATTTGTAGAGTGGTCCAACTGATTTTGCCTCATACTGTCGTGCTGTTCCTTCTAAAATGCTTCATTTCCTGGTAAAGCACTACATTGCATTCAGGCAGTAATGCAAGAAATACACAGTTATTATTGTTTAGAAAATGAAAGTTAATACAACACGTGTTGTATTAACAGGAATTCAGATAGAGTAAGGTTTTAAAGCCATTATTTCTCGTCTTCACTGCTGATTGTTCAATAAAGAAGTTAAAAGCTTTGTTATGACTGAGCAGCCACTGTTGTATGTGTAATCTACATATGAAGAATAATCTGGAAATCGACAAAATGATTCTGTCTTCCTATAAAAATGCTACACACATTCATATTAATCTTTGGTCTGTAAAACTATCCTTTTACTGTACTCATTGCTAAGAAAGCCATTCCACTAAAATAAAAATGAGTTGTGAAGTTCGCCCTTTTTGTGCAACAGAACTGCCCACTAAATCTTGTGCTAGAATCAAGGGGTCTTGCTCGCAATAACTCATAAGCAATGGACTACCTAATCTAGTCGCAGTATTCATCAGCAGTGCCAAACAGCAGTAGAAAGAGATGTGCTACCTACAAGAAATAAAGTGTCATAACATTTTGAAAATGTCATGACTTAATTGGACATTATTAAGTTAAGGTACTGTCCCTCTTACAAACACCTTGAAAAAGTAATACAAGATATTACATCAGCTCATTTGGGGTGTTGTCCTGATAATGGAAGAGTACCAATAAAAATATAATAAAAATGCAGTACAGCCACTTAATACAATACATTTTTTGAACATTGGATATGTGCCAAGATGGTGCACAAATGCATTACTTACTAAAGAAGTATTGGTTAAAATGTCAATGCTAAAGTATTTCCCCCTTAGTTTTTGTAATAATTTTAAGGGATACTGTGTTATACTGTTGCCATAATTTGTTAACTTTATGATGTGATGAGTTTTTTTTCTCTAAGTCTTGTTAGTACCTTGCATGACACATTATGAGAAAATATAGAGATTAACCAAATATTAAATATTAAAATATTGTGGATGAAGGTCATAAAATATATGTACTATTGCATACTCCTTTTCTTTTTCTTTTTTTTTTATACTGTTTCCCCAACTTGACACCCCATGAAATATAACATTTGTAGTAACGTACTGAAATTTTCTTTTTTCTTAAATTTTATATGACCTAGTTTATTCAAACAAACTTCTGTTTTTTGGGGAGGGGAAATGAAGGTTATAATAGAATAAATACTTTATTTAATAGATAGTTTATGCACACACACATTTAAAAGTTTGTTGTTACCATTTTCTGAATGATTGTAAGAATAGTAAGGTATTTTATATTACTTACATTTAACCTTAATCAAAATATTAGTTCATATAGACTCTACAATATACAACCCTATCTTATTTTTGGTTATTAATGAAGCATGCAGTTGCAGTGACCCAATGTTATTGAATATGTGTTGGCAGACCTGTGGCTTGTATGTAACACATATTAAGCCAGGAACACTAGGTTCCATGAAGAAAGATGTTATTGTAAATACTATTTTACCTTCTTTAGTTGTTACAGAAACTCAGTAAATAACAAATGGTGTTATAACCTACAAGGTTAATCCCCTAGGAAATCATTATAGCTATTTTGAACTATTATACATTTTAAATGGTCTTAACATATAATTGTCTATCATTGAATGTTAATGGGCTAAATAACCATATTAAAAGAGCAAGCATTAATAAATATATTTCTTTACATAGGGCTGATATAGTATTTTTTCAGGAGACACATTTAATGTCCCAAAACTTAAATACGCTAACACTAAAAGACTATAAAATATTGACTAGTTCCCAATTTAATCACAAAAGAAGAGGTGTTCTAATTATTTGGAAAAAATGTCTAAGGCTTCCTGAAATTGTAAACTCATATATAGTCAAAGAGGGTATGTTAACTTTAGTAGTAATTAAGCTTGAAAGGAAATACTATACATTCATAAACTCTTACTGGATCCCTGGAATTGGTACAAAGTCAGTAAAGAAATACATAGACATTATAACTTTACATTCTAGAGGAGAAATGATAGTCGCAGGGGATTTTAATTGTATTCTTTCATCTGATGAAACTACGAGTTCTAAAACCTTCAAGACCTCCCCTGTAGCAAAACACCTACATAATTATATCAATACAAGAAATTTAAAAGACATATATCATATAAAACTTCCCTCTTCCCTAAAGTTCTCTCACTATTCATATAGGTTTGGGACACAAATTAATATAGATAAAGTCTTAGTGTCAAATTCTTTACAATCAAAAATAGATAATGTATTATTAATATCTTGTCCCCTTTCTGATCATAATGCCATTACTTTTAGTATAACTTTTTAAACTGAACCTTTAAAACATTGTCAAAGAATGCCAGCTTATATTACAAAAATAAAAGGCTATCAAGAATGGATGCTATCAGAAATTAATCATTTTTTAGAAACAAATAACAATGGAGAAGTATCGGATACAATTCTATGGGACACCCTCAAAGTTGTATTATATGGAAAAGTTAAAATGTGGTATATGCAAAAAAGAAAGGCATGGGATAAAATACTACAAGATATTCAAACTGAATTAGATAACTTAAAAGGTAATCTAATACCAAATGATAAGAAAGTCTTAGATAATATAAATAAATTAAACAAAGAATATAAAAATGTATTGACACAAAAAATCTATAAACCTAGAGAAAACTAAATTATGTTCATACTCTATCAATCCTAAAAGTCTACATAGAATTGCAGTATGCTCAAAGTACTTTAAAGAAAGAAATTACATAAAAGAAATTACATATGTTGAAAATATGAGAAAAATAAAAGCTACAAATTTAAATTCCATACTACAAGGTTTCAAAAAAACATTATGAGAATATAAATACTCTCAAACCAATAAATGAAAATATAAATCTAGACAAATTCGTATCTGATAATATTCTAAAGACCTTATCCCCTGGGAATATTGCTAAAATTGATAGAACTTTCACATTTACAGAACTAAAACACCAAAGAAACAACTTAAAAACTAATAAAGCACCAGGGTTAGATGGTTTAATTCCTGAAATATACAAAATCCTTCCTGATAATACCTTAAAAATACTACTAAACACATTTCTGGAAATCAAAACTACTTATAATATCCCACCATCATGGAGATATTCATTAATCTCCCCCATACTTAAACCTGATAAAGATCCTACTTCCTGTTCCTCCTATAGGCCCATCTCACTATTAAATATAGATTATAAGATTTTCATGAGCATATCAAACAGAATCAATTCCATTATACCTAGCCTAATAGAGGAAGATCAGACGGGTATTATTAAACACAGAAAAGTCCAAGATAATATAATAAGACTTCTGACTCTTATAGATTTGGCTAATAAAAATAAAAACTAATTAACAATAATGAGTCTAGACATAAACAAAGCCTTTGATTCACTGAGTTGGTCCTATCTGTTTAAAGCTTTACAACACTATACATTTTCTCTAAATGTTATAAAATTAATTAGAAACCTGTATGGAGACTATGCTCTAGCTGTAGAACCACTAGCCAACTATATTAGAAATAATGTTCACATTAAAGGCTATAATTTAAATAGTAACATATTTCTAAAGATTCAGCTATTTGCGGATGATTTGTTACTAACTAGTGGAGACATTGATACATCTTTAGATCAGCTACTTAACACTTTAGATTTATTTGAAAGTTTATCTGGACTAAAATTTAATCATAACAAGACACAGACTTTGTTAATAAATAAAAAAAATACTATGAAAATGAAAATTTATAAATGCTTTAACTGGGACAATACACAGATTAAATACCTGGGTGTTCAAATTAATGCCACTCTTAAGAATACAATTACTACAAACTATAATATCTTAACAAATCTAATTATTAATCTCACAGATAATTGGAACAAATTTTATTTTACTTTTGAGGACAGAATAATGCTAATTAAAATGATAGTGTTACCTAAAATTATTTATATAAGTCAGTCTTTAATCATTCCCCCAACCAGGAAAATATTTAAAAAAATTAGTAATAACTTACTAAAATTTCTGTGGTATCTTCAAAAACCCAGAATATCTTTACAAAGACATGTGTCAAGTTGGGAAGAAGGAGGCATTAGTTTTTCAAATATTGAATATTATGTAAATGCTTCTATTTTTAATATAATCCTTTTATGGTTAAACCCCTCATATAATTCATATTGGAAACTATTACATGAAAAAAAAAATATTAAACAATAGAATAACTACAATACACCAAAATACCTTTATTTGGTCTTTAAAAATATACATACAGGATAAGCAGAAGTTAAAATCTTGCTCCTTTATCAGTCTAATAATAGCAAATTTTATGAAAATCACCCAATCTAACCAATCAATTAAAAGCTTATTAATATTAATTTTTCCTATTGCTTATACTAATGAATGTTTAATATAGTTTGATAAAAATAAAATGCTTGAATTTAAAAATAATGACGAAATATACTGGAACTAAGTTTTATCCACTAATGGAATTTATTAATCTAACCATCAAATTACTAGATACAGCCTACATAATAATAACTGGATAGACATACAAACCTGCAGAGAATTTATATATAACAAAACTATATTTTCCTTACAAACACATGGAAACAACATACCTAAAACACTAGAACTTTTGACTAATATAATTGATGGTTCTTTGAAAGGCACCTTATTTATATCCTTAATATATAAAGTTATTAGATCTGATAATAATCCCACGAATGCTTCTTTTTGGGAATACTCCACCAAAATAAATAATGGAGAATTTACTACTAAAAACAAGAAAGTACTTCTAAAATCAGTACAAAAAAACAATTTCTCCTTACTGGAAAAAATAAATGTGGAAATTCCTCCACATAAGTTATTATACACCTCAAAGAATTGCAAATATGTACAAAACAAATGATATGAAATGTTGGAGGTGTAAAGCTACAGAAGCTGACTGGTTTCATATGATTGTTGCATGTAATATGTTATCCCAATTTTGGAAGGAATTTCAATGTTTCTGTAAGGCCTTATGAAATGATAATTGTGAAATTTCAAGTTCACTCATTTTATTTAATGTACCAGTACCAGAAATTGTACCCAGATCTCAAACACACCTTATTTGGTCAATACTTGCAGTAGCAAAAAAGGTTGTGACAAAAAATTGGAAAACTAACTCTCCTATATCTTTCAGAAATGAATTTATTTATTTATCCAGGACCTTATGTGAAAAAGAAATATCTAGTTTAAAAATTAATACAACAAATTTAACACACAAATTAATTGCTTGGGAAAAGTTACAATCATTACTAAAAAGTATTAGATGATTTCCTGAATGTATATAGAAGTATTTCCTTGTTATGGACTTTGTAAATAATTTGTTTCAGTTTTGAGTGTAAATATGTTATTACTGTTATTATTCTTGTTATAAAAAAAAATAAAAAACATTTTTGAAAAAAAAAATTGAGCACCACAAAATTCCTTCCAAGAACCCCATAATAATCTTGCAAGATGAAAGAAAAAAAATGTCAAAAATAATTATCAAGCACTTTTAACAATAAAAAAAAAACACATTGCTGAATAATGCATTAAAATGGCCCTATCAATAGTATTTAGTCTAGGATCACATAAATCAGAAAAAAAAACTTAATAAATGAGAATCTTGTTTAACAGGTAATATAGAGACACTAGCTAAATAATTCCCCAATGGAAGAATATAAATCTTTAACAAACGTACTTTCTTATCAAAGCACATCAACAAAGATTTCCACTTCTACATATAGATCTGCATATCATTTAATAGCATTTCCCATGAAGTATCAAAATTACTAGAAAGAAAAGTAATACCTAAAATCCTAAAACATTCCTTCCAAAAAAGAAATATCCTTAATAACTGCATCAGTTCCAAACCCAATGCTTTTCTAAGTATTAACTAAAAAAACTTAACATACCATAAAGATAATAAATATGTAAGCAGACACTTAACATAATAAAGAGAAGAAGCAGACAGCAGAAAAGCATCTGCATAAATCAATAAAAAAAGAACTAGATACTGGAAAATATATCTGCATAGCATAAATTACTTGACACACACACACACACACACATACACACACATATATATATATATATATATATATATATATATATATATATATATATATATATATATATATATATATATATATATATATATATATATATATATGAGCTTACTATCAAAAGGGTGATCGGACTTCATCCGAATTAGAAAAAACGGATGCCCTAATTCGACATTTGAAAATAACTAAAAAAAATGTTGAACTCACAACAGCAAATGCACACTAGCATTCACTGTTGTGAATTTGACATTTTGAATGCAGAATGCACTATAGCAGGGATCAGGATATGTAATTTACCCTTTTCCTTACTGTAGTGCGATCTCAGAGTTTGTATATATAAGTAGCAGGGGGTGTGGGAGGTTGCAGGGTGCTTGCACCCCCCCAGCAAAAAATGTTCTTTGCTCTTGACGGGAAGTGTGTTTTTTTCTGTAAAGTCGATATTTCTGTGATGTTTGTTCATTTATTTGATTTCCAACATTTTGGTTTAGAAATTTGAACACTTGCACAATACAGGTGCGAGATTTTGGTAGTAAACATATATATATATATATATATATATATATATATATATATATATATATATATAGATATATATGTGTGTATGTATATATATATATATATATATATATATATATATATATATATATATATATATATATTATATATATATTATATATATATGCCAAAAAGCAAGGTGCTCAAAGGGCACCCCTGTTGTATTCTAAAATATAGAAGTCATTTATTCCCAATCATACCATTAAGTCATGGTTTTGCATATGAATTAGCTTATACAGTAGAAAACCAAGAAGAAAATGCAATACCAAAATTCGGTTTCAACAATAAAGACTGTAAAATATCATGACACACTTTTGAGTTTTAGAAACCTCTAACTGAAACAGATAAGCACTTTCCTTTCCCAAAGAAAAGTTTCTTATATAGTCTTTAACAGATCATAATATACACATAGTACTGAAATAACTTGAAATACCCTATACCTCAGGAGGTAAACATTTTTCCAGTGGGAATTTTAACCTATTTTAGACCATATAAGCTAATAATTTATAATATCAATGTAATAATGAGATGGGTCTGGATTAGGAAAATTAGTTTTTTATCCACCATTCAGTATAAACATTAATAAAATATAAACCTGATCTAACCATTGAGAAGAAACACTCTCTGTATACCACTCATTAGCAATATGTACAAAAATATCAAGTTGCTATCTATTCAATGGGCAGGATTGACAAAGCCTCCGTGTAAGAGTTACAAGGCTTACACGGAGGCTGCAGTTAAATGGTGTGATGTCAGCATGTCATGCATATGCATGAGGGCATGCTGAATCACACCTAAGGCTAACACGGTCCATGGAAGACAGTAGGGGGCGTGTCTGTAGGGCAAGCCCTGCAAACGGACACGCCCCCAGAAGAGTAAAAGTCCCGAAAGTAAACCCCCACGACAGAGTCCGTGTAAATGTGAATAAACACAACACAACACATGCCCCCCCCAGACTATGAACATAAAATTTATAAACAAACATCTTATATTTTTTTTTATAAGTTGTAAAGATGTTTGCTCATGAGTGCGCTCATTTGCGCGGGTGTGCCCGTCGCTTAGCCACAGTTAGCATTCAGTGGAAAAGCATATAAGAACTAAATATACAAAGTAAGCCAAGAAGCAATAGCGTAGCAGTAGAGACATCGGTGAAGAGGAGGCAGTCATGGTTCGAGCCCCCACAACATCAATTTTTATTTTTAGTGAAATAAGCACAAAACAAGTCCCTGACATATATGTACATATATAAAATTATATTTTATGTAAAATGTAATGAAATGGGCCATGTATTTTGAAGAAATGTGAGATAAAAAAATAAAAAAAAAATGTGAGTTGAGGATATCTGCTTGCAGGTGTAAAATGAGTGCCCGTAGGTGAGCAGTGTTTTAACAGGTGTAAAATGAGTGCCCGTAGGTGAGCAGTGTTTTAACAGGTGTAAAATGAGTGCCCGGGGTTGAGCAGCGTTTTAACACGCTGAAACTGTGTGCCCGTAGCTGAGCTGAGCGTAATATGTGTGCTGAAAGCCACACGATGCATAAACCGGCGTAACCCTTTTGCGCGGAGCTGCGCACCGTGCCAACAAGCTAACCGACGGGCAATGTTGAGCAAGCTGTATCAAAACTGCCTTTACACAGACACACCTCCTAGCCTGTGTAGACAGTCATAAAATATAAAAAGCAATGGCCAGGTTCGAACCCAGGATATCATGCACCATTGTCAAAGTACTGAACCACTAAGCCATGACAGTTGCACTTAGAAATGCAGTAATAGCATATATATAGAAATGAATAGAAAGAGGAGCATGACAAAGCAGGTTTTGGGAAGCTGATACAATTCCAAAATGGCCAATCACAGATAAGTGCGGGAAAAACGGCATATATAAGCCCCATAGGGGGGAATACACAGCATAACCGATTGTAGAACCGACTTGCAGCCAGGATGTCAGGTGTAGGTGAGGGTAGTTGCTTCCGAGCACAGAGGTGGGGGTGTTGAGGAGTCCAAATACATGGTTTGGCTCCTCGTCCATAATCATGAGGCCCAACTCATGCAGGGCCAGGTCCTGTGGGGAGCATATAGGGCTGAGGCGTGGGACCGGTTGGCTCATGATCTCACCAGTGCCACAGGAATACCAAGGACTGGTGAGCAGGTCCATCACCACCATGCAGACCTGAAGAGACGGAAGCAGGACCAACTGAACCGTTGGATCCAGGAGGCCCAGCAAATGCCCAACGCCCCACTACTGAGTAAGTTACATGTAATTATTTATGTAAGAAATTAACCTAGCTGATATTATGGAGATGTATATTCCAATATTACTTTATTTATATTACAGCTGCAGGTGTCCGTTCTGTGAACCGTCGAGCCTATGGCGATAGGCTGGTGTGGTTGCGCCATAAGGCAGGTCAGTAATTCTCTCCCTGTAACTGTAAATAAATATATAAGTATGACAGTTAGCAAAAGAGTGCAGTGTAGTCACTAATTAATAAAATGTGCAAGTAACAGTGTAAGAGGGTTTGCAAGTATTGCTTGATTACAAAAGTGTGATGCAGCCTGTAATCCAAACATAAAAATGAAACAAGTCTGAAATAAAGATGTCCCACCTGTAATATAATAGTACATAACCTGCAGCAGGCTGAAAAGTACAGCTGCAGAAGCTGAGTAAAACACATGTGTGAAATATATCCCTGATGAAATACAGAAACATGACATAAGTGAGACTGTTGGAAAGGATTGTTATAACTACAGGTAAAATATGTCAATAAAGCCCAGAATTAAGTACCATCCTGAACTGTAAAAATAAAACAAGTGAGAGAGTGTGAGAAAGAGGTATGAATCCACCAATAAAGTAGTAATAACTCCTGAATAAAGTATGCTGCAGTCAGTACAGAATGAAATGAATGTGACAGGCAGAACCAAACAGTAACATGTGTTGAAAACAGTACTGCAGCTGGAATGTGTGTCCCAAAATCTGGATATGTTGCTCTCAGTCTGCAATATGCAGATAGTATGGTTGTCTGAAATACCAAACATCCACAGTTGTCTATAGCTATATAAAGCAAATGTAGCAGGATGATGTAGATGAACAGAGCCAGATATGAATGTGTATGATTAAAAATGAAATGTATATTGATGTAGCAGTAACATTCCTATCACCAACCTGAAGTAGTTATCACATAGGAAACTGTAGGCAGAACTGTAGTATGTATATATCTGCAGCTAGTAGAAATGTACAGCATATGTATTGGTATTTGAAGTTGTTAATTAAATTTTCTTCACCCTACCCTATAACCACATATAATCCATTCCACGTGAAATTGGTATGTGCAATCACAATTAACACCCCTGGACATTTGTCCTGTTGGTTCATACATATTTGCATGTACGTTGATGCATCTGCCCTGTTCATACATCCAAACCTGATGGCCTCTTGCCATCAATCAACCCTGCATGTTGTTGGATTGTGTATTGCTGTTCAAATTATGCATGTGTTATGCTTGCTGTTCAATGGCTTGAATATATGGGTGTTTGGTTAATGGGAATACTAATGCATGCTGTTACAACTAATTGTGAATGGTATTGTACGTTACTAACCCAAACTGTCATAACATAATGCAAAACATAGGACGACAGGGAAGGCGGGTTCCAGCGGACCCACCTCTCCCTCCTCAGCTGGCGAGTGCACCTGGCAGTAGTGCCCAGGCCGGACCCTCCTCCGGTGGCCATGTGCCACCTGCGGGTGGAAGCGCTCAAGGGATGGGGCTCATTCCCCCTCTGCAAGCGTGGCCAGAGGAGAACATCCACTCACCCTCCGTAGTGTCCGGACTGTGGTGCGTAGGGAGATCCGGCACACTGTGCTTGGGCCCCTACGCCAGCTTGAGGCACGGGTAGCACAACTCACAGGCATGCCTGCTGCCTGGCCTACACAGCCCCCAGCACAGCCCTGTCCTGGGCAGTTAAGACACGGTGGCAACTGCCCATGGGTGGGGATCTCAGTTCCACTGTTGCCATCTGTGGGCTCATGGGCTCAAGATATCCAAACATACATCCCCGTCAATTGTGTAACCCCCCCACATGTGTCATACACCGCCCTGTATGCGTCTTGTTTGTCTTGTCTGATAACCTACCCAACCTACCTCCCCAGCTATACCAACTTCCTGTACCTGACATACCACTCTCACCTGAAATAAAAAAAAAAAAAAAAAAAAAAGGGCATTCTGTACCCACAAAAAAATTACGCCCCATACATAACTTCCCATTTTGCACACATGTCTGCTGGACATGTAAACTGTCAATTACAATTGGCTGTACAACAAGTATTATTGTTGTCCTTACACCTCTCTCAGGGGGGGAAGGTTTCAAATATCACACCAAATTACAAACATATGCACAGCTGTTGCTGATGAAGAAATGGGCAGATATGGGCCTCACCTACATCCCTCCTGCAAAACCCAAGCTTGTTTCCCTACTGTCCTACCCTC
The DNA here is from genome assembly GCF_019279795.1 of Protopterus annectens. Taxonomy (NCBI): domain Eukaryota; kingdom Metazoa; phylum Chordata; order Ceratodontiformes; family Protopteridae; genus Protopterus; species Protopterus annectens. The sequence continues at coordinate 136,391,344 of NC_056736.1, read as the reverse complement.
TTTGTGACCCCTTTTTCACCACTTTCCTATCTCCCCATTTTATTTTCTTTCAAAGAAAATAGCGCGGGTGTGAGCGAGAGTAAGCACTTTTAAGCAGTAATAAGCGGGTGTGCGTGAAGCTAAGCAGCAGTGCGCATGCGTGAGCTCCGTGCAAACCAGCGCTAACCCACTTACAACTGCTTAAAAGTGCCTTAGTCACTCTGAATGACAAGGCCTGTAGTTTCCTCAGCAGCAAAATAAAATACCTCCCTCAGTCTAGAACCCAGGAAACACTAGTCTGCATGACTTACCACTAAGCCATGAGTGCTATACAAGAACATTGTGCTGAAATAAATATATCATAAAATAGTAAGAATTAATTTAAAGGGAATATACAAGTCTAGCACACAAAGCATGGCATGTATATTTACTGTCAAATCTAGTGGATTTGTAAAATAGTACTGTGTGCTGAGAAACAGTCATGCTAGTTGGTAGCTACTAGGTAATAATGTCACAGTAGCATCTGGCAAGCCACACACATACTCAGAGCAGGATAAACACAGCCATAGTTGAATAGTTAAGAATGCAGACATAGCAACTGTGACTGAGTTACAGGGATGTCCCTGATGTGAAAACAAATGTCAACTGTGCCCCACTGACATGCTGCCAAATGTACTAACAGTAGCTTACAGAACAACATGCATTGCAGTGTCTACAACACAGCCTGAAATATGAGAGACATACCAACCCTTACACTCACAGAACAGTGTCCACAGCAAACCAGCATGGTCCCCACCCTGATAATCTGAAAGGGCTATGCCTACCTAACAGACCTTTTTATAGCACAGGCCTGTAATCACAGTGAGAACTGCAATCACTACACAACAGGCTGCATGCAATTAGTGAATGCTGGCTAACAATTGGTGCAGAGGCCATCACATGGACATGTGTAGATACCTACAAATGCATCCTGTTCTCCCAGTCCAAAAAAAAAAAAGAAAGAAAGAAAGACAGAAAGAAAGAAAGAAAGAAAGAAAGAAAGAAAGAAAGAAAGAAAGAAAGAAAGAAAGAAAGAAAGAAAGAGAAAGAAATAACAAACCAGAAACATCAAGGCAAAGAGGCAGACAACAGGCCAAGCAACTGCAAGCCTACACAAACAGCTGCAACAAACACAGGTAATGTAAAGTACTACTATAATACTCTACATACTGTGAACCCTCCAGATGTGTTATTGGGCTGTATCTTTGTATATGAGGATGTGCATAGGGACGGGGACATACTGAAACTGTCACTGAAGGCTCCACATACATATGTATGTGATGGTAGCTATGTGCACATAGCAATGTAGGTTGTAGTGCAATGTACAAGTAGGTGGTACATAGCAATGTAGGTTGTAGAGCAATGTACAAGTAGGTGGTACAGTAATGGGTGTTCAGCAGTATGTTACTGTGTGTATACATATGTGGACCTAAAAGTAGTAAATATATATATATATATATATATATATATATATATATATATATATATAAAACATGTGTATACGTATGTATATCGAGATATGTATGTATATATATATATATATATATATATATATATATATATATATATATATATAATATGCATATGTGTATACATAGATAGACAGGGATGTAGAAATACATAGACAGATATAGTTTCACAGTGGCATAGTATAGTACTAGGCTATCTGCAGACATATAGAATAGATTTAGAAACCTGCGACTCTGTATAGTAGTGACAGAGTGAAGACCCCCCTACATAATAGCATTAGTGTACTGTGCCTCTGTCTAGTAGTGACACTGAGATGACCCCTGCTGTAAACCTATGATCTCCCATCCAATTGTCAAGAATGCACATGAAGAGTGTCAGTGAGGGTCCCTGCCTAACATGAACTGGGATCCTGTTCCACAGTATGGGAAGCCTCTTAGTGATGTATCTGTCCCTACAGTATGTCCTATTCATATGTGTGCTGAGGTTTAAATCCGTAGCTGTTGTGCTTCTGATGGATTTGGATTGTATGAGGTGGAACATGTCCATCACTACCAGATTAGACATGGCCTACTACATCAGGCACAGATCACGCCTACGTAGGCAGTATGCTATGGAATAGAGCATGAGTTAAGTTAGTCTGGCAGCATACGACAGGTGTTGCAGACCCTTGATCCACCTGGTGATGTACTCATGGGGTCCCCCTAGCTGTTGCAAGTGCCAGGTGAGGTATACACCAAATGGGGCATAGTACACAGTCATGGGCCTAATAAGGGAGGAGTATAAGGGTACAATGACCCCTTTTGATGTGGATGTGAATCCCTTCATGATAAGGTGGCCAAGGTAGGAAGTCCATCCAACCACTTCGGCAATGTGGGTGTCAAATGAGAGGTCAGCTTTGCACAGTGTCACCAGGTCTCCGATTACTTTGTCTGTACTCAATGTGTTATTGTCTATGTGATAATATGTAGGTACCTTGTTCGCCCAAAAGGGTATGAGTATACATTACGTGGCATGCAGTGTCAGGCCATGACTCCGCCACCAGTTGTTGGTGTCCATGAGGCCTGTCAGTAGGATGTATGTGTCAGCAGGTGTATTGCCTATGGCGCCTAGTATGCAGTCATCTTTGAACATTGTCAGTCACTACCCTCCCAAGTCTGCTTCCACATCTGAGAATGATATGCCAAACATGAGTAGTCCCAGGACAGAGCCCTGTGGGACACCACATGTGACTGGCTCTGAATCTGACATGGCACCAGTGAGGTTGACTATAGGGTTTCTATCCATTAGCTGGTTTGCAACCCATCATGTGACATATGGATTTACATGTTAGCTGTTGATCATGTCTCTGATGGCAGAGTGCGGTATTGTGTTGAATGCTGTAGGCAAGTCCAGGTAGGCTGTATGGACCGCTATGCCCTCAGCAATGGCTACAGTGACTGATTTGAAAAGGTCAACCAGGTTCATAAGGCAGGATCTGCCCTCTACAAATCCAAACCGGGTGGGAACAAGTGTCTAGGTCCCCAATGTCTCTGTGTATGGGTACCATAATGATCCTTTCCATAGTGTTGCAGACCAGGCTGGTTAAGCATATGGGGCGGTAGTTACCAGGGTCTGTAGAGGTGCCTCCTGTGTGGAGTGGGACTACTGTTGCTGTATGCCAGTGTCCAGGTACATATGCTGTAGTAAGGCTATGGCTGAATAGCATGTAATGTGCATGTGTAGCTCCTCTTGCAGTTCACGTAGCATGCAACCCGCAATACCGTTGGGTCCCATTGCTGCTGTGTTTACAGCTCTGCTGAGGGTGGTTCCCAGCTGGACATCCGAGATGACAGGGAGGTTACAGTCAGCTGGGATAAGCAATTCCACATGTGTGGGAGAGGGAGTGTAGAAACCTGCACTGAACCTGTCTGCCAGACTGTTGGCATTATCTGTGTGTTCAGTGTAGCGTATGTCACTGTGAATTAACTGTGAACACAACTGAGGGCTCCCACCCAGGTGTGTAACATAGCAGAGGAAGGCCTTGTGGTTATCTGTAGTGACCATAGCGATGTCCCTCTCATTGTTGGCCTTGCATGTTTGTACGACAAAACCCATCTGTCTACTACTGCTGATGAGAGATGCCGTAGCTCTATGGAAGTATGCTCTACCGTGCAGTAGTTACCATCTGTTGTTATACAAGTTGTTCAATGCTGGGGTCCACCAGACAGGACGCCTGCCCTTGGTGGAGAGGGTCATGGTTCCATTTGTGATTGCATGATCCATGCATTCTTGGAGATGTCTGTAGAAGCATATGTGAGGGTGTCTGCATTGTGGGAAGTGGATTACACTGGCCCAGTGGGCATTCAGGATACCAACTCAGTTATAAGACATGTAAAGTCGGCATGTGAAAGGTCTCCCACTGTAGTCTGTTGTGTTGTGGGGGAGGCGGGATATGTATATCCAGGGTGATTAGTCTGTGGTCAGATGTGACTAGTGAGGGAAATCCTTCCAGTGTGTAGCACATTGTCCCCATGTTTGTGATGATCAGGTCTAGTATATTATCTCCAGTTGTGGAAGAGGTGACCAGCTGTTCCATTGCATTTGACATAGTGAATACCGGGAACCTTTGGGCTAGGGTGTTTGGGGTAGAATAATGCACCCAGTGTATGTTAGGGTAGTCGCACTATCCCAATATGATGGTGTGTGGTGGGACATTCATATCCTCCAATGTCTACAGGAAGGCCGACTGTGGTCCCTGAGATTGGGAGGGTGGTCTGTAACATGCTACCATTTGTATAGCAGGTTTGCCTATGGTTATCTGCACCTGGATGGTCTGTGATGCTTCATGTGTTGCCACTAACCTGGAGGTGTGTGTGTCCTCCATGAATATGGACACACCCCCTCCCTGTCCATTTTGTCCCGAGTCCTGGGGCCAAAATGCATGATACGGGGTATAGCCTGGTACCGCTGGTGTGCTCTCAGGAGCATTGAACCAGGTTATCACGTACTGCACAGACATCAAGATTGGTAGAATATGTATGTGCAGATATATGTAATACACACATACATATATAGATATCTGTAGAGACTTACACATATACAGATAGATCTGACTGACAACAGACATGTCTGTATATGACTATCTCTCACTCTCTGTCCCACCCCCTCACACTCACACTCACCCTGTGTCTCTCTCTCACTCTCTCTCCCCCTCTCTCCCCACATCTATATGTATATATCTACATCTAGATATACATATGATATATACATATATACAAACAGATATATATCCGTATACAGATATAAATATATCAATACATATATATACATATATATATATATATACATATATAGACTGTGTGAGGCGCATGTGTGCAGATGTCTTGCTACGGGTGCCTGGTGTCACAGGCATGGAGTGAACACCAGTGTGGATACTGGAGTACCATACCCCATTCAAAAACACTGACACCAGTAACCACCACATATGTACATGCCTGCCCACCACTGCATGTGTCAGGGGGGAACAGGGTCAACAAGTGTACAATAGGCTCCACATCGATACACACAGTGGCACACTAGTCCTGTAATGCCTGTACATGGAATGTGTCAGCGGACATGGTGTGTCAGCTATGGACATGTAGGTCACTGTACCCCTCCACACCCCACAATGTCCTACATGGTATGTACCTCCCATGACAGCTACAGATATGGTGAAGGTCACAGACATATGCAAGTAACTGTGTCAATGCACTCAAACACCATAGAGCACACACAGACTACCTACATAGAGGTTACCACTGCTGGATATACATAGTTCGGTCACACCCATGACAGTTGCCTCCCAACCATGGTAACACCTCCAACATCCACAATACAAATTACCTACGTCTGTCATCCTTGTCACTGCAGTATAGAGCACATGGTGGAGGTATGGGACCCTACCCACAGATATGACATATCCTGTAGTAGACCACACAGAATTAAGAAGCAAGCCTCCCCATGAGTAGATGTCAGACATACCCCTGCTGAATGTTATGCTGATAGGTAATATGCCATATGAGTCGCCCTGTGTAACTGTTTGTAAGGAGCAGGTACGATCATAACACATGTGTCACAAGGGGCAGGATAGCATAACAGTATGCTGCTGTAGGCCCAGGGCCAAAAGCACACTACCTACCTAGGACGCAATGCACACCCATTAACACATTGCAAACAGAATATGTGAGGTGGAATGAGTGTGCTATTGACTGGGTGCATGTTGTGTACTGGTGTGATTGCTCACCATGACTGTCTGTCTGTCATGATAGTGTGTGTCCATGGTGTGAGGCCAGAGACAGGTGTGTGGGGTATTGCGATCAACACATACTACATTGCCATATGTTGTGCTGTGTTACCCTGTATGTCACTGTGGTGTAGGTAGGGTTATGGCATGTAAGAGTAGTATGCAGTACCAGTGAAATATTTAACGTGCATTGTGTGCAGTGCATGATCTGATAATGTTCCCCATACAGTACCTTGATTCAAACCCCCAGTGTGGGGTCGTGTATTGTACCTGAAACAGTGCGTTGACTGCTGCAGTATACTAGTCTGTTGTATGGAGTGTGCCAGGTACTGTTGCACAGTTGTCAGATGAGTACTGATATCTGGTCATGTACATGTGTATCCCCCAATAGAGAGACAGATGCTATATATGGTGCCTAAGTTATATCACTGCAGTCAAGTATAATGTGTATTATGTGTGCTATAGTCTGCTGACAGATATTGCTGACATATTTCCCTTCTCCTTTTCAGGGACATGGTTCACCAAAGGAACCCAGTCTACTCCGCTGCAGAAGAGGAGGAGATACACCAGAGCCTGGTGTGGGATTTTGCTGTACTCTTTTCCCGCACCAGCCAGAACCAGCAGGAGAGGGCTGCACTGTGGCAAGATCTGGTCTGTTGGGTAAATGACATAGGCACACATAACCGGACATATGAGCAGGTACGCCATCACTGCAGTGATTTAATTAGAAATGTCTGTCAGCGTGCGTCAGATATCCACAGGCAGCAGCTTGCCACAGGTGGTGGGGTGGCAAGACATCCCCCCCTCACCAGACTAGAGGGACTACTCCTGAGTGTTGTGGCTCCAGCACAGCAGCAACAACAACAGCATACATGTGTAATGATGGAGGCTGGAGCCACACAGCAGCAGGACACAGAGCGTGCAGGTAACATGCCATGTGTATAGTGACCATTCTGTACACTGTTAGGTTATGCATGTGTGTGGTGTGTCCTCGATTTGTAGCTGTTATCTTGGTAATTAGTGTGCATTAGTGATAACCTCATTATCTGCAGTACACCTGTGGAAGCTAACTGTTGCACTACTGAACTGTAACATGCCCACAGTATCAATGGCACAGTTGTGCCCACTGACAATGAATGTCTCTTTTCCGCAGGTCCCTCTGGTGTAACAGCAAGGCAGCCTATCCATACTGGTGAGTGTGTAATACCATTACCTTCACTACTCTGTATACTAATAGTAATAATAGGCTGAAGCAGTAGTGCAATGTGATTGATTGCAGGTGTGTTTGTGTCTGTGGGTTGATATCTCATATACTGAGGTGTGTGCATGTGTGGATGTGCCCATGTGTGCATGTGTGCATGTGCCCATGTGTGCATGTGTGCATGTGTGCATGTGCCCATGTGTGCATGTGTGCATGTGCCCATGTGTGCATGTGTGCATGTGTGCATCAGTGGTGGCATGGTGTACACATTGTAAACTGTGTTTCCTGTCTTACTCCCACAGGTTCTGGTGCTGCTCTGGTGTCATGCAGCAGGGAACCAGAATCAGCTGCTGTGGATAGTGATGATGATACCTGTGTAATGGCACAGGTAGGTGTGCCAGGGTCCGTCATTGGTCAGCCAACTGACACTACACAGCTGTCGACCCCATCTATGCGCACAGTCATCCTGCCAATACATCCTTTGTCACCAATGTCCCTAGGTGATGGACAGAATACAGTGGGCATTGACCAGGGTAATGTGGTACCAGTGGCACATGCATCCCCACACTGCAGCCATGGCCAGTGCCCTGACACGGTACCGCACAGGCAGATGTCCATGGGTTCTCGTGGGAGCATCCGTGGGCGTACCGCCCCTGTCAGACGTGCCCACAGAGGTCTTTCAACCCCAGCTATGTTCCGGGCTGTAATGCAGGCACAGTCACATATGGAACGGTACACCAGACAGGGTCTGAGGGAGCTGAGAGCATGTCGCACAGCCATGAGTGACAGTATGCGTGATGTTGCGGCTGCCATCCACAACTTCACCGAGGTCATTGACAGACATTGGGGGACACATTAGATCTGTTCCACAACTATATGTCCATGAGCCAGGGCAATGGTGGACGGTTGAGGCATCGACATGGCCGTATGCCAGCAACAGCAGCAGCTGGCAGCTGTCGCGGATGACAACAGGGCCACAGCCGCTCACATAGTGCCAGCAGCAGCCCCAGCAATGTTAGGTATGTGCTGTCATCGGACCGCCCCAGGAGACCACGTGCACGGGTGCTGGACAGTCCCAACAAGGACCTGTCTCCAGTCAACGAACACCTGCTTCTGATGACAGTACCCAGTCTGGATTGGTACCTGATATGGTCCATAGCACCCCTGCCAGGCACAGGTACTGTGTCCGTGGCCACAGACAGTGATCTGTATGTCCTGGCAGGTACAGTCTGCAGCTGTCCACAAACACCTGTATATGGCAGCCATGAGGTGGGACTGTGTGCATTCATACACACATGCAATGTGATAACACCTAGGGCTACACGCACACACTGCATCGACATTGCCCCATCTTGTACTGCTGTCCCTCACCAACACACACACACACAGACATGTCAATTGGTTGTATCAGTGGCAGACTCAGGCATACCAGGTACACACCCTGTGCATATGATGAAACTGTGCCACCTCCTGCAATCTGTAAGATCAGTGCAAGAACAGGTTAACAGGGTGACTACATAGATGTATTGTAATAGTATGATGTTGACAACAGTACAGTGTAATTATAGCATTGTGGGTATATACCAGCATGCCTGATGCAGTTACAGTATGAATGTCTTTGTATTGTTTTGTGCACCCATACTAATTACCACAGTGTTCTGTCTGCACATCTTTGCATACTGGTGGTGAGGCTGTGAAGGGATGGCCACCTACATAGCTAGCACAGGGGATACAACAATGTACATATTGATACTCAATGATGGCCATGTCAACTGCGAGTTGCATGCTGTCCACACACGACTCTGCAATGCAGATGTTTCAGGATGTTGATATCTGTGCAGTACTACACATCACAAGAGCACAGTAGCACTACAAGGTCACACCTCATACCATGCATAACAGCACCAAAACACAGAACTAACTATGACAGGAGGGAGAGTGTCCATACATGTCAAGGATACTGTGGTGCCAGGACAGGTAGCATACATCATACTACGTCTGGAACTGCTGAGTGAGGGCTCAGTGTATGTTATTTGACATGTGTATTATTACAGGTATGAGCACTTCGGTATCAGGCCAGTTATTCAACATTACAAAGGTACGTGGTCTATACACTTGTGGGGGATGCGGGTGGACCCAGCCCATCTGACCTGGGAATGTCTGGGTACTGGCTTAGAGTGCCTGTATATATGCACTGTTACATACTGGAAGTCGTACACCTTGTTTGTTGTAGCATAGTCTATATACAGGCCTGCTGACTGTAGCTTTGTTTGTATGCATGTTAGCCTGTTATGTTCCTGAAACACTGATTCCACTTGCGGTGCAGATATACAGTGCCTCTGTGGATCCCTAGTGACATCTGTGTTGCTTACTGTACTGTTTGACCTGTTTGCATGTAGCTTGCCTGTAACACATTGCATATGATGTACCTCACATTTGCTCAAGACAGCATTCATATATGCCAGTGCTAAAAATTCAGGAGCACTACACCCTCACATAGTCACCTTGAGTACCTTGTTCCCCATTGGCCCTATGTGTCGTTACTTAGTGTGGGAGTCACAATGCAATGGTAGCATGTGCAAAGGTCACCTTTCGATCTACTCTGAGGTCCAGTTGGTGAATCTGTGAGTCATGTGGCAATGTTACAGCTGCCTCATGTACACAGGCAACCCTCTCCCCTTCCCATACATGTACAACACATGTGAGAGATGCAACCACATAGCCAAACTGGGGGCTAAGCTCTGTTTACACAGCACTGGCATTCCCTGTCAGGTGGAGTGGGATACTACAGTGAATACAGTACCAGTCTCCCATAGACCTGCCACGACCACAATCCAAACACAGACACACACAGGTACATTATTGGGCTGTCAGAATAGCATCCTGCCCGAGCAGCTGACACCTGCAAAGCAGACACACAAGCAAACATTACGCCAGAGCAGAGCACATGTGACACATAGCTCACAAAGCCTGTTTGCCTAACAGTGTCAGGCCATACGGCTAGACAACACACCTGCTATGGTTGTATGAGGTACCTCTATTGACACATATGATCCACCACATAACACAAGCAAAGCAGTCACTCCAAGGCATGTAGCAGTATGACTCAGACATTGTCTGTGCCAGTGTGTATGACCTCTGATGCACCTCCCTGGACTACATGTTAGGGGACATGGAGGGGCTCTCTGAGGTTGTGGCACAGGCTGGTATGACCCTGGCTTTGGGTAGCATCTCACCCTCACCATGAATGCTGCCACAATATGTAGACAGAAACGGATAACTGGTGCCAGAGCCATGGCCTAAAGTTAAATGCCAAAAAATGCATAGTCATACCCTTCAGGAAAAACAAGGTTACCCCTAGCTACCAAATAGGTGGCAATCCACTGAGCACAGAAGAAGTTATCAGGGACCTGGGGACCCAGGTTGATAGTAGTCTGTCATTCGACACCCATGTAGCTAAAGTAGTTAGGAAGACCTTCTACATTGCTCACCTTATCATGAAGGGATTCTCATCTAGATCAAGGGAGGTCATAGTCTCCCTATACTCATCACTCATCAGACCAATGATTGAGTACAATGCCCCATTCGGAATGTATCTGACCCGACACTTGCAGCAGCTGGAGAGGCCACAAAGTTCCTCACCAAAAGGATAAAGGGTCTCAAACATCTGTCCTATGCTGCCCGACTGAAAGAACTCCAGCTCTATTCAGTCGCCACCGCTTGCTCAGAGGTGACCTTTGCCTAACATACAAGGCCATGTCAAACCCAGATTTGATGAATATGCTTCACCTCAAAAATCTAGATCCGTCAGAGCCACAAGGGTGGGAGACTTAAACCTCGACACGGCTATTAATAGGACGTGCTGGAGGGATAGATTCATCACCCAAAGACTCCCTATGCTGTGGAATAAAATCCCGGTATATGTGAGGCAGAGCACCTCGCTGGCCTTGTTCAAGAGAAATCTTGACCAATGGATGGGAGATCGCAGATATACCCCAGGGATTACCTCAGTGTCACTGCTCGACAGAGGCACAGCAAAATAATGGGTATAGTTCCCCATACTAAAGGGGTGGCGTAAGCCACAAAACTATGGGCTAGGCTTGTAAATGCCCTCGGGCAGATAGCCTAGTATGAACCTATGAACCTATGAACCTATGACAGGATCATCGGTTTCTGCACTTAACGTATCTTTCACTGACATCCAATGGGGAGCCAATGCCTGTCAGTGTGGGATTACATGCTGGACATGCCACATTGCTTTGCATGGGACAGCTTGCACCTGTCACCCATGGGCCGTTGTATATTGGCAGAGGCTGTTGCTACACACATACTGCCTTTGTATGCAAGGCTGACATTACATAGCCACCTACACAGGTAGCACACGGGATGGGACACTAATAGCAATGCTACTCAACAGCAGCAGTGTAAACCTCAAGATGCATGCAGTGGAAACTGTCCTTAGCATGGCGTAAAGCAATAGAAGTGCAGTAACATACTCCTGGTACAAGGCTCCCAGTTGCACACCATCAGTGCCAGGTCATTCCTGATACCATGCTTGTCATCCCCAACACATGCTCCAAAACAGAACAGGGGGGATGTATCCAAAGGCACCTCAGATACACACACACCCCCAGGTTGGTGGCACTGCACAAAGCATCAGAGCCTCTCCATGTGCAACACACAGTGGGTTAGACTGCCTTCAGGTTCATAGCCTGGCACACACCACACTCCCATACCCAGGAAACCCACTTGGCCTTCCTGACAACACTGGGAATATGACGGTCTCTACACACACCATTATATAGTTGTACTGCAACTATCCAAACATACAGTGTGAGCATTATTCTAGCTGCAAGACCCCATCTGAAGGTGTCTTATCATTCATTCCCTGCATTGCTATGGAACAACTTGTTACCACTCCCACAAGTGGTGACAACATGCTGCACCTGTTCATCACCAACATGTGGACTATATGCTCCAGACCAATCATGTATCCCTCGTTGGTGGGATGACACCATCTACAACCCACACTGTATAGTCACATACCACATGCAACCCCTGCACAGAACACCCCAGTCATACAGTTGTCTGATGCATATTCCATGTATTCACATGGGGCAGGCTTCGGACATGGGAACTCTTGAAGTTCACAGGTACATATCTGTAGGTGGCACACACATACATCATGTGTGCATTGACATTACTGATATAATGTATGTCGTGCAATATTGGGAACAACACCCCACACACATGGACAAACTGTGTGACAAAATTACACATGGCATTTGTAGGATACAAACCCCTACCTAACTATGTCAGATCACTTGTGAGAGTCACATTAGCAGAGCATGCTATTTGCATTATTGGGGGGATTGCTTTCTCCTGTTGTACTTATAGGGTGCTGACATCATCAGTGTTTAAACAGTGGAATATGCAGCATGTTTTGTGTAGTAAAAGTTGCCAAAAGGGACATTTCTTATACACATGGAATTGCACACACTACTCCTCCATATACAGTCACACACACAATGGGCACTTGCAGGATTCAAACCCCTACCTAACTATGTTATGACACTAGTGAGAGACGCATTAGCAGAGCATGCTATTTGCATTACTGGAGGCATTGCTTTCTCCTGCTGTACTTATAGGGTGCTGACATCATCAGTGTTTAGACAGTGGAATATGCAGCATGTTTTGTGTAGTAAAAGTTGACAAAAGGGACATTTCTCATACACATGGAATTGCATACACTACTCTCCCATACACAGTCACACACACACTGGGCACTTGCAGGATTCAAACCCCTACCTAACTATGTTATGACACTTGTTAGAAACGCAGTAGCAGAGCGTGCTATTCACATCACTGGATATAATTTCTGGATGAAGAGGTATGTACATCTGTTACTATCCATCAGTAAGGGGGAGAGCATATCTATGCATTAACTTTGCACAGGCACAGTGGCCTACTGCACTGTGGAGGCAGATGCCAAATACACTGTGGATAGCCTTCTGTATCCCTAGGGACAGCGGTCAGGTATTGCACTCTACGGCCATATGTTTACCTGTCAGATGCACGTATCTGTTGCTCATATACTGTTTGTGGGTCTTTATTGCCATGGCCTTCCCTATCTCTATAAACAACGTGTGTATTGTGGGAGATGTTTGCATATGAGTGGGATCCAGTACTTTACTTATGTCTCTGTTGTAACTTCACTGTGTGCACTGGGCAGATGTCTGTATTGTGGGAGGTCCTTGTGTTAACACATACAAATGCCAGATATGTGTGTGCAACTGCTGAACTGTGACATGAACTAAGTGTGTGAGCATGCCCAGTTCACAGTCTGTATGGCTTCTTGACTGCCACATCTCATTTATCTAAGTGTGCGAGCATGCCCAGTGTGTCCGTTCCTTATGTTTGGATCTGTGGACCATCACATTTCTGTTTGTATGTGGACGCCATCTATATATCTCATGTACAGTTGAGTGTTGGACATCAGGTTGTGTTCTTACTGCCCAACTGCTGTGTGTCTGAACCTAACAGGCATTATGCTGTGCCTGCAGGGTCGCCATGTGATAGTTTGCATACAGTTGTCATCATCCTTTCCTGCTGACCAAACAGTTGTATTGTTGTATAGTGTACTGGTGCAAAACTTTCACTGTGGTGGACAGTATGATCGGTTTCAGTCCTATCACTGCTTGTAATGTTTATAGTGAGCAAACCAGACTGGTTGAGGGCCAGTTCTGCAGATATGACCAAGTTGCATTTTGTTCAGATATGGACAGCTTAGTACACAATTGTCCGACATTGTTATTGTATTCCACAACTTGTGTGGACAGTGACAAACAATGGCCATGTGCCCTAGTCCATTTGTAATGCTAGTCAGAGAGTGTTTTTCCTTCAACACACATTTACTGGTGTTTGCCATGACATATGTCACGGTTAGTGTGCTGTGCCTCTGTCTACCCATGACATACAGGTGATATCCAGGGTACAGGTGCCATCTCCCATCCAGTCATCATGATTCCTCTGGATGACAGTCACTGAGGGACTCCCTGGATATCCTGTAGTGGGAGTTTAGTCATGAGTGGAGTGAGCTTCTGGATTGTGGACCAATCAGTACAGCATGTCCTGTTTATGTCTGTTCTGGGGTTCAGGCCTGTCAGCTGCATGGGTCACCAGCTTTCAGTGTTTACATGGTGCCAAACATCCATTGATACCAGGTTGGTCATGGCTCTAAACATCAGGCACAGTTTACCTCCAGCCAGGCAGTATGGCACTGTGTGGAGCTGCAGTTACTTTACTCAGGTGACATATAGCATCTGTTACAGCTCTGCAATCCTCCTGGTGGGGTATTTGTGTGGTCATTCCAGTTGCTGCAGGTGTCTGCTATGGTACATCCAACAGGGGCCATTGTACTAAATTGTGAGTCTGCAGTTTGTTTAATCAGCCAACACATGGCATCTGTTCGAGCTCTTTGATACTCCTGGTGAGGTACTTTTGGGGTCTTTCCAGTTGCTGGAGGTGTCTGCTGAGGTACATCCCACAGGGGCCATTGTAGTCAATTGTGATGCTGATGAAGGATGACTGCAGAGCCACAATGACCTTCCCTGATCTAGATCTGACTACCTTCATGATTAGGTGGGTATATGGTATGTTTCTGTAACCACTACAGCCACATGCTTGTCCAATGCAAGATATCTATCAACTTGTGTCCCCAGGTCTCTTATTACTTCTTCAGTACTTAATGGGTTAACACCTATGTGGTAATTGGTGGGCACTTACTGTATATCCACAGGGGATGACTATACACTTTTCTGCAATTAGCTTGCTGACATGGCTATGGCACCAGTTGTCTGTTTCTATGTGGCTCTTTTGTGGGATGCTTGTGTCAGCTGGAGGGTCAGATATGGTGGCCAGTTTGTAGTCCTCTGCAAACTTGTTCAGACACAGTCCTTCCATGTTGGCCTGTACCTATGGGACATATATACCAAACAAGGGAAGTCCCAGGACCGAGCCTTGTGGGATGCCAGTTGTATCTGGTTTGTAGTCTGACATGGCTGCAGCATTTCTGACCATGTCAGTTCTGTCCCTCTACTGACATAGGGCTTTATATTTAAGCTGGTGAGCTTATCTATAATGAACACGTGGGGTATTGTATGGAAGCCTTTTGCAAGGTCCAGCTAGGCTGTGTGGACCACATTCCCCTCATCAATGGCCTTAATGACTGTTTCAAATGAGTCAAACATATTTAAGGGGCAGGATCTGCACTTAAGAAAGCCACACTGGGTAGGGTCCAGTGTCAGTAGGTCCCCAATATCTTTATGTCTGAGGTACATGCTGATCCTTTCCATAGCTTTGCAGACCAAGCTTGTCAGGATTCTGGGGTGGTAGTTTGCAGTATCCATTCAGGCAACACCTTTGTGGAGAAGGACCACTGCTGTTGTACACTGCTCTTTGGGTACATATCCTGTGGTAAGGCTGACATTGAGCAGTAGTGTTATATGGCACTCCATTCTTCTTGGAGTCTATGTTGGACTCAGCCCAGGACACCATATCGTACCATTAATGCTGTGTGTTTTGCTTTGTAGATGCTGGCTGTTACCTCAGCATCTGCAATGTCAGTGGGCCAGCACTCTGCTGGGATAGATATTTGGCATTTGGGGGGGGGGGGGAGTTTGCACTGAACCTGTCAGGTTGGATGTTGGCAATGTGTGTGTGTTTGGTATATTGTTTGTATTATTTGAGTGATTCAGAGCATATCTGTGAATTCCCAACAAGGTTCCTACCATCAGTTAAGAAAGCCTTGTGATTATCCTTAGTGTCCTGTACAATTTGTATCTTCATATGTTCACAGGTTCATACTAGGCTATCTGCCCTAGGGCATTTATAAGCCTAGCCAGAGTGCATGTGGCTTTTGCCACCCCTTGCTATGTGAATATTATGGCCATTTAGGATTTACTTTACTGTGCCTCTGTCTAGATGTGACACAGTGAAGACCCCCAGTGTACATGTACGATCACCCATCCATTTGGCAAGATTCCTGTTGGAGAGTCAGTGAGGGGCCCTGCCTAACATGGAGTGGGATTCCGTTCCGGGGTGTAGGGAGCCTCTGGGTTATGTATCTTTCCCTCCGGCACATCCTATTTCATTATGTGTTGAGGTTGACATCTCTCGCTCTCACAGCTCTGATGGATTTGGGTTTTCTGGGGTGGAGCATGTCCATTAATCCTGTGTTGGACATGGCCTTGTACAACAGGCATTCAACGCCTCTGCGTAGGCAGTATGTGACTGCATACAGCTGGAGTGTCTACAGCCAGGCAGCATATGGCATATATTTGAGACCCTTTATCCTCTTGGTGAGGTACCTTTGAGGACTTTCTAACTGCTGCAGGTGTCGGGTGAGGTACATCCCAAATGAGGCATTGTACTAAATTATGGGCCTGATAAGAGAACAGTATAGGGGCACAATGACCTCGGTTGACATAGATGTGATTCCTTTCATGATAAGGTGGCCAATATAGAAGGTCTTCCTAGCCACGTTGGCAATGTGAGTGTCACATGACAGGTTACTTTTCACTTGTGTCCCTAGGTCCCTGATTACTCCTTCCATACGTAATGGATTACCATCTATGTGGTAATCTGTAAGTACCTTGTTTGGTATTTGGTGAGACATTCATACTGTCCAGTGTCTTCAGGAAGGCTGGGTGGGGTTCTTGTGTGTGAGAGTGTGGTCTGTAGCATGCTACAGACTGTACAGCAGTTTTGCCTATGGCTAGTTGCACATGGGTGGTCTCCAATGCTTCATGCATTGTCAGTTACCTGGATGTGTGGGTATCTTTGCTAAATATGGATACTCCCCCTCTTTTATGGTTTGCTCCAGGTTTTGGGGCCAAGACGCATGATATGAGGTATAACCTGGTAGTGCTGGTGTGCTCTCAGGAGCCTTGCTGCAGGTTTCTGTCACTGCACAAACATCGATGTTCTCCATACTGGGGAGGGCCTTGGGAACATGCATCTTGAGGTTTAGATGTCTGGCATTGGGCAGCATTACCCTTATGTTTCTTTCCACTTATGTTTTCTAGGGAGGTGGGTTACTCTTTTCAGCCTTGCCTACAAAAGTCTTTATGGAGGTGGCAAGAGCCTTAGCCAATATCCAGATGCCCAGGGATGACAGGTGCAAGACATCCCTGGCAAAGCAGAGTGGCTTGTCAAGCATGACATCCCAAGCGGACAGACATTGGATCCCCTTGGAATGACACCAGTAATTGTGCCACTTGTTAGAGCTGATCATTCTGTGTTTGTACTGTGGCATCATTCTTGGTGAAGGTAGGATGCTGCCCAAGCTCAGAGTCATACCGGCCTGGCCTGCATAATTGGAGAGCTCATCTATGTCTCTTTTCATGTTGTCCGGGGAGGTACGTCTCAGGTCATTCACACCAGCATGGACAATGACTGCATCATATTTGTACTTGCTTTGGGGTGACCTGCGTGCTTGTGTTATGTGGTGTATTGTAGCAGCCTACAGGCAGCTTACTGTACCCTTTCCCTTATTCAGTCTGGTGAGTGGGTCAGCAGTGTGTCTGACTATGGAGTCACCTATTACAACTGTATCAGGCATGTTGTTTCTCCTTCTGGCCTGTGACTGTTTGGCACACCAGCTTTGTGTACTATGTGTTGCATGTGCTATGTTTGGAGGTAGTGGTTGCTTGGGTGTCTGCTTTGGAGGCCTCTGTTGATGTGGTGTGTTTGTAATTAGAGCCTCCGGGAATGTTTTTCTGTGTTTATGTCTTTGGTTTGCAGTTGTGATAAGTCTATGTGAGACTGGGTTTGTGGTGTGTGTGGTTACCTTCTCCTCCTGACTAGTTTTGACAGTACTGAGTTGAGAGAGCTCAGCCTCCAGTTTGGATAAATGGTTGCATCTCTCACATATATTTGTATTTCCTGGGGGGAGGAGTGGGTTGTCTGTGTACATGGGGCAGGTGTAACATTGCCTCAAGATTCACAGATTCAACTTGTTGTAGCTGGCCTTAGTGGATTGTATGAGTGGACATATTTTATTACCTTAATACTGATCAGAGATTACTTCCCTTTTTAGGTTTGCTCTATGATGTAGTAGCTTCGGCATTCTCTTGCATGGTTTGGTAATGGCTGGGGTCCACCATGCCAGATGCCTGCGTGTATGGCATTGTGTCTTGGTTTTATTTGGGATTGCATAATCCATGCATTCCTGGCAGTGTTCATAGAATGCATGTATAACGGGTTCTGAGGTGTGGCCCATATTTTGCACAGGCACAGGGCCTTTACTGGATTCCACATCAGTTTGGAGGAGTGCAACATTTGCTTTACACATGTTTTTCACTGTGGTTTTCTGGCCAGGGACTGTGGTTGGGATGTGTATATCCAGTGTGATTACTCTATGGTCTGATCTTACCAGTGAGGGATACACTTCTCATCTGGCCATACAGTACCCATGTTGCTGATTATCACATCCAGTATGCTTACCCCTCTTGTGGGAGTGGTATGTTGTTCCTGAGCATTTTGGTTTATGGATTCTAGGAAACTTTGTCCTAGGGTGTTGGAGCTAGAATAATGCTCCCAGTCTATGTTTCGGTATTTTCAGTCACCCAATATAATGTGGTTTGGAGAGCTTGATATATTCATGTATTCCAACATAGGCCAAGTGCAGTTCTTGGTGTTAGGATGGTAGTCTGTAGCAGGCTATAAACTGGGAGGCAGTTTTAGCCACTGTTACTTGACCATGGCTAGTCCATGCTGCTTCCTGTTGTGGTACCAACATGGGGGTGTGGTTATCCTTGACAGTTATTGCTAGTCACCCATCTTTTGTAGCTTGTTCCATGTTTTGGGGCTGTAAAGCACAGTATGAGGTGTAACCTGGTAGTGTTAGGGTGCTGTTGTGAGCCTTGACCCAGTTTTCTGTTACAGAACAGATATCAACATTCTCCATGCTGAGGGGAGTTTAGACTGCATGCATCTTGCTGTTTAGACTTCTGGCATTGGGTAGCATTACATCTAGGTTCTTATCCCTTGTGATACCTATGGAGGTGGGTTTGTGTTCTGAGCCTTACCTATTCAAGGCACGCTGGGGGTAACAACTGCCTTTGCCAGTATCCATAAGGCCAGGACTGATAGGTGCACACCACCCCTAGCAGGTGGAGCATCATGTCGTGCTCATCCTGTCATCCCAGGCTGGCACGCATTGGATCCCCTTTGACTAACAGCAATACTTCAGCCAATTATTGCAGTTGATCATCTCATCTTCATATTGTGGCATCATGCTTGGTGAGGGTAGGATGTTAGTCAGGGTCATCAAGTTTGCATATACTACATGGTGTTACATTGCTTAACACATGGCAATCATGCCTCAGGTGGTGCTGCAGGGCTGCCTATGTTGGCTGCACATACTACACTCCCTATACATGTTTGAAAGCAGGTTGTGTCAACTTAGGCACCCCTTTTACTATATGTGTGAGTCGGAGAGAGGTATCATTTCCAGGGTCCCTACTGAGCCAGTGTATGTGTTATGCTTTGCCGCTTTGCCAAGGCCAAGGCATACTGGGCACGCCTCCTTTTGCCTACTGGGGCAGGCTCAGGTTGTTCCTACTCCGAGTCACGCTCTGCCTGTGATTGACTTGGCAATGGTGGGGGGCTGTTTGGCTCAGCCCTATGCTGATCATGCTGCAGCTGTTTTCGCAGAATCATATTATGTAGCATAGCACATACCATGAAAATTTGGGTACATGTAGTTAGTGAGTACTGCAAGGCTCCACCAGATGTGTCCAGGCACCGGAACCGTGACTTGAGCAGCCCTAACACATGCTCGATTACATTTCGGGTTTGTGCGTGTGCCTCATTATGGCGTTCCTGTTCAGGTGTGTGTGCATTTCTGATGGGTGTCATCAGCCACGGCTCCAGTGCATATCCAACATCCCCTACTAAGTGACCATGTGGGATGTCTCCACTGGCAAATGTCTGCTACAGCTGCGTCAGATGCCAGATATGGGAATCATGGTAGCTTCCAGGGCAGCCAGCACACACATTCATTATTATGCCCTGGGCATCACACACGACCTGGCAGTTGATGGAGGGGAAGCCCTTGCGGTTAATGTAGGCCCTACCCCGCTCACCAGCTGGTGCTTTGATGTGTATATGAGTGCAGTCTATTGCACCCACTACCTCAGGGTATTCCGCTACTTGCTGGAAGAGACGCATATTGCTGGCCAATTCCTCATGGGAATTGCGGAAATATACATGATCTCCGACATGTGCTGACATGGCATCCAGGAACTGGTACAGAACCCTGGATGCTGATGCCTGTGAGATCCCCATCATATCACCAGTTGGTCTCTGGAAGGTACCTGTTGCTAGTATTCTTCAGCCAACACATACCTTGGTTTCCACTGGGATGGGTTCCCCTCTGTTGGCTCTGTTTGTGAGGCGTGGCCTGCACAGCTCAACAATTTTCTGCAGGAGGCCTCTGTCCACTCTATAGCGCTCCACTATCTCCAGCTCATGTAACCTCTGGTAGGTGACCCTGGGCCTGTACACTCTTCTCCGTCTCCTCACTGTGGGTTGTCTGGCAGCATTTGCATTGTCACCACCCTCAGCAAGTCGCCTATGTCTCCTTATGACAGCTATGGCAGCCCCTAGCATTTTTGGTCTGAGTGAAGCTTTTTCAGTTTTCACTTCTAATAGCTTACTCCTGTCTTGCAGTGTCTCTTGAGATAATCATACTGCACTGCTGTTTGCAGACTTTTAAGTGCTGGGCTGGGCTAGTATTCTGCCTGTGTAATTGCCTGCTTCTAATTGTTTTCACCTGCTAGCTCCAGCAGTATTCCCTGCTAGCTTCCTACTATTTCTGTTGCTTCCTTTTTCCTTTCTGTTTCCTCAGGGGGGAGCATCGCACATACCAGCGGAAACACGCTCACAGTGGCTTACACGCGCGCACACATGCTTACATGGTTTAGAATCTACTTATTCGGGTTAAAACGCGCGCACACCAGCGCAAACAGTCTTACAAGTCTGCCTACAGGCTCCCAAATGCTCAGTCTACCTTACACGCGTGCACACTGCCCTACTCGCGCCTCCTGGCGCGCACACGTGTGCATGCACGCCCAGCAAGAAACTTTGGTGTTGGCAACAGTGTACACCTTCCATTTCTTGACTTTTCCATGCTTATCTTGTGGCACTCCTCTTTCCATGATATGTGTCTGACATCTGTCACGTAACACTGACCTCCAATGAACTGCATTTCTTTCTGCCATTCCCCCCTGTGATGTCACCTATCTCCTACTCTGTTCCTACCCCTTATGTAACTCTTACACTACTCGGAATGTACTCATTTGCTATGTGACAGTGGGATTCAGTATCCTAACACTCATTTACATAGGATTGCCTACTAATGCTTAGTTACATGTCTTAGACTCAGCTTCCCCCCTTAGCAACCACTAAACGGTGGCCATGTTGTTTTTGGTCTGCTGGTCTCTGCATTGTATATCCATGCATTGCATAAAACCCACATTTGTGGGTTTATAAACTTACTTTTTATGTTTTATGTAGCGCAGCCCATTTGCCGAAAAAAAAAAATGATTTCTCATATTTGCATCGGGGTACCTTGCCAATGGCCACATATTTGGCCATTGGCATGCTGCCTGACACATATGCACCCTTTATTTGGGGCTGACATGGCTCCATTGTGTTATTTGCAGAAACTTACTCAGATGACAACTGAGTACATTTCTGCAGCTAACACGACTCTTACATGGGCTGGTTTGAGCTTCGTGGATCGCTAATCTATCTCATTTGCATGCCTTTCGGCTGCAAGTGGGGTGATTAGCATATCCACGCCCTGCCCGTGTAAGAGTCATTTTAGCTTTCTCTTACAAGGGATTTCGGGCTGTTCCTGGATCGCGATGGCTGCATGGAGTCTTACACGGCTCTTAGACTCCGTGCAAGCCATCGTGAATCCTGTCCAATGTTTTACAGAAAATATAAGGTATATCACCTTCTCCTTGAGTCTTCATCACAGAAACATTTTCTCAAAGCTATTTGAAGCTCACAAATAGTAAATGCTTTTTTCATAAAATTAGAAAAGTTAATATTCCAAAATGACATATCAGCAATGCAACTACCACTTTTTTGAACATAAAACTTTTTTCAACCATGTCTGAATTACCTGTAGTAAATAAAAAATCCCAAAAAACAAGGACCAGATTCCATAAAGGTTGCGGAATCAGGTGCATTATGCTTACAGATAACATTGCAATATGTAAGTGTACCACAAGAAACTCAGAGTAGATCAGTGCACAATTGAATATTGCAGTAGGAATGGTGCACTAAACAAATTTCCAAGTAATCTGTAAGTAATGAGAGATGGGTGTTAAAGCACATTGTACATCAAGAAAGTTAGGAAAAGATGATCACAATAATTCAAGCATCCTGATACTTATACATGTATAATATATATATATATATATATATATATATATATATATATATATATATATATATATATGTATGTATGTGTATATATATATATATATATATATATATATATATATATATATATATATATATATATATATATATATATATATATATATATATATATATGGGTCTACTGTATAAGTTCCAAAATACACTTCTTCGAACTCACACAGTAGACCCTGGGTTACGCAAAAGTGCACTTAATGGAAAGTACACTTTCGCGAAACCTACTTCAGCGAACCGGCTACTACTAACTTTAGTGCAGTAGTTACAGACCTTAGGGTTAGGGTGCGGGTCATGGTAAGGGGATAGCTAGTAGGGCTATCTCCTTACCATGACCCGTGCCCTAACCCTAAGGTGGGTGACTACCGCACCACAGTGGAGGACACACCACAGTGGAGGACACGCTATCCTCCACTGTGGTGTGGTAGTCACGGACCTTAGGGTTAGGGCACGGGTCATGGTAAGGAGATAGCCCTACTAGCTATCCCCTTACCATGACCCGAACCCTAACCCTAAGGGCTGTAAATACCACACCACATTGGAGGACATAGCATGTTTTCCTGCTGTCCTCCACTGTGGTGCAATCCATTCATAGAAGCTGAGTTTGCAAAAGTGCACTTTCAAATAAGTTCACTTTCGCGAAACTGAGCTGTCTGATGCTCTTTTTCGAGTACGTGGTATTTGATGAAAAGCAGTAGACCCATATATATATATATATATATATATATATATATATATATATATAGATATATATATAGATATATATTTGTATGTATATGTGTGTATATAGGAAACTGTGTACAAGGTTAATTTATCACATCTCGGGTCCAACAATGCTATTCTGTGGATCAATTTTTGCCTTAACTGTCTTATGTTATTGTAAATATAATTGTAAACAAAAAGCAGAGCCAGCACCAGACCAGGCACATTAGTAAAATCCTTTATTGAAGAACAAAGATATCAGACCGGTTTCGGTGCAGAGCCTTCATCAGTGATACTACAAGCAACAGGTTACACTGTTTAAATATTCATGCCCCCTCACTTCCTGTGATATCACATCTCATTTATTTAAAGCCAGATTATAATTTGTCATTGAGCCCTGGTGTGAAAAGTGCACCTAGCTTAACAATCCATCTGGTTTCCTTATAATTTAATAAGGGATGCCAACCCCTCTCACATTTCCTATCACCCTGTACTTTATCTATAATGGTAAACTTGAATCTAGCAGTAGGATGTGATTGACAGTGCCTATACAAGACACTGGTGATGCGTTTGTTGCGAATGTCACTCGTATGTTCAGATATTGTCAAACAAAGGGGTCTGGACGTTTGTCTCACATAAAAAGAGGGACGAGTGCAATTGGCCAAATAAATGACCCAGTCTGATTCACAGTTGCATAGAAATTAATATCATATACTTGACCCGTATTCTGACTAGAAAATTGTTTAGACTTACAAATATGTTGACATGTTGAACAGTGCCCACATGGAAAAGACCCAACTAATTTCTCCCCAGTAATTGTTAATTCTTCTTCTTTCAGCTTTTCCTGGTTAGGGGTTGCCACAGCGGATCTCCTGTCTGCTCATGATTGGCAGTGGAGTTTTACAGTGTCAAGTTGCCAGCCCGGTGCCCAACCTTCCACAGAAAGCACACAAACACACACACTCACACCTAGGGCCAATTTATAGTGTCCAATCCACCTACAGCATGTCTTTGTGATGTGGGAGGAAACCGGAGCACCCGGAGGAAACCCACGTGACCACAGGGAGGGCATGCAGACTCCACACAGAAGGCACCCCAGCCAAGGATCGAACCGGAGAACCTCTTGCTTTGAGGCAGCAACGCTAACCGCTGCACCACCATGGCCACCCACCCCAGTAATTGTTAATTGATCTGCATAATTCTTGTTTATGCCATAACATTTGTAATAAGAGAAATAAGATCCCAGGTCTTGCCTCTAAAGAAGGAAAACTGACAATGTTCTGGCAATATCTGACCAAATTCCTCATTGGCCAACAGTATATTCCAAGGTTTACTAACCACATTCCTTAATAAATTGACATTTTGACCATAGGTTGTTATTAGTCTCAATGTAGCGGATTCCTTACGTTCATTCTTCTCCTTGTAAGTTAACAACTGAGGCCTGGGCTGTTTGGAAGCCAACTCTCTGGCTGTAACAATGTCCCCATCTTATAACCTCTATTAAGAAATCTGTAAGTGAGATCATCGCTGGAACTGTTGAAATCGTCTTCTTTTGAACAAATCCTTCTAATTCTTAAGAATTTGGACTTGGGAATGTTTCTGCTTGTATGTGTGGGGTGCAGACTAGAAGCATACAATAAAGTGTTGTATTGGGGGTACTTTCTATACACCAAAGTGCGCAAGGTATGATCAGGTTCCCTCACAACCTTGACGTCTAAATAATTAATTTCCTTATAACTACAAGAAAAGGAAAATTTGATACCCCATTTGTTATCATTCAAATATTGTTCAAACGCCCGTAGATATTCAATATCCGCATGCCACACCAACCAACAGTCATCTAGAAATCTCCTCCATATGTCGATTTCTGGCAAGTAAATATTATGGGCCTCATTGTAAATTAGTTCTTCCTCTATGTACCCCATAAAAAGATCCGCATAAATGGGTGCAAATGAGGCCCCCATAGCTGTTCACTGGGTTTAGCAATAACAACTCCCTAGAAAATAAAGGACATTTTTGGTTATGACGTGCTCAGCCATAAAAATGAGAAGTGTATTGAATCCCGGTGTATACAACCCAGTTATTTTCAACTAATAGTCCAAAGCTTGCAACCCTGCCCAGTGTGGTACACTGGTATGTAAGGATTTCACATCAAGGGTACACATAAGCCAACTGGATTCAAATTGGGAATCTGATACAATTTGTAGGAATTGGGTAGTATCCTTAATTCTAGCCCAAATGAGCGGTAACAGAGGTTGTAAATAGGGGGTCAAACATGCAGACAAAGGTTCAGTCAAAAAACCAATTCCAGAGACTATAGGTCTACCTGGGGGCAGATCTAAGTTCATATGAATTTTCGGCAACAGATATAGATATTGTTTGCCTGGGTCCTTCACAGAAAGATGTAAAGCGGTGGTTTTGCTGATAATGCCTTCCTTCACTGCTCTTTGCAAAAACATTTCAATGTCTTTCTTCAAACTGGGAGTAGGGTCAGTGGACATGCGCATATAGTGCTGAGGGTTAGCTAATTGTCTATTTCTCTCAGCCCAATAATAATTGGAATCCATAAGCACCACTGCCCCTCCCTTATCAGCAGGAAGAATGACAATATCAGAATTAGCACAAAGCTCTGTAAGAGCCTTTTGTTCATTTGATGAAAGAACATGTCTAAACATTTGGGCAGAATATAGTTTGAAATGTAAATCTTTGAGGACCGCTTGTTGGAAAATCCCTACATTTTTGTTCATAGGTGGTGTAAAGCTAGACTTCTGAAATCTAAATCCTGTAGATCTTTGAGAATCTGACACAGAACCAAAAAACAGCTTAAGGTTAACATTTCTACAAAAGGCAATACATCTGTAACAAACACATTCTCATCAACACAGAAACCTGGTACATAGTTTAGTCCTTTATTAAGGAGCTGCTTTTGCTCCACTGCTAAACATGAGAAGAAATGTTATGAATATTGCGATATTCATTGTTTATTTGACTAGTGAGTGGAGTAGATTCTCTAATGTGTCTGTTCTGATGCTTCCGCCCACCCCTATGTTTGTTCCTTCTAAAGGATGTTCCTGCCCCCACTGTTTTTTTTTGCTACAGGTGACTCACTCACCTGAATACCTTCATTATATGTGGCAGAGGATTCATCCCCTGAGGTATTATTGCCTGAAAAAGATTTCTTCAGAATGGATTGAGGTCTTTTTTTAAGTATATGAGCACCTGATCCATTGGTCTCTAAAAATCTAACATTCGTCCTAAATTCAAAAGGTTTCCCTCTCTCATAGTCTTCCAAATCCCTTGCAAATTTTCGTAATTTTTTTCTCTTTAACCCGGTTTCAAAATGCCAGAAGGTCCTTAGAGAGTCTACCCAGACAATTGATATACTGCGGCTATCCCTCATAATTTTTCACCTCTTCACTCACTCGTTTAACATCTTGGATGTTTTCCTCTATAATACACTCATAGTATGAGGTGAATACATTAACAAAAGCTAGGGAGGCATTTTGTTGGGCCTTATACCAATCTTGAATCAACAAGTCATCTATCTTGCCCACCAGAGGCTGAATCCTTACTCTTAATCCTCTGGGAGTAATATTCTGAGATTGGTATGCCTTGAAAAGTTTAAGATGCCATATATTTATTTGTAAATTTTTCATAGATGTTCCTAGCTTAAAGAACAGTAAATTACAGCCGTCAACTGGATCAAGATTGCCTTCAACTATAGTTCCATCATGACATCCCTTAAGACCAAACACTTGAATGTCATTTTTATCTGCACATAAACTGTGTAAAATAGTATTTAGATCCATGACCATAAGCTGCTATGGTTATTCAACCCCAAACTGTTCAGCCAGGTTATTAAAACTTCCCAAGGCACACATAAATATGTATGTGTAGGGCTGACAAAATAAAAGTATGGGTCTGACAATGTAGAAATTTTACTGATGTGGAACTTTTCTCCCTGGGCCTCCACTGAAAATGGGATCCTGGCCAAGTCAGACTTTCCCAGTTAACAAACGTAATAAATGAATAAAAATAAATATATAAATAAAACAGAAGCTGTTCAGTAAGGTTAAGGATGACTACAGAATGTAACTGATGCTATGATACAATAAAAAGAGAAAACAATGACAACTTTGCCAATATAAGTTGCATGGCATTTGTAGTACATATTTTCACAAATTTGCCAAGAAACATTGTAGACAACTATGGATATTTCCCTAATTCACTCACTATCAAAAAATGCTTGCTTCAAAGCTCCAATGCTGTTTGTAATATATATCATCAGTAATCTTTACAGTAAGCTCAGAGACAACTATACATCTCCGTAAGACATGTACTAATAAAATAAGCCTGCTTGCACTTATGGATTCCAATGCAATCCATAAAATTTCTGATAAAAAAATAAATTCAGGTAAAAGGCAATCATAGCCACATCATCACAACTAACACTGCCTAACAATGAGCTCAGGATTTATGTGGAAAGTGCCGGTAATGCACACACCCAAGGAAAGTGGGAGATAGAAAAGAATATGCGTATGGGTAAAAAAGAGAGATACAGAAGAAGGATGTTAGAACAGGAAAATCGGATGGAAAGTCAGAGGAGCATAGGCATCTTTTGTTTTTTGGTGGGAATTGTCCATTTGTTTTCTTATTAAGAATAGAAGGAAAGGTAAACATAGGGAAATAGGAGAAGGATATCACAGTAGGTGTACGCATGATACAAATACCACAATACAGGACAAATAAACACTGGAAAAAAAACAGTAAGGACAGGGAAGTTACA
Organism: Protopterus annectens; assembly: GCF_019279795.1. Classification (NCBI taxonomy): domain Eukaryota; kingdom Metazoa; phylum Chordata; order Ceratodontiformes; family Protopteridae; genus Protopterus; species Protopterus annectens. The sequence goes on along the minus strand of NC_056736.1, from coordinate 136,363,396 downwards.
CAGAGAGCACACTGCAAAACACACGCGAGGGGAAAGTTAACAAACAGGGTGGGGATGCACACCAGCCATGGTGAAATGCTGAAAAACATATCTACCTAGCAGTGTCACATTATGACATGATGCAAACTGTGTGGCAGTCACACCTGGATGTGTATGACGAATGGTTGATGCTTTTGGAGGGTAATAAGTACTGTAAATACTGTACACATTTGATAAATAAAAACATATGCAAGTAGTCTGTCAGCAGTGCAGCTGTAAGACAAGCAACATCACAGCTGCGAAAATGTGGGTCTAACAATGCTAGATAACTCTTACAAAGGATAAAACCAAACCTATGACTTTGCATGTGAAAAGTAAGCAACAAATGCAGTGCCAAACAGCCAAACAGAAGTACTGCAGAAAAGCAACAAAATGGCTATACATACACAAGTAGGTGTACACAACCCAAACAAATGTGTAATGGAATGCGTATATGTTACACACATATGCCATGTCAAAGGCAACACACATGTAGATGTGTATGTATGAGTGTCAGTGGCCTTAATGGAATGTACATGAAATCAAAGTCAATACACATACACACACCAATGACATGTAAGAATATTTACTAAAATATATATACAGCTTAATAAATATAACAGGTTGTGCACATGGATGTCAACAAAGTACTATGGTTAACACACAAATATAATGAGAACAAGGACATACTGTACGCAGTAGCCAGTGATTTGTGTGCAGATGACCTGCATTCTAAAATGGCCATACATTTGGCAGAAGTTCACCGTGTCAAAACTAATACGTGGCAATGATCAATAATTGCAACAAAGAAAGCATACCTACAAAAGTTAGCAGGGCAATATGTGGGGAAGGGAGATGAGAAATCTGGGCTCACATCTGTACAGCTATATTAATAGCTGTATAGTTCAAGCTTTGCCAAGTCATATTAAGAATAAAACAAACTCAAAAGACAAGCCACTTTGGTGGACTCACACTATCAATCACTTGAACAACCAAAGAAAAAAAATGTCTTAGCCAAGCATAACAGGAACAAAGCCATACATACAAAAAGCCCCCTTATTAATCTAAACAGGCAACTAATAGGGTTAATTAATACTTCAAAGGTCAAATTTGAAGAAAAAATAGCTTATTAGGCAAAGGACAACTACAAAGTTTTCTACAGCTATGTCTGTAACCTCAGAGGAAATACACAACAATGCACAGAACTTATTGCAAATGGCATCACCCACACTGAACCGAAGGCCATTGCCAACCTTTTGGCTGACAGGTTCAACTCAAATGTCTAGCCCCACTCCCCCCAGATAGTCCAAAGGAAATACCACATAAACAATCCCCCAACCATTAACTAGAGAACAGGTCATTAATGCAATTTCCAAGGCCAAAAACAGTGCTTTGATGGGCACTGATAACATCCTGGGATGTTTAATAAATAGCATGTAAATGGACCTCTCTGGTCAAGTTGAAACACTTTTCATCTGGAACCTTCAATCATGTTTTGTGCCCAAAGAATGAAAGATGGCTACAGTCATTCCCCTGCCCAAAGCAGGTCCAGTCAATGATCAAGGTAACTATAGGCCCATATGTCTATGTTTACGCACCGAATAACAATTTCAGAAAATATTAAACAGCGAACATTGAAATTATCAAACATGCTTATCTTCGAAAAATAATTCATTGAATGGCCATAGTTGGCCAACAACCAGGAAGTACCATGATGCATAAGCTAAGCTAAAGAAACACTAATATAAATGTTTCCTATTCCTATTCGGAGTTGGTATATATAGTTAATAGGGGTGTGGGGGGTGTTTTTATTACCATTTGTGATGTTGGCCAACTTCTTCTTCTTCTTCTTTTCTTTCGGCTGCTCCCATTTGGGGTCACCACAACAGATCAACTGTTTCCATTTCTTCCTTTCCTCTGCATCTTGCTCTGTCACACCAACCACCTGCATGTCCTGTATCACCACATCCATAAACCTTATCTTAGGCCTTCCTCTTTTTCTGTTACCTGGCAGCTTTATCCTTAGCATCTTTTTCCCAACATACTCTGCATCCCTCCTCAGCACATGTCCAAACCAACGTAATCTTGCTTTGTCTCCAAATCTTCCAACCTGGGCTGACCCTCTAATATACTTATTCCTAATCCTGTCCATCCTCTTCACACCCAGTGCAAATCTTAACATCTTCAACTCTGCCACGTCAAGCTCTGACTCCTGCCTTTTTGTCAATGCCACTGTCTCCAACCCGTATAATATAGCTGGTCTCACTAGCCTCGTGTAGACCTTCCTTTTCACTCTTACTGGTACTCATCTATCACAAATCTCTCCTGGCACTCTTCTCCACCCACTCCATCCTGCCTGTAGTGTACTCTCTTCTTCACCTCTCTTCCACACTCACCATTACTATGAAGTACTTAAACTCATTCACATTCACCACCTCTACTCCCTGCATCCTCACCATTCCTCTGTCCTCCCTCTCATTCACACACATATATTCTGTCTTAGTCCTGCTGACCTTCATTCCTCTTCTCTCTAGAGCATATCTCCACCTCTCCAGGGTCTCCGCCACCCGTTCCCTAGTCTCACTACAGATCACAATGTCATCTGCAACTACGGCCATTTAATGAATTATGTTTTGAAGATAAGCATGTTCACTCAGTGTTTAACATTCACTGATAAGTAATTTGCTGAAATTGTTATTCCATGCATGAACACAGACCCAAGTCTTACCAGCCTCATAGGTAAGACCATGGAAAAAATCATCATGGACATGCTAAATAAGGACATTGAAGACACAGGTAACCTGCAAATGCTGGACCCATCACAGTTCAGCTTTGCTAAAGGAAAGTCATGCCTATTAAATCTAGTAGATTTTTTTGAGAGGGTCACCAAAGCACTGGATGAAGGTAAGACTGTGCACACAGCTTACCTCAACCTAGCCAAGACATTTGATACAATAACCCATTCTGACATTATAGACAAGCTCAATAATTTAGATATCAATCTTTTTATCACTTACATACACAAATGGCTCATGGATAGGACCCAGGTGGTCAAAATAGGTGAGTCCACTGTCACCAAGAAGCCAGTTACTAGTGTAGTCTCCCCAGGGCTCTGTATTGTGCCCACTCTCTGAAATTGAAGCAATTGCTGAAGGTTTATGGCTGACTAAGTTCATAGATGATTGCAAGCTGGGGGTTATCATCAACTCCTCTGTAGAAGACACTAGCATTCTTCAAGAAAGTCTATATCTGATTAATAAATGGTGACAAAGCCATGGTCTTGAACTCAATGCTAAGAAAAAATAATTGTACCCTTTGAGAAATCAACTATCCTGACTAATTACCATGTTGATAATGCACCTATAAGAGTTGACCCAGTGGTTAGGGATCTGGGTCAGCACTTAGACAGTAGCCTTGCCTTCGACCATTACGTGACCACAGTGGTGAAGAAGTCCTTTTATGTTACACATCTTATACGTAAGAGCATGGCATCTAAAGTCAAAGAGATCATTATCCCACTGTACTCTGCCTTATCAGACCAGTCATAGAGCACAATGCTCCCTTTGTTATGTACCTGACCAGGCATATGCAGCAACTAGAGTGACCTCAAAGGTTCCATACAAAAAGAATACATGGCATATCAAACCTGCTTTATGCAGATCAACCTAAAGCCTTTCCCTGTACTCAGTCTCCTATAGATTGCTGAGGGGTGATCTACGCCTGGCTTACAAGACATTAATAAACCCCAAGCTTACAAATCTCCCACATATTCATAAATTAAAGAGTACAAGAAATACAAGGTCTTGGGACCTGAATTTTGTCTGTGCCATAAGCCGAACACGCTGGCTAGACAGATGTGTATCCCAGAGACTGCCTCAACTATGGAACAGGCTTCCCATCCATGTGAAACTGAGTTTGTCTATTACCCAGTTTAAGCACAACCTAGACAAGTGGGTGGGGAATAGGAAATTTACACCGGGTCTGGCACTCATGTCCCTTATGGACAGAGGTAGCTTATAAATGCCTGGCCCTCAATGTCCTACTTGGAAGTAAGGCATCATTATTCTTTCAGGAAAACTTGGCTAGGCATTAGAATGGCCCCTTGTGTCATTAGCCTAGTAAGAGTCTATGAATCTAGGAATCTATGAAGCAGGGAAAAACAGGAAAAGCAGTACGTTATGGGAGATTGAGGGATGCCACCAGTGGTGGACCATCATTGAACCCCCCCCCCCAATGACATCACAATATTTCTGGCCTCACTGCATACAGCAAGAGGTGATCAACACATACCTGGTGTGGATGAAAGCTGGTATTTCAGGCTGAATATGCATGTCTTTCTTTCCATAGCATGACTGGTTATAGGGACAATCACTGCATATTGCTGTAGCATGTATAGTCATGTATTGTTATTTTTGATTTACAGCAGCAGAATTTAGCCATGCATATACATCCACACAGGGTGAGGATGATGAACATAAGCCTAATGACCTGTATTCATACAACTGAAGTAAAGACAGAGCAGTCCAAGCAACATGTACAATGTTGTTTGCATTAATATTCACAGGCCCATCTACTTCTGGACTTAACCAGGGAATGGGAGGTGAATGTCTGCATACTGTTATTGTGACCACTACCTGCAATTGCCTCAGCCGCATTTCATGACACTGCTGTTTACAGTCATATTGTTATTTTCCTAACATTGTACACTACAGGTACATTGAGTGGGTGCCCAAGTCATGCAGATTCAAGTTCAGACAGACCAGGTATGTTACAACAAAATTGTCATAACTTGCTGTGGTCCTGCCATTTACAACAAGGTCTTCAACTCATAGCCATGCTCCTTCATTTCAACATGATGTTGTCACTCCATCTATCTGCTCTGTGGAGTAACTAGGGCAATGTATTTCTGTACATGGTCATGGAGGAGTGGACCATGGTGAGACACAGCAGTGAGGTTGCCATAGACTGTGTTTGAGAGTGTCCAGCTGTATCATAAACATAGATGGCTCATCTTTTTGAATTACCACTTTACAGTGATATATTTTTCTGTGACTATTAAATATTCTGCATTACATCCTGTGTGGTTTCTCTTTTTCCATGATATTATATTGTAGAGATAGGAGTGTATAGCACTGATATGTGTCCCTTATTGTTTTGCATGCAGTGGTACAGCATTCTGAGTGTGTATGCATACCTGTGTCATTTGTAATATATTATGATGATAGATTATGTGTGATGCTCAGTGTGTACACCTAGTGGGAACTTGCCATTAGATACAATGTATGTTTCTGTGGTGGGCAACACCCGAACAGCAATGTTTAATCTGTGTACTCATGTACATGGCTTGTCATTACCCAAATTGTGTGTCAGATGCTGCCGTGTTGCCTGGGCCTGCACTTGTGGTTACACCCTACATTGCCTACACCTGTGTTTTCTGTTCCCTGTCCTCTTGCTCTTCCTCTGATACCTATGGTATGTCTTCTCCAGACATCTGAGGTTCTTGGGATAATTCACCCACTCCTGCAGCTGGAAGATTGCCATTTGCTCTGGTCGACATGTTATGCAGCATGAGGCACATTATTATCTATGCTGCCTTTTCAGATGTGTATTGCAGTGTATCCCAGATGTATCCAGACATCTAAACACAGCTTTCCGTACATCAAACATATGATATATGGTGTTTCTGGTTGTTGTGTGCATTCTTTATTGTAGGCCTCCTGTGCAGGGTTGGATAGTTCTCTGTATGGGGTCATCAGCCACAGCTCAAATGAATAACAACAGTCATCTGTTGTGGGGGAAAAAAAACACAGTTGGTCAGAATGGATAATGTTGTGAGGAGTATCCTTGGCTTATATCCTAGTTGTGTCCCTGTACTTACCTAGTAGTAGTCCTTCAGGTATTTCACCTTGCTAGAATGTAGCCCTCAGTCCACAGTCTCTCCATATATCAGCATCATGGATGATTCCAGGATGTGTTGCCATGATGTTTGCTATGGTGCTATCTGCTGCACATACAACCTGGCAGTTGATGTTTCTGTTTATGTATCTGATAGCTTCAGGTGTTTTGATAGGTATGCATGTGCAGTCTATTGTACTGAGTACATGTTGGAAGTTTGTTATGTTATAATACTGGTGCATTGAAGTTCTCCAGTCCATGGGGGATGGATAGAAAGTGAATATAGTCATCCACCTTCCTGTACATTGCTTCCAAGAATTTTTCCAAGATATGGACACTACACAAATCCTACCACTACTTCTATCTCTGTATCAATAAATGCCTATTAATTTTTATGTTGTAAATTTTTGTTAATAATTTCTGTACATTTTTGCTGTTGCAATATCCTGCAATAATTTCTGTATTAATTTTGTATTAATTTTTGCATTCATTTTGTATTAATTCTTGCTTAACTTAATTTTGTATGAGTGTGCACGGAGCTTTTCACCTCGGGCCTCCATTGAAAAAGGGCTCATCATGGCCCAGTGGACTTTCCCGGTTAACAAACTGCAAATAAATAAAAAAATAAATAAATATGGCTGACAGCTGTCTGTGTCACTCTCACAGCATCCATCATGTGCCTCTGGAATTTCCTAGATGTAAGTACACCCAGACTGAGACACACTTTGGTTTCAAAGGGGAATGAGGTTTCCTTCCAGGGTCTGCACAGACGTGTGGGACATGCATGTTGCAAATAGCCTGCACAAGTTTTCTGTCTAGGAGTTATTTGTTAATTATTTACTGGTCTGAAAATGGTTTAGTTGCAGACTTGCTCTGACTTTAGCTGGCCATCTTCTAGGTTGCACAGACACATCCTCATTTATGGCTTGTATTACTGCAGCCTGTTGCCGTTCATTAGCAACAATTTTCATGTTTATGTTATTTTCTTTTTCTTTTGCTACATAATTCACTGAACAGTGTACAATTAGTATAATTTCCTTGGGGTCCATAAAGCATATGTTGACGATTTCAGAAATGGAGTGGACATGGCAATTTGTAGTTGCATTGTGTGTGCACTGTGTTTTGTAATTAGACAGACATGTGCAGAATCTATAACTATTCTGTGCTGATTAGCTAAGTACTTAAACTGCCTTCAGTGTGTCTTCTGAAATCTCAACCGCAGCAGGTCTTTCTGTGATGTGCTGCATTGTCCACAAGTAGCTTTCATGATCTTTATGGAATTCAGCCCCATCTCTCCTGTATTAGATTGCAAGCCAACCATTCTCTCAAAAGCAAGAGTGGAATCAAAAGAAAAAGGTAAAATATCATATGTAACCCTTATCTTACAATATTTCATCTTATACAACTATAAAGCAGAATGTTTATCATTACTAAAAACATACATTTCATAATCATAATAAATGCCATCATCTGTTTGCCTACTTTGAAATAAACAAAATGTGCATTCAAAGAGAAATATATGCTTCAAACATATCCACCATTCAACTGAAGAAGAATCAGAAAAGTGCAAAGCAAAATGGCCTTTCCATAAGCCAGGAAAATAAGGCACCATACTATACTCATGAAATAAATGTTCATGTAAAACAAATCAATCTGGAGACAAAGGACAATATAACAAAATATTAACTTCTAAACCCAGCCACAGTATCTACTGATCAGAATAACAATTGAATAATAAATCCTAATACTGTCAAATAAATATTTAAAAGAAAAAATATCTTAAATTCTAGAAGTAAATATATTTCTAGAATAAGTATGTCCCAGGTTCCCTAGATCCTAAAGAAGGATAATGTGATAGCTGTTTACCTACAAACATCAGAGTTTCTAAAATTTTTCCTTTATGTTTTCCCACCCTCGACAAATGTAAATTACAATCCCTAGCCCAAGTTATTAGAAAATTACCATATAACAAACCAGGGGTGGCTCATGCTATCAGACTGCAGGACTGCAGCCCCCCCCCACCAAGAAACGAAGAAGAAAAGGGAAACAGAAAAGAAAACTAAAACAGAAAAGAAAAATAAAATGAGTCCGGAACTCCACGCCTGTGCTGTGCTTATGGAGTTCTGGGTACTCTCTCAGAACTCCAGACTGCTCTGCCAGGCAGCCCTGATAAGGGAGAACAGCATCCCTGCCCTGCAGGTCAGAAGTCTGTGCGGTGATGATGACCGCGGAACAGAACGACACCGGACTGCATCATCTGCAGGCTGGGGCTTCCAGCCTACTCTCGCGGGAAAACCAGCATCATCGTCAGGCTGAGAAACCTACCAGAAACCCAGCAGTTAGCTTGCGCGGTCTGAGAGTGGATTTCTGTGTAGACGGGAAGAGACTACTGCAGGCTCATGGGCTGAGAGTGGATTTCTAGGAATGGAGAGTACTGCTGTGGATTTCTGTGTATACGGAGACTACGGAACTAATTCAGGTCAGTGTGTATTTCTGTGTAAACAGAGACTACGGAACTAGTCCAGGTCAGTGTGTATTTCTGTGTAAACGGAGACTATAGAACTAATTCAGGTCAGTGTGTATTTATGTGTAAATGGAGACTACTGAACTAATGCAAGTGTGTGTGTGTGTGTGTGTGTGTGTGTGTGTGTGTGTGTGTGTGTGTGTGTATGTGTAAAATACCCCAGAGAACACATGGTGGTGGATAGAGAATACCACAGGCTTGAACCCTGTACCATGGATGCAAGTGGCAAGGGCCTGAATTCCCTACCCACCACCATTTGTAAAAAAAAAAAAACTTGCAGATTTTTGCCTCATATCTGTTCTGTTCCTCATAAAATCTGTGGTTTCTGTAGGTTTGTTTTTCCTTGTGCAGTCAGTAGTACAGTGGTGCACTGGTAGCATTGTTGCCTGACAGCTATAGGTTCTCTGGTTTGATGCATGCCTTGTGTGTGGAGTCTGCATGTCCTCCCATCTTACAAAGACGTGTCTGCAGTGTTTCTACCTGGGCCTCTGCTGAAAATCGGCTTTTGTTCCAAGTCAGACTTTCCTGGTTAACAAATGTTAAATAAATAAAAATAACAGGCATTTGAATTTCATACTTCATATTCTTCAGAAAGTACATGGTAACACAGAACATTATATTCTAGCAATTTTCTAAGTTCATAACATGGGTATTTGAAATTTGTCCCTATTTTTGGGACTGTATCCCCCCATTATTGGCTTCGTCCAGGTTTTTTGTGCTAAGGTTGAGAGCTATGGTGAGTACTGAATTCGCTGAATATGTTTGGGGGCTGTATTCCCCCATTATTGACTTTGTTCAGGTGTTTTGTGCTAAGAGGTTGACAGCTATGGTGAGAACTGAATTTAGTAAATAGTAGCCATTTAAGTTTGTTTTCCTCTCTTTCACAAAACAGCTGATTTGGCATAGTGGTATGTTGCTCTGACTGTTTTGCACAGGGTCCTGGATTTAAGACTTGGCAGTGAAATGTATGGTGGTAACACAGCATTTTATTCTAGCAACTTTCCAAAATTATACAAGCAATGTTTAAAATGTGTCCCTGGATTTTGGGCTCCCCTCCAAATAAATGTTGGCTTTTTCCAGATTTCTTGTGCTGCAATGTTCAGAGATACAGCTGAGTGTCGAGTAGATTTTACAAGGAGCTGAGAGCTGCAAGAGAACAAAAGTTTAGCGCTGCTTATGCTGAGTCAGCTTGCATTGTTAATAACACAACAGGTGGTATGCTTGCTTTTGATGATGAAGTCTGTAGGTTCTACTCCCACAATAGATAAATGCATTGCTCATACTGTACTATGTTGTAAAGGGGGTTGATGCTGCAGTCCTTCTTGGTGAAGATACCTAGTAACTATGAACCTGTTATCAGTTTGCCATATTGCTAGCTTATCATTTTTTTAATGCAACATAGGCAATTTATTCCTCAAGGGCAACAGGCACTTTATTTGTAAATGAAACAATGACATATAAACTTGTTTGCCAGCAACAACCTCTTCATTAGTTACAGATTTCTTTAACGTGGAATTTAGATGAATTTTACTTCTTCAGAGATTGTGCATATTTACTGATACTGGTGGACTGTAGAAGTTTGAGTAGACTTTTATAATGGAAATATTCTGAATTGGGCAGTTTTGTCATTATTGGTGCATGCATTTTGTTTCATTGCTTACTGGAAAATTCTTCAAAACAATAAATTTAAAATGCCCTCTGACAATTGTATTGTATTGTACAAGGAATATAATTTAATACAATCAGGAATGTGTATCAAAGAGCATGTGTATGCTTCATATTCAAGAGGCCTATGATTTGAAAACAGCCCAAAATTAGTCTTTCTCTTCCACTTGCAAAATGCATTTTCTTTGAATGTGGGTTTCAATGCTGTTTCAATGAATGTGAGTTTCAAGGGCAGAGAAGTTTTAATACTAAGTCTAGTTTCATTGTGAGACTGCATTTCTTTGTTTAGCAAATATCTATTAGTGTATGTGCTGTAAAATGCAAAATAAAACTTTCAAATGAAATCCAAATCATCACAGAAGTAAAGCAGTATGCACATTACAGTGTTTACAGTAAATGGGGTGAAATAACCAAGGAATGGGACATTGGAATGGCTGCAGGGGGAGGCTCCATTCGACCATGATTTTGTGAGAGGGGGGGCAGCAAACTCAAAGACAGCTCCGGCTGAACTATACCTCTCTTAACTGTCCAGATTTTTGCTTCTTATTTTTGGTTTGTTCCTCTTAAAATTTGTGGTTTTCTGGCAAATTGTTTAGGAATGAAGTCACTAAATAATGACAGACATTGAGTTTCAGATGTCATAGCCTTCAGAAAAATGCATCATCAAAACAATAAATTTAAAATGCCCTCTAACAACTGTATTGTATTGTACAAGGAATATAATTTAATACAATCAGGAATGTGCATCAAAGAGCATGTGTATGTTTCATGTTCAAGGGGCCTATAATTTGAAAACAGCCCAAAGTTAATCTTTATCCGCCACTGGCAAAATGCATTTTCTTTGAATGTGGGTTTCAATGCTGTTTCAATGAATGTGAGTTTCAAGGGCAAAGAAGTTTTAATGCTAAGTCTATTTTCATTGTGAGACTGCATTACTTTGTTTAGCAGATATATATTAGTGTTTGTTATGTAAAATCAAAATAAAACTTTCAAATGAAATCCAAATCATCGCAGAAGTAAAGCAGTATGCACATTAGTATTTATGGTAAATGGGGCGAAATAACCAAGGAATGGGACATTGGAATGGCTGCAGGGGAAGGCTCCATTCAACCATGATTTTGTGAGGGGGGAAGGGCAGCAAACTCAGACAGCCCTGGCTGAACTATACCTCTCAACTGTCCAGATTTTTGCTTCTTATTTTTGGTTTGTTCCTCATAAAATGTGTGGTTTTCTGGCATATCATTTAGGAATGAAGTCACTAAATAATGACAGATATTGAGTTTCAGACATCATAAACTTCAGAAAAATGCATGCTAAAGCAAGACCTGTGATTCTATCAACTGATTTGAGTTTATACAAGAGCAGTTTTTAGTACTGTTTGTATGTTCCCCCAATATATTTGGCCTTGTCCAGATTTCCTGCATTAAGAGGTTGAGAGGTACATGCAAATAAATTGTTTTATAGAATTAGGAATATCCAAACCTCTCAACTGTCCCCAATTTTGGCTCAAAATGTTGCTCTCCCCCTAATAATCCCACTGCAAAAATGGCAATTTTGGAAGAAAACGTGGAGGGTTTACAATTATAAATAACTGTAATGATCAGAGTTATTGATTACTTTTATTTTAGAAATGCATGTAGATGCTCTTATTTTGACAGCTGCTCAAGTTAACAGTACTAATATTAAAAAGGTGTCCCTTCTTCGGCAGGTTCCCAGCTATATTGTGTGGCAATTTTATATTTTTACATCACATTTTTGGTCCATTTTTCATAAAGGTGTGGTTTTCTGGCAAATTAGTGGCAGATTATTAAAGATTGGTTAGGAAATAATGGCAGACATTTGAGTTTCAGATTTCATACCCTTCAGAAAATTCATACTAATGCAAGACCTACTACTAGTCTATTATCTTTCTAAGTTTATAAGAGCAATATTTAAACATATTTCTTATTTTTGGGCCTGTGTCCCACTTCTATGTATAGCTTTGTCCAGATTTCTTGCTCTGAGGTTGAGAGATATGAGCCATCACAGTCAGCCAGAGACATTTCAAATTGTGACATATTTGTTGCACCCTAGTCCCCACTGTAGTGGCTTTGGATGTGCCCAAGCAAGGCATGGAGCAGTTATGCAGTGTAAGTGTGCAGAGTATTACCACATCCAAGGTAGACCACAAATACTACCATGGCTTTTCACCTGTCCTTGATTTTGCAGAATGTTCTGGTTTTCTGTCATATTTTTATACTTAATTTATGCTTCTTATTATTCAGAAAATGCATGCTGTTGCAGTGCCCTGTTGCTCTGTGTTTAAGTAGCAATGCTTTAATAAGCATCAGGTAAGCTTGTCAGAGATTAAGATGCAAGTAAGCTTTAATAAGCATACTGTTGAACAATTACCAACATTGAAAGACTTTTTGTTGTTGCCATGCAGAGAATAATAACATAACAAGATAACATGTAAGCCTTAGGTATTGAAATGCATATGACAGTATTTGTAATAAAGGACAGGATTATAGTATTTTCAGAAGGTCATTACATTTGTTGGAGACTTACAGTCATCTTTTCAGGGTTTACCCGTAAACTAAACGTAATGCCAATCTATCATGTGTGGTCCATAACTTGTGCAGTAATCCTTTAAGCAACTTATCTTGAGCTTGTTTCTTGTTTGCTGTTCATTTTGTACTTTGATCATGTCTTCCCTATGAAACAAGTGGATAGTTGTTGTCAGGCAGCAGGCCTTTTTTTGGATAACAAACATTTTTACAAGTGGGGGTATCACAGAGATTGTTACATTCAGCATGTTACTTGGTAATTTTATAAAGCTGAATATAAATTAAAATTAGAACTGCTTTTGACTGACATTCCAGTAATGTATTTAAAAAGTAATTTATTTTTTCATGCCTCACAACCTTTATGTTTCCATCTAGATATTAAGTAAGTTGTCATGTAGCCAATGCATTGAAATATTTTTTTCTTCTACAATTCATTTTGACTTGATTGGACTCTCGTAATGACAGTTTGGCACTTAAGGCAGCTTATTTAATTAAAGTTCCAGTTGTTGTGATTTTAAGCATAGCCCCACTCCTTTTAGTTGGCCACACCCCTTCCCATTGGCCCCACCCATTCAGCTATCTCCTGCAGCCCCCCTTTAATTTGAAGTCACCAGCCACCATTGGAACAAACCTAAAAAGGTCTTTCCACAAAAACTTCAGTCAAAAAGGAAAAGTGCACGCATACACATTTAGTAGTCTCCACTGTCAATTATGCAAAACGACGTCAATTGATATAGCCCTTTGAGGGTTAATAACATTATAATGAGGAACTGAAATATCACTATTCAATATAAAGACAACGATACTATAGCAGGAATCCTCATTAAACAACCTCAAACCACTGTTTCAATTAACTAGCAGTTTAATGTTAATACCTTTTAGTATCAAATATTTGACTGTAAACATATGTCTTGTAGCCACTGGAAACATGCATCCTTTTTTTTGCAAACCCTTAGACATACCCACAGACCATATGTTTATGTACAAAATGTCTTTTATCAACTCATCTCTCCACTCACCTAATATGAATGTTTTAGCCTTGTTTCTCAGGTCAGTTATATATGCTGCAAAAGTTTCACCAGTCTTTTGATCCCTTGTGCCTTTCTATTGTAATATTCATTTGTGGGTTACACATTTCTGTTGTTGTTTGTCAGCTTTTCCCGGTTAGAGGTGGCCACAGTGGAACTCCAGTCCACTAATGATTGTCAGCTGGTTTTTATGGTGTTGAGATGCCAGCCTTACACCCAACCTTTAACAAAGGCACACCCATTCAACGCATGTCTTTTGAAGGCCCACTCGACCGCAGGGAGGATATGCAGACTCCACACAGAAGGCACTCCCAACCCAAGCCGAGAATCGAACGGGAGAACCTCTTGCTGTGAGGCAACAATGCTACCGCTGCACCACCACGGAATTATAAATTTACATTTTAAGCACTCAGGGTATTCCCTTGTTTCAGCCGGTAGCACCATATGGCAGTCTTCCTACTCCCCTGCAAACACACCAGGTGCATACACAAATGAATGCTCTCTTTCAAAGTCCTCTGAACCAGCTAAATTAAGCAGAATTAATGCCTTTATGCATGCATCTTTGTAGAAAAAGCAGCCTGTATGAAAATATCATATCCCTGCTCTTCAGTTCTTTGCAGTAATTTTATCAAACGCGAGCGGTGCGTGTCTGCAGAAACCTTCTGCCATACCCACAGATTATAGTAAAACCCAATGCAAAATTGGTCCTTGTAATTGTTTATGAACACTCACACTCACCAGGTACTTATAATGATATTCAAATGCACAATAAACTCTTTGAAATACTGTAGTCTATGAAATATGCTTTGAAATAATTGCACTTTGCAAAATATTCTTTGAAGTAACTTTACTTTGTGAAATAACTGCACTATAATACTGCATACATTTGCAAACACTTTGCACACCAGATATTTTGAATAGCTTTATTTAATATGGAAAGGTAGCACTTGGTGAAAAAAATACAGTAGTTTTCCTTTTTGTGTACATTTTATGGGATTCAGACATTGTTTCAAACATGTTCATCATTATTTTGAATATTTTTATCAATATGTCACAGTTTCGGAGATTTTGTTTAATAAGACATTTATTTTGAGCATTCTGAGTGCTTCGTTTTATAACAAAAGAAATCACTTAAGTAAATTTTAGTACCTGGAATTTGTTTCTGACCTGTTTTGCTAGTTGTTTGAGCAGTAGGGATGATGCACTCCTGTATGTTCCTCCAGCTTTAACTGGTTGCCTCATAGCTGTAACTCTGCATCCCATTCTGACACCATGTCGATCTTCTTATGTGCTTTAAGAAGATGTCGAGACTTGGGTTTTTGTTTAAGTAGTTTGTTGTATACAAATACATCAGGGTGGCTGGCAGAAACATTAAACAAACAAACTGTCTAACTGACTGACTTACAAACTATCATGCTGTCACTCTGGCTGCTCACTCAAAAAGGCACTCTTGCTTGCACATGCTCAGTACCTGTATGCACTTCTGACTCACTGGAAAGCTTCTTAATCATATATCTCATACACTGATCTACAATGTCTACATGTAATAGCCTTCTCAACATTTCAGTGTGCATTACCATTCGCATTTCAACCCCATTGGGTAACCTTATATAGGTTATGGGGTTTGATAATGTAGTTTTAGGCATGGACATATTGCACATGCAATTACAGGCAGGTATACGAGAAGTAGATAATAAGTGGTTCCTGCTGAGGCCACATATATTTAATTGAGATAGTTGGTACTCCTTATGTAAATGGTAAAGATGAATTCTTGCTGCAGAATGTGTTATGCACTACACATATCTAGATATGTAGGGAATATATGTGTCTGACCTATGAATACACAATGATTGCATTACCTGTAGCAAGGTCTACATAAACAAATTGCAATTTCTAAAGCATCTCACACGCAAAGCACATCATAAATATAGAGTAATAATATCTCCCTATCGTATAACTTTCCTACTATGTTCCCTCATGCAGACACATCATATGGCAATATGCACATAAAGCAGTCCTCTCTCACACTCCAAAAGATCAAAAAATATAAACACAGGATAACTAGACTATCATGTGCAAGAGAGGATTAGGCTAGGTTTACTATCTAAATGTCGAGGTGACTTACCTAAACTATGCACATCCCTGACCTGGAACAATGAAAGCTATCCAGCAAAATGTTGGTTCTTTCAAAGGAAAGAATTGACATTCAACCGCTCACCACCCAGAAAAAACATACACTACCAGCAGAAAATGTCATACTGTTTTGCCCCCTGCACCTCCCTCAACCCCTGCTACTTATATATTCTAACTCCAAGATCACACTACAGTGAGGAAAAGGGCAATTTACTTGATCCCCACTGTAGTGCGATACATTTCAAAACATTGGCACTCCAAAACCATGAACACAAGCTACATATCGATGTTTCACAGTCGACAGAAATTGTGTTCGCAATTTTGCCTCTCTGCTCCTCCGTGTTTGACCTTCTGACTATTGAGGTAAATCACTTTGACATTTTGATTGTAAACCACTAGGCTATCATGTGAAAGAGATGGAGCATCCTGCACATTGCATCCCCTGTAACAGAAGTTGGCACCCTGTATGTGGCATCACACCACAATAACAGTAGATGAGGCAGTGCTCTATGCTTGCAATATAACAATGCATGAATTGTCAAGGTACACAGAATCATAATGATACATGCAGTGCACAGTACTGACCCACTGCACAGAAATATGTACCCTTCCATGGCAAAGTAGACCTCCAAAGAATACAGACACCTGTCACTTGTCTGCATCAGTGTAGCTCAAAGGTACAGTATAAACAAACATGCATCTTTCCCACAGTTCCAGGGCAATTATAACCAAAGGTTTTATGAAATGGCAGCAGTCAATGTTTGGGGTACACATTTACCCTTAAGAAAAATACACTAAAGACAAGGATTGTATTTCTTCATCTTCCACAAGATTAGAATCTTCCATAGCACAGTGAGTCCTATGGTGGTTGCATGGGCTTCTATTGCATACATCTGAAGCATGTAACATGGCAATTATTCTAATGAGGCAGTAACTGCTAAGTGATACTGAAAGGCTATTTTACTGGTATAGACCAAACCAAAAAAAAAGCTTCCTCAACTACATGCACTTGCAGGGTGCACTGACAATGTGCGGGTAAAAGTATACATTTGTATTCAATGGTGGTGCTAAAGAGCAGAACTCCTATTACAGTTAAGCAGCATGTACCTAGTAGACACTTGCCATGCCAGAGGCTCTGTCTTTGTATATACAGTAGATCTGTCATGCTAATAATCCACAGACCATGAATACTGAAGGCATGTAACAGGATCTCACACTGCAGGGAATACTAGTGGTATTACTGCTGTCCCGGCAGAACATGATTGCGCAGGTCTGCAGTATTCCTTATGTAGGCAGTAACTTGCAGCATCTATTTTATTTAACAGTTATTGCTTGTGTATTATGTAGGTTAAAAGATGCTCTGTCCTTGAATATAGACAATGTTCTCTTGCTCACATGGACCACAGCACATTCTGCACTCAATAAACAGGGTGCTTGCTGTCTCATTGCTGTCCAGGATGTGCATCATTGCATAGGTCTGAAGTATTTGCATTTGATATCATAAGTAATATCTGCTGTCTGTATGTTTGAAGGCTATATTTTTGTCTCTGTCTATTTTCTCCCATTTTTGAAATCCTTGTTTTTTTTTTTTTTTGTATGACTTGTGCTTGCATTTTTTACAACATCTGTCACACTTGTTCCATTGCCATGCCCAAGGTCACCAGCATCACCATTTCCAGTCTTCAGCTGCATCAAAAACTCCTGGCTTCAGGTTTCCACCCTTTTTGGTGGAGCACTGGGTAGGAAGGAGACCTTCCCTGAGGTATTTGATGGTTGATCACGGACAAGGAATGCCATTGTTTCCTGCAGCAGCATTCTCATGGTTACATCATGTGCAAGAAGCTGGTATTTCTGGTGGGAGAGTTAATAGACCAACAGCTGAAAACTGCATTAGCTGTATAGAAAAGGTACTCTTGTGGCTATCAGCATAGCATCACTGTCTGTCCCTGCCATCACCATTCCAGGTAGAGCCCAGTGGGGAAGGTGGTCAGGATGCTGACTAATCTCCATCTGGATTTAACACAGGCAGTGAATTATAGAATGGCATATTTATCCTTTTCTGTCACTGCTGTCCCCTGTTTGCTATCAAGTCCCTCCCCCCATTACCACAGTCTTCCAACAGTGTGCATGTCTAACACACACACACACACACACACACACACACACACACACACACACACACACACACACACACACACACTCACAAACACATATAGTTTGGTCTTTATTATCGAACAGCTGGAGCAGTGACATCATTTTGGTTGACACAATTTGGTCACCAGAATCATATTATTAGTATTTGTATGATCTTGACAAAATGCAAAATAGGCAAATATATCCTTTCTCCATGCATTCTAGAATCTCATAATCAATATATTGCTTTTGCCTGCTTAGGGGTTAATTCCTGGAGCATGTGCAGTAACTGCTGTCATTCCATTTTTTGATATTTTAGCATCAGCATTACAGAAGAGTAATATATATATATATATATATATATATAGATAGATATAGATATATATATATATATATATATATATATATATATATATATATATATACACACACACACACACACACACACACACACACACACACACACACACACACACACACACAGTTACCCTTCAGAAGACTGAAATATCACAATCCCAAAATTCGTAAGACTGAAGATAAAAATCCTGAAACTTCAAAATCCTAAAACTCAAAATCCTGAAACTCAAAATGCTGAAAACACACAGCATACATATACTGACTTAAAACAACATAAACCATATTACCTTCCTCCATGTATAAGATGGGGGGCAAGCCCCCCTGTACCCCACATGTGGGGGACTGCACTCCCCACACCCCCTGCTACTTAAATATATCAACTCCGAGATTGTACTTCACTATACTAAGTGCAATCTCGGAGTTGCTATATTTAAGTAGAGGGGGGTGTGGGATGCAGGGGGGCTTGCTATACTTAGTTTTGTATGTGTTTCTGTGTGTCCTTGTACTGGCATATTATCGTTATTTGTACTCTGTGTGGTTTCAGTATTTTGAGTGTCAGGATTTTGAAGTTTCACGATTTCAGTCTTCAGTCTTATGAATTTCGGGATTGTGATATTTCACTCTTCTAAAGGGGAACCATATACACATATCGGTCTACTTTGAATCAATGGGAACTCATTTTTTCGAAGATTAGAAAGCAGACATCCACTTTCACAAAAGTGCACTTAACCAAAAGTGCATTTTTAGGAAACTCACTTTACCAAATCACAGTACAGAGGGGATAAGGAACTATATCCTTTTCCCCACTGTACTGTGATCTCGGTGATAGTATGTGTAATTACTGGTATGTCTGGCATAGAAAAATACATTTTTGAAGGGGAGCAAGCACCACTGCACCCTCCACACCCCACTACTTATATATATTCTAGCTCCAAGATTGCACTACAGTGGGGAAAGGGATATATTTCCTCATCCCTGCTGTACCATGATTCAGTTAAGTGACTTTCCTGAAAGTGCATTTTTGGTTAAATGCACTTTCATGAAAGTGGGTGTCTGCATTTTAGTCTTCGAAGAAAATTAGTTTTTGTTGATTAGAAGCAGACCTATATATATATATATATATATATATATATATGTATATACCATATCCTATATCAACAGTTCATATGATCGACAACATTTTCAGAGAGACCAAAACATCTAAAGCTCAAAACACAGACAATTCATTTGGTCGAAACTCATAACATCGACACATGGCATTCAAAGCATTATGCTGTTTCTCCACTATAGCACGACCCTGGAGTTAGAATAAATAAATAGGGGGTTGTGTGGGGAGCACAGTATCTGTGAAATTTACTATGTATGTGAGGGTATATATATATATATATATATATATATATATATATATATATATATATATATATATATATGAATGTGTATAAACCAAAGGGTATTTTCACATCTGTTAACAGGTTTTTTCAGCAGAGGTCTGGGGAGAAAAGCTTCAAATACAGATCAGCTGTAACAGCAGATACAAGAATCATTAAATATTAAGTAAATTAAACTTTAAATCCAAGTCAAGTCAGATACATAGGCAGACAGTATAAGCAATCATTTAATTCACATAATGCAAAAATTAAGTAAATCAGCTGGCAGTTGGATATAAGACGGTTAGAATAAAAGTAGGTTACTATGTTTGCTATATAAAACATATGGCATAGAGCATAAGATATTAGGAGGTCAAGAGTTTGTATGTAAGAGGAGAAAGGAAATACAAGAACTAAAAGAGAAGAGAGCAAAAGAGGCTGGTTTGTAAGAACCTAGAAATGCATGAGTGGAGTGAAAATCAAATAGTGAGTCAGGCTGGCATTTAGCAGGTGCAGTGCCTAGATTTTAGGAGTGTTTCTTTTAACACAATTTTGAAGTTGTGATGATTGGGTAAGGTTCTAATGCTCAGTGGAAATTTGTTCCAGCCTGAGGCGACAAGAGTAGCTGTATAAGTGATTGCCAATTATTCTTTTGGGCATAAGGATGTCTAAGAGGATCTGCTCTGAGCTGCAAAGGAAGTGATTTGAGAGTATAAAAGGAGATGATGGAGAAGATGGCAGGGCAGGAGGTAGGTTTGTTAAGAATGGTGTGAATAATGAGCAGCTGAGGTAGTAGAAGCTGGTGGGGAAATTATACCCAGTTTAGAAATTTGAGACAGAGGCAGTGGTCAGAGTTATAGGGTTGGTGTGTGACAAACCTAGCAATTTTCTTGTAGGTGAGTTCGAGCTTGGTCTAGTAAGTTGGTTAGGTTTGGAGAGGCATAAAGATGACTGAGAAGAAGGCATGCCTAGGCAAAAGAGAGTCTCCTGTCTCTGGTGAGGTATATTTTGTTACAATAATACAAGCCCAGTTTTTGATGTGTTTTTTATGCAGTTTTGCACATGCGGGTTGAATTTAAGTTGGTCATCAATGATAGCTGCCTGGAGTATCCACGTTGATGATAGTATTGTCAAGTGATGAGATAATAAATGAAGGTTTAGGATGAGAGAGAGAGATTTTGAAAGACGTAATAGAAGTAATAGAAATAATAGAAATAATAGAAGTTTGGTCTTTTTTAGACTTGGGTATAAGTTGATTATCTCTTTACCAATTTTTGACAGAGGTAAAAGAGTTTTGGGTTAAAGTGTGGAGGTCAGAGAGTGTTTCAGAGGTGGAGATAATGGTAGAATTATCTGCATATTGTATGATACAGGAAAGAGAGGAGAAAGTGTGAAGGCAGTTAGTGAAAATATTAAATAGCAGTGGTCTGAGTATGGAACCTTGAGGTACCTCAGTGATTACAGGGAGAATGGGTGAGAAAGAAGACAGCTATTTTATGGATTGCTGTCTGTCAGTGAGGTAGCTTGAGAATCATTGAAGAGTAGGATTAGAGAGGCTAAGATGAGACAGTTTGGAAAGAAACGTAGTGAAAAACAGTGTCAAAGGCTTTAGAGAGGTCTAAGAATATACAAGAAGCTAGTTTGTTACTGTCTCTGGCTCGGGAGATAGTTTGAGTGAAGGAAATTAGAGCAGTAGTTGTCCTATGCTTAGCACAGAAGTGGTATTGGGTGGAAGTGAATAAAGTTTGTTGAAGAAGATAGTCTAGGAGCTGCCTGTGTATGCATTTTTTTAAAGTAGTTTTGAGAGAGGAGACAAGATGGCAATGGGCCAGTAGTTGGAGGGGTCATTTGAGTATCCTCCTTTATGAAGAGATATAGTGTAGATTTTTTTCTGAGTAGTGGGGACAGTAGATTTTTGGATATATCAATTAGGATGAAGACAGGGTAGGCTATAGAGCTAGCAGCAAGCATAAGCATTAAGGGGGTATATTATCAGCTGAGGAAAAGCAAGGCTTAAGTTTGCTAAGTAGAGATTTAATGTGGGCAATAGGAACAGGTTTGAGTGAGAAGATTGTTTTGTGGCTATGGGGGGTATTAGAGGGGTTGGGGGAGCAAGTATTCTTGGTTAGTTTGAAAACAGAGTCAATGAAGTGAGAGTTGAAAATGTTGCCAATTTCAAGGGAAGAGTTATTTGGGCATGAGTTAGGTATACTAGGGTTACTTGGGTGAAGAATCTGATTAATAGTGTACAGAATCTTTTAGGGTTGCTGTGATGGTTAGTTTGTAGCTTTAACTAGAAGTTTGTCTTGTCGATATTGATAGGCTTTTTAGTAAGATTACAGAGTTCTCTGTAAGTTTGGAGGTTTGTAAAGGAATTAGATTCTCTCCAGTTTTTCCAGCTGTAGTCCCTCTTTAGCATTAGGAAGCGAGTTGTCTGAGAGAACCATAGTACAAAGAGAGCTGTTACTCTAATTTTCCTAAGGAGAGCAAGGGAGTTTAGGATTTCAAGAAAGATATTGTTGAATTTGTATATGGCTTCTTCAAGGGATAGGTGAAAAAGAAAGGACCAGTTTATGGAGGAGAGTCTGTCATTAAATACATCAGGGTTAAAGTTAATGTAAGATAGTCCTTGTATTTGTGAGGTTTAATTTGTTGAGTGGAGTATCTTTGAATGTATGTGGGAGTGTGGTCTCTTATGGGTTCATGTATTATTTTGGGATTGTGGTATAGGTTTGGACTGGATATGAGGATCCAGTCCAGGACAGAGCTAGAGTTGGATGGTTTGCTAAAGTTGGATGGTTTGCTAACGTGAGTATGAATTGTGATTAGTTGTGTGAATCCATGTAGATTTATACTAGAGGTAGGGGAGTCAGTATTTAGGGTTTGACAATCAATGTTGACGTCACCTAGAATTATAGTTGTGTGAGATAGGGTGTGGGAGATCCAAGACAGAATGTGTTTGAGTATGGCAATATTATGGTCTGGGGTATATATAAAGTAACAATAGTAAGGTTTTTATGAATGTTTAGTTTGCAATTAACTATTAATAGTTCTGCAGTGTAAAGGTTAGTGAGTGCCATGGATGAAGGAGCCAGGTTGAGTTGGTCTGAGAACATAATGGCCACACCTCCTTCTTTTTAGTAGACCCTGTCTAAGTGGAAAATATTGTATTGGGGGGTATATTGTTGTCAGAGATATGGAGTTTGAGCAAGTTTCAGTGAGGGTTATTATGTCAGGGGAATAATGAGCTATCCAGGAGTGGAATTCAGTGGCTTTATTAAGAATGCTGTGTATATTCCGAGAGTAGAAGGTTAAGCAGTTGGAAAGGGAAATGGGGTGGGGGGAAGTGGAGGTGGAGAGAGGGAGTTAAGTGAGGGACTGGAGAGAGACCCTGGGTTGGGGAGAATATCTCCAGATACGAATAACCTTTTGGTAATAAGTGTAAGGTAAGGCATTGTAGTGCTGTGGGTGTGGTATTTGTGTCTAGTTTTTAGGGGATGAGAGGGGTTGTGGACTGATTGGATTTTGACAGTGAGTGGGTCTGAGTGGTTAAATAGTTCATGGCTTATTTTGAACGTTTGGGGAATTTGTGGGTTGCTGAGTGGATCAGTAAGTGTAGATGGATAGTTTGTGAGAGATAATTTAGAATTATAAGAGGATTGGTGAAAAGAAGAAGAAGAGGAGTGGTGAGAAAGATATGAAGCATGTTGAGGTGAGAGAGAGAGCAAGAGTACAGGACATAAGAGATGATATGAAGAGTAGAGTTGATAAGGTGTTATGTCAAGCAAGAGGATAAATTAGGAAGAAGAGAACAGTGAGAAAATGGATATGGGAGCTGAAGTGAGAAGGTGTTTGATTTAATTTCTAATTTGTAAGATATAGTTATATTCTAGCTAGAATGTGATAGTTAAGTGTGTGTGCATAGTGATTAGGGAATAGTGCTTTGCAGAGGGAGCTGTGAGGAGTTATGTGTTGAAGTGGAATACAATAAGTATAGGTGTGAAGCTGGGGGGGTGTTAAGGTGAGTGAGTTGAGTGGTAGGTTGAAACAGGAAGTAGAGGACAGAAAGGCTAGGGAAAAACAGGAAGCTAGAGTATAAATGTAGTGTAAGCGGAGGTGGGTGGAAATTGGGGCTAGGTTAGGGAACCTGAGTGAGGCCGAGCAAAGCAAGGGTGAATGGAACGGGCAGAATCAAACAATTAACCAAACCACAAGAAGCAGCAGAATGACCTATTAAAAAACTATCCATTAATGTAAACTGTCTTATGTCAGTGCCAGTGAAGTCAGATACATTGAGACAGCTGCCGTAATGTTTACTTGTAATTTTAAAGGATTGTTGGTTCGGAGAAGTCAGGTATAAAAAAGAAACCCAAAGCTATTGGTTTCAGATGGCAATTATTAAATTAACAGAAAAGTCAGCTTGTTCTTGCATGGAACAAACAAATCAAACTACATGTAACAGATAGAGCAAAAGCATAACATAGGTGATGGAGGGGGGTTCATATTACATTGTTGAATGACAACAATTTCGAACACTCAGAATAGCGAAACTGCCAAATATTGAAACTTTTATTTTGGGGGGCTGTGCCCCACAGCCCCCCTCCCAGCTAAATATATATATATATATATATATATATACCAACTCCGAGATCGCACTACAGTGAGTAAAGGACAAATATTCCAATCTTCACTGTAGTGCGATCCTGCAATTTAAACTTCGATATGCGGCAGTTTCGCTCTACTGAGCATTAGACATTGTTGTCATTCGACAACGTAATAGAAACCCGATGGAGGGACCTACTTATTGCAAATGGGTTAGATATTTTGCACGCCAGTCACTGCCTAAATTTATTATAGCAATTAAAAGAAAGCACAGAAAAAAATTCATCACTGAGGGAAGCAATGTACATTGAGGAGACTTATACTGTACAGCTTCAGCTGGGTCAGTCTCTTGCTGTATGGGTGTCTTTCATGGGCAGTTGATTTCAGATGTAGGTGTGTACACTCCAGTGGAAGAGTAAATGAGTGACTGTAAAACTACAAAAAGAAGAGAACAATTGCACTAGGCAAAAACACTATAAATTGAATGCCATCAAGGGTAAAAGAGCAACAGAGATAGTGGGAAACAATGGAAAAGTAACCAGTTGGGGACACAAGCAAATACTAGGCTCAAAACCAAAAATGGTAACCTGCAAGTATATTAATGTGTTCAGAAATAGAACTTTAATACAAGACAATACTAGTATGGATGGAACAATGAGTTCTATAGATTGCTTAGGTAGGAATTAATATTTAGTAGATGTCTAATTATCAAAACTGCCATAGCCTTTGCATTAGTAACTAGCACTGTTAAAAAATCTAACATAGACACATAAAATATGATTTTTATGGCTAGAAGCAAAACTATTGGAATATAACACTGTTTCTGCAGTTGTCAAACCTGTATACCAACACTCTCTTGAGTTAAGTTGGTTACATGTGACTATTACAGAGAATCATCTGTTGGTCACTTGTACAATCCATTACCTACTCAGAGGACATTATTTATACAATGTAGTAACTTAAGCAAATAATCACTGTTAGCTCAGAAATCTCAGTAGCAAATCTAGGAGTCTCTAGCATAGGCAAGCATGCATGAATGAAGAAGCAGGTGATATCCGAGCTTATCAACAACTGGCTGCAGGGTTGTAGTTGCAGTAACCACACAAAGGTCACTCATTTAGAGGAACGAGCCACCAATAGCTTTACATAATTAAGACAGCAGCTAAAGACATAGGTCTATTCTTATTGTACAAATATTGTTTCAGCAGAGACAACAACTTACTTGGTGAGCACATTAATTTCCTTGTCGCGTAGCTTATCTTAGGCTCATCAATTTAAATATGGCACCCATAGCATCACAGGTACGAGAACACCTCAGAACAGATGCTGAGTGAAGGGGCTGGGGTGAGGACGGAAGGATCTAGGGATGAGCATAAAAGAGGATAGTTGAAAGTAGTATGAACTGCAAGACAGATACTAAGACCTGTGGTCAGAAAAAAATTGTGAACCAGACCACAAATAGGCTGACCTATAAAAAGCTATCAGTTACCATAAACTGTCTCAGGTCAGTGCCAGTGAAGTGAGATAAATTAAGAAAGCTGCAGTAATTTTTATTTGTAACTTTAAATGATTGTTGGGTCAACCAAAGAAGTCAGGTATAAAAAAGAAACCCAAAGCTATTGGTTTCATATGGTAACCATTAAATTAATAGAATAGTAGGTCAGCTTAGTCTTGTATGGAACAATGAAACCAAACTACAAGTAACAGATAAGGCAAAAAAAGAAATGTAGGAGATGGGAGAGTGACCTATGTATTGCAAACAGGTTAGTTAGTGTGCATGCCAATCACTACCTAAAGTTATTACAGCAGTTAAAAGAAACCACAGGGAAAAAAATGCAGCATTGAGGTGAGCAATGTATATTGAGGAGACTTATACTGCGCAGCTTCACTTGGGTCAGTCTTTTAAGGGCAGTTGACATCAGATAGGGGGGTGTACACTCCAGTGTAAGAGAAAATGAGTGAGTTGAGGAAACTTATACTGTACAGCTTCAGATGGGTCATTCTCTTGCTGTAATGGTGTCTTTCATTGGCAGCCGACTTCAGATGGGGGGCGTGTACACTCTAGTAGAAGAGTAAATGAGTGATTGGCAAGCACATTCATTTCCTGGACGTGTAGCTTAACTTAGGATCATCGATTTAGTTTTTATTGAATGGTTTGTCTGTGTGACCTTTTTACCCTTTTGTTTTGAATGTTAATTGGGATATTTTGCAGGCATCTTAATCTTTACGAGTATCAGCTAGGCTTAAAGACCCTGTGTTTCTGAATTATAGTCAAAATATCCACTTATGTTGTTCTGATGAGGTCAGTAAAAAGGCTTTAATGTGTATGTCCACTGCTAGTGGGGATTGGCTTTATTGGCCTGAATGTAAACATGAAGACATAAAAAGTTATGGGCATTTAGAAGCCATGTAGTTGCAACGTTTGTTATCTTTAAGGAGTTATTTGCATATACCCATAGGCTTTCATGGATCTATATCACTTTGCTGAATGCCACATCAGTGAATACCTTTTCATCAAGTGCTTATTTATCAAATCTCCTAATCAGTGAATGGACTTTTCCGTGAATTTTTTCTTAGGGAAAAACAAATGGTCACCATCTGGAATTTGTTCATTTCCACTCTGTAGAGCGATCTTGGAGTTGTTATATTTAGTTAGGGGGTGGGGGTGCCTCACCCCACATGAGGGGGTGTGGGGGGCATAGGCCCCCACCTGAGTAGGTGTTATGTTTTATAATTTTGTTTTCAGTTGCTAAGGTGGCCTACTGTTGGTTTGCCCTAGGAAAATTTTCACTGAAAGTCCATTTGGTAATTGGGGGGTTCTATTTATAGGTGTTTGACAAAGAGGTATTCGCTGATGTGGGAAATGACAATGTGATATAGACCCACTTCCACTATAGGATGTTTAAGGTATTACACTGGGAAAACTCTGGCTTTGCTAGGTTTTTCTTGTGGTTTATATACATACATACATACATACATACATACATCCTTTTTACACCTCCCCATGCTTACAATCTCTGTTTTCCTTGTGTATGTTTCTACACCTACTGAGCCACCTTTTTCTAAAGTCCTATGCACTCATTTCCACCCATTTTATGGTCAGTAATAAACAGATTTTTAGACATTCCTGTTTGCTCATTAATGTGGCTTGTTGGCTTTCTAGTAGTGCTGCAACATAGTGGATGCAGTGAGTCTCATAGAGGATATATGAGCATTTATTTTCTTATGACCTTTCTTGCTGGAGATTTCCTGTTTTATCACTGATTCTGTGATTTCCACAAGCAGTATTTTTTTAAATTACCAGAGATATGGGCTGTAGTAGGCTGTGGATTTCCACCTTGTTAATTGATTATTAGCCTGGGCCAACTTTTCACCATGAGCCTTACCTGCTGAAGCCGTACCATGATTGCACTAGATATGGTTCTGAAACCCAGAGCGGAAGTGTAATCAAGGTATTTTAGTAAAATAGAATAAAAATAGCTAACTGTATTCATCAAGCTTCCAGTGATCTGTGTTGAAGTGTTACTCTTCTTATTGTTGCTTCAATTTAAGGCAATGTTTCTAGGCAACCATCTAGTATTTAAACATCAAAAAGTATGGCAAACAATTGCTTATTTTTTTCATTTACTTTAATCGCTTATAAGCAAATCAAACTTACCTATTTAGTTATTTGTTTTCTAGAAAATTTGTTTCCTGTTTTGAATTCATTTACTTTATTCAAATTAGTGGGTAGTTACAGCTCTTTTGAATAACTCTCCAGCAAAAGATTCCATTAATTATGGCTACTAAACCATTAATGTCAGTCACATCTCCATGTAGATTACAGACAGCTGTTTCCATTAAAAGGTCTTTCTCATGCATAACTACAATTAATTGTTAGGAGAAAGCAGGCATGACATTCATTCACTATAATTCTATATATTTTGCCTTTATCAAAACAATCACTCACACTTAAAAGAAAAAGGAAACACATGTAAAAGCAAAATGTCCACACCAATTGACAAATCTTTTGTCTATTTTTACAGATAATTTAAGCTACAAAAAGTGAAAGCATTTCAGAAGGAAATGACAATTATTTCTCCTAAAGCAACACACTTTGTGAAGGAAAATTATAAGTCATAAGTCAAAAAAGTGCAGTCAATTTAGCAAAATTAAATTAAATGACAGGCTTAAATTCATAGATTTGGACAAAGTTAATTATAGTACCACAATGAAAATTAAATGCAAGATAAATAATTTTCAGAGTGTTAAGCTGTAGTTCACAGTTATAGCTTTGGGCTTTATATTAAAGCTTATAATGTATAATTCTAAAATGAAAAGCACTTTATTGTCTTAGGCATCACTTATCAGAATTATTTATTTAATTGTTTCTCAAATGCGACTTACGTGTTAAAATCACAGTTTTTTTAAAATGTTCTAAGCATACTGTGTCAGTTCTTGGACAGCTGCTTATGTGACTCCACTCACTCCAAGCATTTTGCACCAAACAGGTGATTATTTTCTTACAGACCACTATGCTGTGAAAAGTAGGCAATACTTGTTTTCTGCATAAAGGATTGCACACACCTATTATACATGTTGTGACACTCAGCACTTTGACTTACAAACTGTACAACTGTGGGTTTATGTGCACAAATCAAGAATGCTATGTACATCAGATTTGCAGTTGCACACACACTTTTATATAAGTGCAGATACACCCCACACATATGAAAACATGCAGACCCACCTGCACATACCACACACACACACACACACACACACACACACACACACACACACACACACACACACACACACACACACATATTGGATAGGAAGCAAATGGTTGCACCATTGATGTTGTAATATCTGGGAATCATCAGCACTTTACATGAATCCATGCTTGTAAAGTATCTTATATTAGGTGACACATACAGTATATTAACAAATGTGATCAGTTTGAAGGTAACAAGCTTCACATTTTTGAATCTCAAATATGGTAGAAGCTGAAAGTTGAAACAATCTGAATCAGGATGTTTTAACTTCAAAATCTTTCCAGGCGGCACTGTTCACATGAGGAATGCTATGCCTTTTTGAGTAGGACAAAGGATTATGGTTCTGTGCTGTTAACAAGATGTTTTTGTAGTCCAGGTTTGATTTATTAATCTCCATTTGCTTATTTTTCACTCTGGGAAAGCAAACTAACCAATTGTGACCGATGGACGTACTTGGTTAACAAATAAATATTTAAAAATCGTGTTTCAGAGTCAGATATAGCATGACAGCTCATCAAAAACCTAAGCTCATTGAATTATTCCATCAGTTACTTACCCCATAGGGCTCCACTGATTGTTTTTGCAGCAGTTCAGCATAGATTGGGTCTGCCTACTCCGCTTGGCCTTTGGGCTCACTCCGTTCCCCTACCCTACCCCTAATTCCCACTCTCCCCTACTACTTCCACATTTATTTATCCCTAACACATCCCACTCCATCTTTCATCCAATCATGCACCACCTTTACAACACACTCGCAAACCTAACTTAAAGTGATTAACTCCATCTGTACAATGTTCTTTACCAACTCATATTTCCTTAGCTTAACACTGCCCATTCCAGTCCTTAGCACCCTTACTTACCTTATACAACTCCCTTATCCCTCTTACACCCTACCACTACACTATATCTCTAACTACCAACATAGTACATCACCCTCCTTCTCCTGTATAACTCATGAACTGTACTCACCAAACCTAACCCTCTTACATAAACACAAAGTACTACCTATCATACCCTCTTCTAACTTACCATACCCTTTACTTCCTAACAAATACTCTTCCTATCTCTTCTCAAACTCTTATTCCACATTAGACTTTATTGCCCTCATACCAGATCATATCTCCCTTTCTCTTTCTGGTAACATTCACCCCAATCCTGGGCCCACCAACACCCCATCCATCTCCTCTCCTCCTCCATCATCCACTTGCACCCCCAACAGCATTCACATCACCACAATTAATGCCCAAAATCTTCATATTATAATTCCTAACCTACATGCCTGGCTTTCCCATAACCAGCCATACATAGTTGACACGTCAGGAATTTGGCTTAAACCATACATAAAAGACAATGACATTCTGCCACGTGGCTAACATATGATTTGTAATGATAGACCCAAGAAAAAAGGAGGTGGTGTAGCCATAATCTACTCTTCCATCTACTCTGTTACCCCATATAATACTCCCACTCCAAAATTTGCCAACTCTGAATTAACCATAGCCCTCTTAAATAGAACAAACACAAGTCCATATGCATAGCTGCTCTTTATATCCCTCTTGGTTCTTCTCTAATATTAAAAACAAAACCATTGTCCTAGGCTACATAAATTAAAAACTATGTAAACTGGGCCACCATTAACTCTCAATCCCCTGCCCAAACAATCAACCTCTTCAACTTCACCCAGCTAATAAAATCTCCCACCAGGATACACAAAGACAGAACTTCTGGCTCCATCATTGACTGGATCTTAGTGTCTCATCCAAATCTAATTTCAAGTTCAGGAATCCTTCCTGATATCCTCAGTGACCATCTACCAGCCTTTGCTGACCAGTACCCCTCCCCCTTCATAAACAACATCACTACATACAAACCCAAAACCTGTCCAACATTTTTGTTTATGCACCATAATAGAGAGCATCTTCTCCATCCGGCAGAGGCATTCAGCAATGGTGCTCTCCATGACCTCACACACCAAGCCTGGCATCTCTTGGTGGATAACATAATCCCTACCTCTGCCAATACTCCCAGAGTGTAACATTGCACTAGCTGCTAGGGTAATGCTTCCTGATGTGGCAGGCCCAATTAGTGTAAGGGCAGCAGAGGCAGATGTGCTAAGTGTCAGTGCATCTGCTGGTTGAGTGGGGGCAGGCTGAGCCACAGTGTTTGGCCTACCTCTCTGTGCTGTAATGCATTTTGTGAGTTGTCAGAAACTGTGACCACACATATAAAAATAAAAAAGAGAGATAAGGGTTGGGATGACAGAAAAAAGGAGATAATTAGTATCATCATAAGTAACATACAATAAATTATTACAATAAATTATAACTGATGATTGCTCCAAGTAATCCTTATAATGTGCATATATTGCACATATGCTTGGTGAAATAAAACAAATTATGTTAACAGCAAGACATGTATACCACTTCTGTTGAAAATATTATGTAATGATTTGCTACATATGTGTTACTTGTGATATTTGAACCCACAATGTTTGCCTACATTATTAGAACTGACTCCTACCTTTATCTTGTGCTATAGACTGAAACAATTTTGGAGGTTTTAATATCTTCAATTACAGTGGAGTTGAAATAAATGAAAGTTATTTTTCTTTTTTAGTAAACATACTAAGTTTGTACCACAAAAATATATGGACATTAGGACACTATACTTGAACTTAAACTGTATACCAGAAAACATAATTTTGCAGTTTATTTCTAGGAACAAGATGGTGACCCTACTAACACTGATTTAGCATGGTAGAAAAAAAGTATTTTTAACCTCCCTATAAATCCCTTGGTATAAATATTTGAAAAAAAAAGTTGTGAAAGGGAATTGTATAATCTTTACAAATCTGTACAACTTCACACATACAACTTAAGTAAGGAAGATGATACCTTGCAAACTTTAAGATCTAACAAAGAAATCAGGATAATTAAACCTGAGAATGTAGGGGGTGTGGTGTTCATGGATAAGATTGATTACACCAATAGAATAATTAACATGCTCCAAGAGCAAGGGAAGTATGAAATGGTGTAAAAAAATGACATAAACATAGCATACAGAAATATTGATTTATTTATTTATGATTGTTTTATGCA
Organism: Protopterus annectens; assembly: GCF_019279795.1. Taxonomy (NCBI): domain Eukaryota; kingdom Metazoa; phylum Chordata; order Ceratodontiformes; family Protopteridae; genus Protopterus; species Protopterus annectens. The sequence continues at coordinate 136,331,273 of NC_056736.1, read as the reverse complement.
AGGTGTGATCTCGCCTGCAGAATATGAATTCCTTACTATGAAAAATCCCATTATACCATCCAGTTTTGGAAATCTTAAAACATAGAAAAGCATCTTGGACTGCCCACTTAGATTAATAGCAGCTGCTTAAAGTTAAAAAAAAACATATCCTTTAGTAATGTCTGAGTAACATACTTTGAAGAAGATCCTGTCTAATACCGCTCACATCTTAAAGGATTCATGGGATTTTTTTGCAGAAGATCAAACAAATTTTTTTTTGTGAAAGTGTTATTTTTTTACCATAAATATGATTTATTTATTCAGTTGTATACCACATCTTGTGGGACTTGAACATTTCCAAAACACATGTTAACATCAACAAATTTAGAAAACAGACTTATAAAACTACTCTGAGATTTGCTGGAACTAATATTGAATAACAATTGTATTTGTTTTGAAGGAGAATATTTTTGGCAACTCAATGGAGTAGCAATGGGTGTGGGCTGTGCCTCAGTCTATGCCAATTTGGTAATGTACACCTGGGAACATCAACATATTTTAAACTTTAGTTTTAAAAGTAACTGGATATTTTATTCTAGGTTTTGGATGATATATTCATTTTTTTGGACAGGTTCCCAAGAAAATATTTTGAAGTTTTTGCTTACATTAATTCAACAACAGTATGTTTAAAGTTCATTTGCTCATGACAGTATTAACTATTTAGATGGTCTATATTAGAACACCAAACATTCAAAATGTTGAGTGTTCTAATATCAAACCCTATGAATCGAAAATTTAAAACATCGAATATTCAGAACAGCAAATTTTTTCTTAGGGAAAAAAATTGCTGTTCCAAAACACATACACACAACACAAGCACACCAAACAAACAGCAATCCACACACATACACCTAAACTCTTACACATAACCCTACACTAAACTATACATACACTACTAACTATCCACTTATCTTAACCCAAACCCTAACCCTAACTCACCTACCCCGCACTAACCCTCACATCCACACAATCGCACACTTACCTGACCCGCGCCCTAACCCTAACTCACCTAACCAGCCCTAAACCTCATGTCCACACAATCGCAAACTTACCTGAACCCGACCAATAACTTTCCACCACAGCACTGAAAATACAGAAGCAACAGAAACGGACAACCAAATTCTTTCCCTAGGAAATAATTCAGTTTTCTGTTTCTTCGATATTTTCAGCATTCACTGAAAATGGGTTAATATTAGAACACTCAAAATTTTGAACGTTCGGTGTTCTAATATAGACCCTATTTAGATGTGAGAATTTTGAAAGATATGAGTTCAGGTAGATTTGAAACATCTATATATAGGAAGCCATCTTTTATGAACACATCTACATTTTCAAAGTAATCAAACGTACCACATAAAGAAAAAACTTATACAAAGGCCAGCTTGTCATAACATCAAGGATGTGCTCTAACCTTGAATTATTCACAAAATAATATAATATTATATTTATGAAATGTTTTCAGAAAAAGGGTATCTCCGTAAATTACATGATATGGTAGAAAAATAGGTTTTCAACAACTGGGGGGTGGGTTAAATAGCACCCCCTCATTGGGATTGAGCTTTCACTATCAGTAACCACTAGTAATAAAGAGCAAAGAATGAATAATTTGTCACAAGCTCTTTTACTAGAATTTAACTGTCCAAACAAACTTGTTAAAAATACAATAAAAAAAAACTGAAGTATTTTCAAGACAGATTAAATTTTCAGTAAGGTGAGTGACAGGGTCACTATTAATTTGAAAAAACTTTAGCTTGTCGAACTACAAAAGATTGACAGCTAAAGATCGAAACATCCAAACCACGAATCAGCTAAGCAAAATTTTTCCCATGGAAATAATTTGTTTGGCCGTTAATGGGAATTTTCCCTTTCCCTAATGGGGAGTGATCTCAGAGTTAATATATTTAGTTAAGGGTGGTATGGAGGGTGAAGCTCACCACTTAATTCAGGTTGAAAGGTTTTTGTTTTTGTGTAACCACCAATCGAATTCTTTCCATGGGAAAAATTTGGTTAGCTGATTGTTTATGGTTTGAATGTTTCGATCTTTAGCTGTCAATGTTTTGTAGTTCGACAAGCTAAAGTTTCATCAAATTAATAGAGACCCGAGTGACAAACCCAACTTCATATTTAAAACTGGTATGAAAATTAAAAAAAAAAAATTAAAATACACTAACTTCACTACCCTTGACAACAATTGCGGTATAAAAAATGTGGTTCATGCAAAAAATGTTGTTATATTATGAAACACTTATTTTAACATCTTCAACAGATCATAGATTTATTTAAAAAATGGGAACTGTCTCACTAAAGGGTTGATTTATTTAGCTAAATGTACTAAATGCCCTACCTTCTACATAGAGAAGACCGATTAGACCCTATGTAAAAGGATATATGAACATCATTATGACATTAAAAATAAAAACAACAATAATGCATTGTATAAGCAATATCTGACATGTACACCTTTCAGCATCTAATTGAATACAAAGAATTAAAATGGCAACTGAAGTTGAATGCCACAAATTATCAAGGACATAATGAATACATTTCTATTGCACCTGTTTTGAAAATGAAACATAATAAGTTATGAATCACACTATTTGTATTGTTATGATTCACAAAATGTGTTGTTTTATTCTTCTGTTTCCTTCTTTATATTTGAACTAAATTGATTAGTCTGCTGGATCTGGAGGCTGCTCATGACACATCACTAATCTATTAATTTACTACTGATGTTATTTCACAGTACAAATGTTATGTAAGTGCAGTAAAATTTGTGTACAGGGTACCAAACGTCTTCCTCCCAGCTTGAGTTACAGCAACATACAATGTTTGTTTTTTGTCACTAGTTTTGCTGTCAATTTGCCATTTTTACACACATTTTATGATATGCAGAAGTTCGACTATTTCACTTAATTAATTTTACTGAACATCTATAACAAAACATTGATTATTACTGTAAACAGGTTATTTTATTTTAAATGTAATTCAAGTTCATGGTATTGTTTTTACAGTCATTATGATTACTTGATGTTTTATACCAGTTGCTATAGTAATGTTTTAATGATTGCAGCATTGCAAACATCTGATATCACCTTAAAAACTATAAACACAGATTCTGTTGTCATCTTTGTGATTTTATACACACGTACTGAACTTGCTGTAAACACTAAAGTGAACATTGATACTGCACTCCTTGATTGGCCTTTTTCCTAATTTTATTGATAAGTTTTTCAACAGGGGGAATGCTATGTGAGCATCTCTGTTTTTTTATTAGTTTGACTGCTTTGCAACATGGATGCTCACCTTGAATTTGATTTACTAACCCTTACAAATCTGCATATATTACACATACTGTATACTTGGTCAAATAAAGCAGATTAAGTTAACAGCAAGGCATTTATGCCACTTCTGTTGAAATTATGTAATAATTTTAAATGATTTTAGTATATATTTGTTACTTGAACCCACAACGTCTGTCTACACTATTAGAGCTGACTCCCACAGTTGTTGTTTGTTACAGACTGAAGCATACATGCTTGAATTTACAGTTAACATTATGCATGCTTAATTTGCTACTACTGTATAGAAGATCCTGCTTGCACCTTTTGATGTCATTAAAATGGTGCATGCACTGCTCTCCAGTGTATGGAATGCCAGTTGCACTGGATACACCATTAGCCAGATTATTCCAAGCCTCAGATTTGTACTAAGGCCTGGTATAATCCCATGCAGCAGCCTTTGGCTGTTGTGTTTGACAAGGAATCCAATACAAATCATGGACTCCTCAACACCCAAACTTTGAACCCTAAATTGATCACCTTCCCTTCCATCTCAAGACATGTCTGTTCAGGGTAAACAACAACAGTTAAGAGTGCTTTTCAGCCAATTATTTTTATTGTGTTTAATCCTAGTACACAAACCCAAACAACCATGCCAAGTGAGTTTGCTTGACATTAAGCAGAGAGTAACAGTGCAAGAGATGAAAGCAGTTTATGAACTAAGTAGGGTAATGTGACAATTGACAATAGTGTTTGGTTTGGATGCTGCTGTACCTGTTAGTTGATTTAACTTTGCAGAAATGTACTGGGGGTATAAATTGCATGATCTGATACATTTTTTGTGTGGCTTTACATGTAATAATAAAAAATGTACAATGTGGGATTCAAACCTATGCAATAAAGACAAAACATAGTGTTCCACTTATGTGATTTATCATCCTTGCCACAGAAGATATGCTTGACAGATATGCTCTTTAAAATATATATAAATATACATGGCAGAGTGAGGGGTTAACCATATATGTGTGTAACATGACAAGGTTTGGTTTATAAATGCATGTGTATGAGTATCACTGATCAAATTGTTTTATCCTTGTGAGCAGTGTTTATGTTTTATCCTTAAAATATAAATGTGGGACTTGAACCATGATCTACAGATATTATTTACTGTGGGGTTCATCATGTTTAGCAGGTGTGCTCCATACACACATTACTCACAGGTGTAGTTTATGTAGTCTTTATCATAGAAGTACATACATGAAATTTATTTGATTTATCTGTTTCAACGTGTTTGCTCTAAGCTGCACATGGCTCAAATAGTAATATTAAAAAAACATAAACAGCATTACTAAAGAAAGTTTAGTACACATTAAAGATTTTTACAAAAGTCTGGAATTGAACTGTCAGACCAATGAATCTACAAAACACAATAAGGGTTTCTTATCCCTCTTTTCCACAGAAACAGCTTTGCAGTAAGAATACAAATCATTGTGTAAACTAGCAAATCCCATTTCATCCATAGTATTACAAGGCATATAAGACCTGTACACTTGTATACTCTCAGTTTGTACATGTGTTATGTTTAGTGCAATGACTGATCACACAACCATTTATGCCTATTTATTTGCAGCAATGCAGCTCTGTCTTCTATTTGAATGCTGGTCATTCTTCTCTTAAAGGAACAGTAATCTTAAACATGCAGTCTGTAAGGCATTTTGTATCATTGCCCTTAAAATGTATAAGAATACTAAATGGCAATAATATGCAGTTTTCATAAAAAGCAGGGGAGATTGGATATTAGTGACTAGAAACTGAGAAAAGTCTGCTGCATACTTAAATTTAAAACCTTGATACAATTACTTCTACACTCTGTAAGTGTAGTAAGTGCAACCTGAGTGACACACCCTCTGCAGGTAAAGGATTCTGAATTGTTGTTGTGTTTTCCTTCTCCCTACCAGTAATCATTCACAGTTGCAATCCATTGATAGCTAATACCGAGTGAAAGCATGCACTATGTTTACACCTTCTACACACAGCCAAGATTATGGGATTTAGCAATTTTAATGAATTTGCACCTCATTTATATCTTCACCATGCTCACAGGCCTGAATCTACACTATAAAAAGGTAACCATGTAGATAAGGAACCTGAAAGTGAGGAGAGCTGTGTAAGTGGACAACACAGAAGAAGATTGCTATTACTTTTGGATTTATTTACACAGAAGACTACTGATCTTGATAAGTTATTGATTTTTTTCAGTTGCATACTAGATTTGCTCACATGGTATTAGGAAAATATTATTTATAGATATATGCATTAGCAAGTGCAACTTTTATCTGTATGCACTTTCTTCAAAGTTTACTGATGGCATAGGAATTTTGTCAGGGCATTTTACTTTCTCAGATACACAGTCTTATTAACTTTCATCACAAATATTATTGTTACAACTGTTTCTCTTAGACTTTTCTAAGTTATTTCAATGAAATGTAAATGCCCTGTATTGTCAATGACACAGGGATGTTAGCCTTCTAGGATGGCCCACAGACCCCAGTAGGTGAGTACTGATCACAGGTAGAGGTGACTGGAAATTGCATAAGCATGACATTTCTGTGATAAATGTGCACATATTTTGTGAGACTTGGAAAACACTTATAAAAACTGACTGATGTGTTTTTCCTTGCTTGGTACAAACTGTCATTTGCCTGCTGTTTAGTGGGTTGGGGGAACCAAGTTTCATTTTGTTTGCCACAACCAAAACCTTTTTTTTGCAATAGTTTGCTCTTTTTAGTCCTTATTTTGGACCACAACTTGGTTTGTGTGTGACTGTGATATGTTACGACCACATAACCCTTTTTATATTTTCTTAAGTGGGTAATATTGAAAAACAAATAATACATGTTATATCTAAGCAGAACTTTTATATATGTGATATTTATGTCTAGTATCCTTTTGTGTTTTATGTCATCTAGGCCTATGGCACCCAAGTGCCCCAATCCCCCAAACCCACCTTCAGTTACTCTGAGAATGATGTCATTGTCCAAGCCTTTTGGTAACATGATGCTTTTCTGCTTGTGAGAGGACATGAGGATATGCCTGACAGAATGCAGATTTGGATTCAGATAGTTAACAATGTCAATGCCATCAGGGGGTGCGGCAGGATATATGATCAGATATGTGATAGGTCCACTGCTATGATTTCATTTGCATGGAAGAAAGACGCTACAGTGGCCTGTGGACAGCTGGTACTTGAGGGGGTGCTATAGATCCATCATTAACACCAAATAAAGAGTTCCTGTCTACTATCAGGGATCCAGCGAGCTCAGTGGAAAGTGTATAACAGCATGTGATTGATGTTGGTGTTGCTGAGGACAACTATGTCCTAGGAGGAATTTCCATGTAAGCTTACATATGTCAATTTTTAATTATTTCTTGTATAGTAAAATATTGAAAGCAATAGTTAAGTTGGTTTAGTAATTTTTTTATGGGGGGTTATCTATAGATTGATGCAGTTAACATCATATTCTGGTTCATTACACATTGCCTTGGGGTGGCCGTTTCAGCCAAATTTCAGTTAAAAGTATTGTTAATGGACATATAAAGGTAATACATTGTCTCCTCTGTGTTATTGTTATTATGATGGTGTCTTTACATTTTGCTTAACATCTTCTAGGACCTCCCTAGCAAGTGTGGAAGCATCAGCACATGGTAAGTGAAACATGTTAATTTCAGTACTGATTTGCATTTGACAGAAATATGCATTTATCTGTATGTGTGAAGTGGGTGTCAGGAGTGTGTGTGTGTATTCCTGTACCATCTCTGATAGTGGTGCCAGTGTTAGTTTCTTAGCAAATATTAAATTGTAGTAGTGCAGGTTTTAATTTCTTTCCTGTGTTTGTTGCTTATTATCACATGTGATTGTGAAATTGGAAGAGTAGGACTTCACCACCTGATGTTAGAGTATGGTCAGACTCTGATGATGGTGTTGGCCAAACACAAGCATAGTCATGGGGTGCTGAGGTTAACATTCAGCCATCCCCTGTATTTCCATTGGACAAAGCCCATATGCCTATGGAAACCTGTTCCAGTGACCCCTCAGATATTGGACAGGTGGAGGGTAAGACACTTGATTAGGGGTAGTGTGATTACTATGGCTTCAGTGGCTCTTGACTCTGACTGTAGCCAAAGTGTGGTTAAGGTGCCACACAGGACAGTTGTTAGGAGTAATTTTGTTCTGAAGCAGTCCCTTATCACAGAAGGGAAGAAAGCACTCAACTGTTTCAATAAAGTTGTCCGTGTTAGCTGTTGGTCCTTTGCTGTGGTTTTCAGTTGTTAGGAGTGCTTGGAGGAGGTCTGCTGTCCACCATCCACCAGATCTTTGTGTGTCTTATCATACAATTTGACTTATGTTTTGGGCTGTCTTGGAGGCACAGGCGCATTCCAATAGGGCATAAAATTAAATGCTTAGTGTTGTAGATATGGCACAGACTGACATGCATGACTGCCTTCACTGTTTTGACGATTCAATGGATTAGACAAATGACACATTGGAATGGGTGGTGTCTGTGATGGAACATCTACTAGGATGGGGCAGCATCCATGATGATACAGGTCAGCCACATCATCTGATGTTAGTCGATGTGGCTATGCACAATCCTGCTCCTGCAGTGGCACTACTTCCACTGCTCCCTAAGTGGTTGAGGTATCCACACCAAGATGTGGTAGGCCATGGGTTCATGGTCCTGAGAATACTCATGAAGAGAGCTTATCCAACAGACCGCAGTCACATTTAGATAGCAGCAGTGCATCTGACCATGGGCATGGACATACCAGTGCAACGCCTGGCAGAGCCAGTTCACTCAGTCAGGAAAGACAATGATGAGCTGTCACCTCTACCATGCATGGTTCACAACTGTCTAACATGCCAGGATGTAGAGCTAGCACAGAAATTGGCTGTGTTCTTGAATGCACTCACACACCAATTGCACCTGCAGTGCCCATACAGACACACACACATAAGAGTTACATGGGTCAGTAATGAGGCTTACAACTCATTCTGTCTCAGTGGCCATTTAACTTTATCCAAATGACTGCCTGTTTCTTATTCTTACTCACATGTACTCACTGCCTTTTGTGTCAGCCTAGGCCTCCTGTTCAAATGATGATAACTGTGCTCTATTCTTCTTTTCTGGCTTTTGGATTCAGGGATACATAAGTCTTTTGTCCTTTGCTCAGGGTGCATAGCTGACTTATTGCTTAGTATATCTGTGTTTGATGCTGTTTTGCAAAGTGTACTGCTTTCTTGCAGATATTTGTAAAAGTGTACATTCCTCACAACCACTTAGACCAACAAAGCTGGACCAAACCATACATAAAAGTGGTAAACTAAGGAACAAATGAAGAGCAAAAATCACTTGAAGGTGCTGTCCTGTAACCCAAAGAAAGACAGGATGTCCAAGTAAAAAGTGCTTTAATGCACAGCCAAAACAACAACGACAAATACAAAATGTAGGATAAGCACTTTCATCTGCATCAATTGCAGACTTTATCAAATTTACTAGTGCTTTCCACCACTACAATTAAATAGTCAGTACAATTAACTCGTTTAAAACTTTTTAAAGGAATCATGACACTCAAAATACTTAATAAAAATGATACATACATCCTTTCATAATTTAGCAGGCTTCTCTATTAAAATTGGTTTCAAAGACAAGTAGTCATTTAAGCCAAGTGGGTACCAGGCATTTAAACAAAGCTGCCATTTAAGCTCGCTTTTCTGAATAATATTAGCCCAATTACCCCCCCCCCCCCCGGGCATTTTTCAAAACCACTTCTAATATGCCAACCTTGTAGCCATAAAATGACACACATGTAAGGGAATGTCTGTAAAGGGCATTATTAGTGTTTTGAGTGTTAATTGCATATAAATGTTCATACACCCTCTTCTTGAGGGCCCTTTCCATCTTACCCACGTAGTGTGCTTTACAACCAGTGAGATGAAAGAAACATGCCTAATATGTTTTTAGTTCATCTTCTTTTAAGTTGGATTGCTACAGTTTTCCATTTTATGATCAGCATGTTACATTTTTTGCATTATATCTTTGGGATTTAACATTTTATTATAATAAGGTCAAAATGTTACATTTCTGTATTATAGAGCCTTACACTCTGCACTGGTTGTTACATTTTTGCCTTATTCAGCCTTAAAGTTTGGACCAGTTTTTAAATTTTTGCATTATACAGCCTTACAGTCTAGACTGGTTGTTACATTTTCACATTATATGGTTTTACTGTCTAGACTGGTTGTTTCATTTTTACATTAAATATCCTTACAGTCTGCACTGGTTGTTACATTTTTGCATTCTCTTCATTGTAGAATCACTATTGCTTGTCAGACATAGTGTTGAAGAGAAGTGTCTGCCACTGTTTTGAAGGCTGTGACTGAAATGTGTGATTGTAGGTGACCTTCACTATCCTTCACCATGCCTGGAATATGACAGAGGTTCATAGAATAGTACTGGGCTAACTGCACTTTAGGCCATTTTAAGCTTAGCCAATTACCTCATATGAGTTTCAAACCCTGCACCTTATGGCTATATCATAAACACTTTAACCATTATGACAACCTTCCAACCTTAAAAGATAACACCTCATACTGTGCTGTAATATCAACAATCCATCTACCTGGTGTGGGACTAAAACACACAACCTCCTGTACCAAAGGTAAGTGTGGTAGCACTTGTTTGTACCACTGATATGGAAAATTTCTGGTACCTTGTAACATGGTCCTTTTTCTTTGCCCCAGTAAATTAAAAAAGAAATACTTGGATTTTACTGATTTTTTCTTTTGTTTGATGCATTCCTACTGCTCTTCATTTTGGTCATGCTAGCATCCAGTCTGTATGTTAGTTATGTACTGATGTTGGATGATAGATAGAAATTAAAGTTTCCATTGGATTGCATTGACATTTTTAGCAGTTAGTATTAATGAGCTTTTCTTACAGTGTATGTTTGCATTATAGAAATGGAATCAGCAATGAAATGAAAACAGGTATCCGGTGCACAGCAGAGGAAGGCAAAGTGTGCTTGACAGGAAGAGGCAGCATAGCTGACAGCACGCTTTCCTGATTTGGTAAGCTAAAATCCTTCATCTTGCATCAATGACCACCAAGTCAGACTGCAGTAACAATGTATAGTGCTCTGAAGTAACTAACTCTTTATCTGGGACCTACCTTTCATAGGCAACACTACGTATGTACTGGCCAACCTTCTCACTTTCCACGTAATACTAAAAGGATCAGACCAAATCCTTGGGACTATATAATGAACACAACATTAATGGAAGGACTTAGGAAACAGAATTTGAAATTATTACAGTGCACATACTAGATATTCTGCAAAAAGGATTTTTGAAACCCTTTATTGCCAGCTCTGCTGTGATTTTTGTATTTTGCATGTGCCTTTTGACATTGCCCCTATATTCTATAGACAGCACTATTATGTTTTCTTGGCAGAAAAAATGGCAGTGTTAATGAACTTCCACATAGTGACTGGGTATGACAGCATCAAGCTGGTAACATCTGCACACTTATCTCACTGACAGTAAACATGTGATTGTTTCAATCATGCATCATCAACAGCATACACTACGTGTTCTGTTTTTTCAGCAGGCATGTTGATAAGCCTTTGACTCCTGTGGCACCAACTATGGTTTCAGAAGGACACACCAGTACTGGGTAAGTTTTTTTTCAGGTCATGAAACAATGATGCAGTGGTCCTATCACGTGTATTACCATGAAGGAATAATATATATTTTTAGGTATGTCATTGAACTGTCAGCCTGGTAAATGACAACTAGCAAGCAGTTAAGGCACTATATGAAGCACTGTAGGTAATACATTTCTGTTCATAGCATACAATATTTACATATTTATACTGTGCATATGTAAAACTTATAAACATAATTCAGTGCAATTATTCTCACCCCCCCTTTCTTTTTGTATTGCTAATACACTGTAAGTACCTTTGAGTGGACATACACAACCAGCTCTTCCAGGAGAATCAGCTTCTAAGTTCAAGCTGTTTCCTTCTATGTGATTTTAACTGAATATGAGAACACCTGCACTACAGAGAGCAACAACAATGATCATCTGATCAAGATGGACACGATTAAATTTGGTAATAGGATGCATGAGATCCTCCAGCAAGATGATGACCTTTAATCAAGTGCCATGACTGAGTTGGACTACACAATTACTGGATTAGGACATGTGCAACTCTCCAAACTTTCAGTCTTCCATACTGCAGTTTGTAACAGCATGAATGATGCCTTCAGAAAAGATGATGGAGACAATGGCTTGTACAAAAGCAGTAAACTTACAGAGTTAGACAAAAAGAATATCTTGATCATACAGTGGCAACCCACTGAAGGTATTGTGTGCTGTGTATTTGTCTTGATCAGGGAGGTGGTATGTATGTGTGTGTATGTGGGGGGGTCTGCGGCTGTGTGGGTGTTTTGTGGTGTGAATGAACTAGGGCTGGCTATCTTGATGAGGTATATGGGCTTGTCACAGTGCTGCTACTCAATGCCAGTTGAGTGACTGTGGACATAATTTTGAGTGGGCTAGCATGTACACACTGGGAGTTGGGCAGCATTGATGCACTGGAGGGGGGGTGGGGGGATAGCAGTACTACACCATAGATTATAAGTTTGAAAAACCTGACTATACTATTTTATGAATGAACAGGATGAACTGATCAATTGCTGCTTGGTTCTTCATATTAATATGCTGATGAAATGTATGCTGTTTGTGGACCTCTCCGAACTGTCACAGGATGAAGAAGATGGAAACCATTGTTCTGCATTGTAACTGGCTGCAAATTGATTATGTGTGACCTCTAGGAATGCATCCTTGAAAAGCTTTGGAAAGGAACAGAGAAGGTACATTGTAGATTATCAAGCTTGTCTGAAAGTGTTTGAAAATTGTATCTTGCTACAGAAAAAAAATCACCAGTGAGAATGCAACAGGCAAACAAAGTGTTGGCGGAAGACTGAATAAATGCCTTAAGATATTAGTAACCACATTAAACTTTTGACAAATTTCAGCAAGTCAATTCTTTGTTTAAAGATACTTAGGATGACAGAAGCATACTAAGAACTAAAACACCATGTTTTAGACATGATTCATTTTTATATATAGGTTATTTCAGTGATCAGATTAAAAAAAATTATACATATTCAAAAGTGTAAATACTGCTATTTTTTTCAAATAAAGTTCTAAGATGCCTTTATGAAGTACATTACTGTCAAAAATCCAGTATTCATACACTCTGATCTATTCATACTTCATATTTCTTGAAATGGGTGCACATATATACCGTCACAGACAATGACACTTCCACAAAATAATGATTTTTCCATGATAATGTCAATGTGCATATAGGCAGCTGAGCTGCACATGCCCAAAGGGCATGGACAGATGATAGTTTAACATGATTTGAAAGTATATTGCCTCCCACATAAAGCAGCTAACACATACACCACTACACATGATACTAATAAAATTCTCGTGCTAGCAGACTCACAGATATCTAATCTGGGTGCATTACTGATGCCTTTTTGCTTGTGTAGTATTTTTTTCAGAAAAAAAAGTCTGATACAAAGCCTTATTTTTCAGTGACATAAGTCACAGAAAAAGCTGAGAGCTTACTGTCATTTTGAATAAAATCACTGAAGAAAAAAAGCATTGTATAATTTACCAGGTTTTCATAAACTAATAGCATTGCATACTACAAGAATGCCTGCAAAACTCAAACATTTATGTACGTTTCTTGACAACACTGATAGGTAAATGAATATATAACCTGTATATATGCTAAGGGAGAGGGTAAATGAAACAAGAAGGAGACAAATGCTAACTATTTACATATTGCACAGCAGAAGACATAGGAGGGAATTTAATAAATCCCACATGGACTTATTTTCCATGTAGGCATAGTGGCACACTGCTTACATGAAAGTAATCAGGTGTGCGATCCAGGAAACGGAGCTGAGGGGCGTATACGAGCGTGGCAACATGGAAGTGTCCATGGCATGCAAACCACCTGATAAGCAGATGAATTGCATGCAAATGAGGGTGGTACAGTGATCCAGCAAGCAGATAATCAGTCCTGCATAACCTGTGTTGGTATCCAAAATGGACAAGGACAAAGTATGTGTACAGGATGTTAAACAAAGAACAGAGGCTGTAAAAGTGCAGTAAGAAGGACAGAAATAGCACAGCAGACACAGATATGTGCAAAACTATCCAATGTCTGTCTAAAATCTAATGGAAAATAATTTATTTATTTTTTTTAATAATCAGATCATGTATGCACAGCATGCCTCAGTGCACAGACATGCTGTTAAGAAAAAAAAATTTTAAAAGGGTAAGAACAAAAATTAGTACTAAGTGACAGTAATACATTATAGGACCCTACATTAAAGTATTTGTAATGGTAGACTGCTGGGGTTGCTAATGAGGTAGGGCCTGGAACCATGTAGTTCCCAGGCTGTGTGCATGGATCTTTATGCAAATGAATTGGGGTTACTGAATAGCACAAATGGGTATCCGTGTCCGCAGAGCCCATCCATGTAAGCAGAGAACCATGTTGGTGCCCACAGAAGAGGTAGCCAACATCAAAAGGGGTATGTGTCTGCATCCTTTTAAGCTCATTGGAGCACTGCAGCACACCTCTGTGCTCAGAAGGGGGGTGTACACTGGCTGCTAAGCTTTGGTTACCTTTGGGGCATATGTTTGATTGTGTCTGAGTGTGTTTGCATGGCACACAACAGTGCTGAGTGAGGAAGGCTGAAAATTGGTTGACAAAGGCAATGAGATATTAATTACTGATTACCCCTTGTTCCACTTGAACTAGGGCCAGTAACAGTCCCTATTGATGTACTTGGCAGCTGGAATGCATCATATGTAGCCAATCACAAATGCTGCACCTACAGCAGAGCATTATAAAGGCTGCAGAAATCCTGCAATCTGATTTCACCCCCATGCTCTGCACCACTGGAGTACAGACTTGGGACTTTTAACTGAAGAAATGCTAGGGGCTGCTGCATGTCTGACACATATGTATGTGCTAGATGCTGAGGTCAGTGCTGTTGCTTGCAGACCATAGGCCTAGTCTGAGAAAGAGAAGAGTGCTCATGCACAGGGTAGCCTTCCAGAGGCTACATGAGCTGGAGATTGTAGAGGACTACAGGATGGACAGGGACATACTGCAAGAACTCACTGAGCTCTGCCGACCTCAACTCAGACCCAGAGCCACAGAGGGTAACCCATCTCAGTGGAAACTAAGGTATGTGTAGCTCTTAGGATACTAGCTATGGGTACATTCCAAAGACCAACTGAGGACATGATAGGGTCTCACAGGCATCAGCATACAAAGTACTCCATCAGTTCCTGGATGCCATGGTACCACATGCCAGTGAGCACATTTATTTTCTCCTCACCCCTGAGGCTTGGGCCAGAAGTATGCAACACTTCTACCATGTAGCTCACTACCCTGAAGTACTGGGTGCCATAGATTGCACTCATGTACACATCAAGGCACCAGCTGGTGTGGAGGGTAGAATCTATGTGAACAACAAGGGGTACCACTTCATCAGCTGCCAGTTCATGTGCAATGGCCAGGGCATTATTATGAATGTGTGTGCTGGCAACCCTGGCAGTTATTATGACTCCCATATCTGGCACACATTACAGCTGAACAACATGTTTGCTAGAGGGGCATCCCACACGGCCATTTAATGGGGGATGCTGGCTATGCACTGGAACCGTGGATGATGACAGCCATCAGAAATGCATACGCACCCACTGAAGAATGCCATAATGAGGTACATGCACAAACTAGGAACATCATAGAGTGCATGTTTGGGCTACTGAAGTCATGGCTCTGGTGTCTCAATATATCTGTTGGAGCCCTACAGTACTCTCCAGCAACATATGCACACATCTTAACAGTATGTGCCACGCTACATAATATGATCCTGCAGAAACAGCTGCAGTAGGTTCAGCAAAGGGAAGAGATACACAGTCCCCCACCAATGCCTAGGTCACGAGAGCCACATCCACATGGGGACCCCAAGGAGGAAAACCCTGAAGTTGTCCATAGCACATGAACTGACAACCTAGGGCCCTAGAAACTGACACCTTACTCCAACTCGCATACATATTATAAAAATGATGTCAGCCAGCCCACACAACCTGTATCTCACCATGTTTTGGCTGTGGACTGCGTGCATCAGACAGAGTCTGCCCTGAACCCTCAGCTCTGTCAACTGCTGAATTCACAAGGTAAGTCACACAGCTACTCACAACTTGTAAGGGGTACTAGAATATGGTAGCATATGTATGCACCTACTGCATGTATGCAAGGGAATATAGTGGGGTACAGGGCTACTTGCAGAGATCTAACAGCCACTTGGGACAACAGGTACTCTGTTCAATAGAATGTGCCCCATAATATTCACCAGGCCACATGTCTGAAAACCCCACTATATTATTCAAGGAAGATGCCAAGCACTGAGCTCACAGAACAGTTGCACAACTGTGTATGCCAACAGAGCATGGGCTGGTTGTCCCCCACACCCTACTCATCAGTGTACCCATATAACTGATGTAGCAGTATATTTGCAATGATATATCAGCAGACCACCTAATTCCCGGGCTGTGACATAGAGACAGAACTGGCCATACATTCTATGTCTCACATAATGCAGGGGTGACAATGTATATGTCTGTATGATGTTGACTGTGTAATGAATGACATACCCCTGTCTAGCAGTCTATGTGACTCAGTAGACTAGGGACATTCACATGGGTGATGGTGTTGATGGTTTGAATCTGGCAGTAGCCACATCTTTTGGATTTGAGTTAGTCATATGGTGGTATTCCTACAGACTGTCATAACCCCTCAATCTGTTACCACAAGAAAGCTGGACATAGCCAGAATGAATAGAGGGACAAAGGGCCAAACCTACAGATAGACATTATACACACTCTGAGCAACATAGAAGGTGGCTAGTATAACAGCAGGCAATAAAAGGTCAGCTGCAGGATTTAAAGGCCATCACTTAACTGTCTCACTAGTTACAACAATTCAGTGACTGCATTTTACAGTATAGTACCAAAAAAAAGCACAAATGTATGAGGAGCAGAGCAGACATATGGGGCAACATGCTGGATATTCTGCAAAAACATGTACAGGGAGAGGTATGCAGATGGTCACCCTGTGTGTGGTATTACATCATGTACCCCATCATATCATAACTCTCAACCTCAGAAAGTAAGAAATCTGGCTAAAGCCTTGAATGAAAGTGGGACAAAGGATCACAAATAGGAACAAGTTTTAAATATTGCTTTTACAAATGTAGAATGCTGATAGAATAACAGGTCTTGCATTAGCACAAATCTTCTGATGTGTATAGAGTCGGAAACTCAAATGTCTGTCATTATTTATTAAATTCAATCTTCAATGATTTGCCACTAATTTGCCAGAAAACCACAATGATATGTAAAACAGACCAAAATATGAGGCAGCATTCTGGACAGTCTGTGAAGTTCTGTACAGTTGCGAGGTATGAGCCACATATTTAACATCAGCAAACAGCTGGGTAATGCCTTGGACAATATCAAGGAAGTGCAGTACTGTGGCAACAGGTGCAGAAGTCAATGGTCTGCAGCACACATAATTCCAGACTGGAGTACAGGTAGCTCTAGCCTGGAGTCACCTTGTAAGTACTGACAGTCATACTTCTCATGCTCCTACACTTAGCTAACTTGAGCCCAAGTCTGTTGCCACTTCTGCCCAAAGACCTGCTATGTGGAAATATGTCTGTACATACATACAGCTACAAATACATATGTCTCTCCCTATCCCCTCATGCTTGGTTAGTGTATCTTTCAGTATGTGGCGCTATCACTATATAAAGTAAAATGATACGCAGACTTTCCACATATATCTACATAACACATTTACATAATGTACACACACAACAATTTAGGAGACATCCCTGTTATACACATTTATTTATTTATTATTTGGTAAGCAGGAAAAGTCCAACTTGGAATGAAGCCAATTTTCAGCAGAGGCCCGGGGAGAAATGCTTCAGATGCATGTCGTTGTAATGTGGGAGGAAACCAGAGCACCCAAAGGAAACCCAGCCAAATGCACAGAGGACATGCAGACTCCATACAGAAGGCACCCAAGCTGAAAATCAAACCAGAGAACCTCTTGCTGTGAGGTGACAACGCAATTGCTGCACCACTGTGCCATCAATATAGATACGTGTGGGGATGTACAAATGTCACCACATACCCCAGAATGCTAGGGTTATCTGCACTTACACATCACAACAGTACATAATCCACTCACCCAGAGACCCCTGTGCCTGTGGATTGTCACCCTGTAGATAGACACAAGTATGCAGGTAGTGTAATGTATAAAGGGTGAAATGCATGCCTTGGAAAGACCATATTGTTCCTGGCCACATGTCAGTCTATCAAACTGCAAACAGCCAGATATGGCCAGACTGTTAACTGTATGCATATAGCAGGGAAATTACCAGCTATCCCACTCCTAGGACACTAGTTACAATAACAGTACCAAGCAGTATCACTCTGCAGGTCGCACATGCTAACACAAGGACACCTTGTGTACTCCACAAGTAATGTGCCTGCATCCACATTTACAGCAGAAATGATCTGTGGCACATGTGATAAGTACTGTGATCTGTAGAGTATAATGCCTAGATAGGTAGAGGTTCTAATCTCACATTATTCAACTTGTGTATATGTGTGCGTGTGTGTGTGTGTGTGTGTGTGTGTGTGTGTGTGTGTGTGTGTGTGTGTGTGTGTGTGTGTGTGTGTGTGTGTGTAAATATACCCCTTTACAGCACTATGGACAAGCCCACATGTGCTGTGTCCATGTGGGTTTCTATTACTTGATAGAACATTTAGGTTAGCGAATACCTAAACGTCGATCTGGTAGTAGCGAAACCAAGAAAATGTGAATGGCTGATTGGTTGTTATGCAGATTTTGCCCCTTTTCCCACTGTAGAACAATCTCAGAGTTGGCATATTTAGTTGAGGGGTTGTGGTTTCATTTTTTTTTTTTTTTTTTTTTTTTTTTTTGCAGCTGTGGGAATTCATTCCCTACATTAAATTGGCTGTTTGCTGTTTTAATGTTTTGATATCACCAGATCGAAGTTTAGGTATTCACTAACCTAACCATCTGATCAGGTAATATAGACTTGTCCATGCAATGGTATGCATTTTGTGGCCCTGTGACTGGCTGCTGGCTTCTAAATTGTTCTCCTCTACAAGGCCTGCTGATGTCATCCACCTTAGGCTGACAGTATAACATCCGTTAAACTCCATAGTGCATGCAATAAATGCTGTGAGCTGTATATAACAATAAATAGGTAGGGGTTCTAATCTCACATTATCCAACTGGTATGTGTATGTAAATTTATCTCCCTGCAGCACTACAGACATGCCCATCTGGCCTATCTCTGTGCTGCATTTGCTGTTAAGCATTTTAAGGCCCTGTGACTAGCTTCTGGCCTCTACATTGGCCTCCTTTACAAGGCCTACTGATGTCATCCACCTTAAGGGTGCTGACTGACAGTCTAGTGTCAGATCAACTCTGTGGCACATGGGATAAGTACTGTGAGCTGTAGTGTGTAACAGTAGATAGATAGAGGTTCTAAACTCATATCAACCAATTTTGTGTGTGTGTGCAAATATATCCCCTTACAGTACTATAGACATACCCATATGGGTTATCCCTGTGCAATGGTTATGCATTTTATGGGCATGAGACTAGCTGCTAGCCCCTAAATTGACCTTCTCCTCATAAGCATAACTGATATCCCCCACCTTCTAGATGTGTACATTCAGAAAACCCAAGTGACATGTATCAAGGGTAGCAGACCTTGTCACAAAGTATGAATGCATGATTACGCTGACTGCCCCCATTGTCCCTGATACACTTGTTATACACATATGCACCTAGGGAGCTTGCACATATACTTTCTTACCCTGCTAACATCATGTGTCTGCTGTGCTGCCATGTCATCCTGTGCTGCTGAATTGCCACCATGTGTCCATTGTTTAAACCCTCAGACACCTAGAATGGACACATACACAGGCCTATGATACATCTGCCATTCTATAACTCTACTGCCAGTCTAACATCATGCAACAAAGATACACAAAGTTTGATGTGTAGTCATGACACATGCCAGCATACAATACTTGTAGTGGCCCACAACAAGTGCCATAGCAAAACAATTTTGCACTACACAAGTACATATAAAGTTATGTAGTCACCCTGTGCATCAGACACATATTTACATTTCCCTGCATAGATGTCACGGATGGCAGGTATGTGGCACAGGTATCATCACATGCACAGGTTGTGGTGTGGGGGTGCCAGAGGCCTAGGCTGTGGCAAACAGGTGATAGCATGTGTGTGAGTCAGGAAGGGGTGCAGGTTAGATGGCCATGGAGAGGTGCTGTGTGTGTCTGTTGGTGATCTGCATGCAACACTGGTGTTTGAGTGTGTGCATGCACACAGTTGAGTCCAGTGCTAGCCCTACACATGTGTATGTTGGACAGCTGTGAACATACATGGTAGATTAGACAGTTCACTGTCTCTAGCCAAGAACATGTGAACTGGCTCTGCCAGAAGAAGCACTTACACTATCATGCACAAGCTCAGATGCAGTGCCAGTAACTGACGGAGACTGCAAAATGCTGAGGCTGTGTCCTACACACGATCACCCAGGACCACATGCCCATAGCCTTCCATGTCATGGTGTGGACAGCACACTTCCCACCGTAGTGCTGTGGGTACTGCCAGTACAAGAGCGTGACTGTGCATGGCCATGTGGACTCCCAGCAGATGGTGTTGCTCATCTTCATCCACTTGTCTGATGCCCAACTCTAACCTGAAGTTCCACCACAGGCATCATGGAGACAAAGACAGATACTGTCTCAGCCCTACATCTATCCACAACAGCAGGGAAATGATCCACTGTGTCCCCAATGCGGTGGAGGCAGTAATGGATGTCAATCTGTGCTGCATCCATAAACATAAGCATCCATCTGGTGTTGCATTCAGAATGTCCCTGTGCCTTCATGATGGACTGAAACATAAAGTGAGTGACCCATGATGTGACAACTGCAACAGGAGGTGGATGGACAGCAGTCCCCCTATGAGCACCTTTGTCAATCTGCCTGTGTGGGACCTCACCATCTCCCTGGCTATGTCCAGTGTCTACACTCACTGAAGTCATAGTTGTCACACTGCCCTGTTCAATGTCACCACCCTCTGACTGTCCACTATTTCTAGCCTCTGGGGACAGGGTATGTGTGGGCATACTGAATGTGTGTGGTGACAGTGGCCTCTGGGGACAGGGTATGTGTGGGCATACTGACTGTGTGTGGTGACAGTGGGAGCAGAAGAGGGATGCCTCTGGGACAGATTCAGCCACTGATACCCTCATCTGTGCCTCACTATGGACACCATCACTATCAGCATCCAGTGAGACATTGACATCAGGTTGTGTGGGGGATGCACTCCAACCCCCCACCCCCCAACGGTCACCTGTGAGAAGCAAAGCAACAGTAGTTCATTACTACCTGCACTGTTATGTATGGTAATCCACACAGAATCATACAGATGAGGATCCACAACTGTGTTAGAAGTCCCACATCTTCACATACCTGCTCTCATGCACAACATACTCACAATAACATACACAGACAAGTCAGGCCTGTTAAAACATGCACATCGGCTACATCCAGTTAATGTTGTCAGTACAATACACCTGTAAGGTATGCAATATGACAGTGTATGTGATAGGACTAAACATAACACCCATTACCCCTGTATTGAGAATGTTATGCCAATAGTAGTATCACTGCCTCAGGTACATACCATGAGTAGGGCCTTTGCCCCCTCATTAGTTATGACTTTTTCCTGATTTCTTGCTGTAGGAGGTTGACAGGTATGTTAGGCATAGGTGTCAACCAAACAGAGACCAATGTCAATCAACACAGGGACTTATCCAGAGTACATCAGGGACATTCAGGGTCAATTTTACAATGTTAGAATTAATTATGTGAGACATGGACAGAATGAGAGGAGGTGAATTACAGTACATCGTTTGACATTACAGGAGTGTACACCCTCCCTTATTGTCACTATGTACTACATGTAATCCACTAGCTTTCCTACAACAGCTGACCATTGTAGGTAGGATTGATAGGGACAGAGTTGAGATGCAATTGAAATCAGGGACAGTTGAGAGGCATGCTTGTGGGTGTAGGACAGGAGAGTATCGATGACATGTCATCACCATAGATCTAAGACAGGTTTACTAATGTAATATCTATCCCCCATGCCTTCATCCTCCCATCTGCATCCTGTTATATGTAGAAATGTATTACATACCTGGTGGAGTGCAGTACTTCTCTGTTGAACTTTGCTTCCGGTAATCTTTTGATAATATACTCTGTGTGTGTGTTAAGTTTTATACATGCCTAATTCCCATAACCAGCTGCTTGCATTTGTAAGGTACTTCTCATTAGCAGGTAATTGCCCCTGCACCACTCTGTGGCTCAGAATTGCTAATTGCAGGCAAAACAGCTGTATTGCACTATCTTTAGCCAATGGCAAGCCACCACAGTGCAATATATATAAGGCCTTCATGTAGGTCTTGCCCCCTGTCTTAGTTTTGAGATGGACATTATTGAGATGTGGAGACTATAGCATTGCAGAGGGTAGTCACAAACACCATCCACTGCAGAGATTTATGATGTATGTCCACAGTTTTGCCTCATGTGTGTGGTCAGTGTCCCATACCATTGTGGTCATCTGGCAGTGTACTGGAAATCATTGTGGGCTGAATGCTACAGCTGCAGCCTACAACACATAGGGAAAGTGTGAATATTTTGGTGGACAGCAAGCTGTACATGTAACTGTGTCAGCTGTGTCAGGGCTGTCATTATGGCAGAGCTAGGGAAAGTGTAGTCTATACAGTGCAATTAGGGCATGTGCATAAGGTATATCTGTTATGCAAAAGTGAGACTAACAAAGTAATAGGTGAGATATAGTTAGGCTATATGGATATGTGCATTGTGGTTGTGCCTGCAGGTCTTTGTCTTGCAAAACTGGGTAGCAGTTAATTAAGTTGCAGTAACCTGATGGTAGTAAGATTGCATGACTCAGTCATTACTTGCTGTCTTCACAATAATGTAATTGAAGTGCAACACAACACTGGATTCAAAACCAGGACCATGTGTGGCAAAATGTACTGCATGCAGATAATTTAACAGACTGAACTACTGAGGCACTGCAAAAGCATGTGTATTTGCAGGATCCATGAGTATGTGCATGGCTTTATATGGTTGTATTCTGCTCCAGAGTCAAAGTTGTACATACAGTTTGCCATTGCTGCCTTAGCAGGCTTCTTTCAACAAGTTGCAGATAAAAGGGCGCATATACCTGCTATCACAGGCCTCAGTTACATCCATTAGTATGTCTTCATTATTATTTATTATTGCACCAGAGTCCAGGGTACACTCTCAGTTTTCACATTAGTTTTTTTTTTTATTTCAGTTGCATGCGTAATGTCTATAAGTAGCAAGCAGTATATTTTGCTGGAAGCACCTGTTTAACCTAAAGCCTGTGTAGTGTGGTGGGTTAATGCAGTGTGCTATAGTTGAGAGGGCCTGAGTTTGACACTTGGCAGAGGGGTTTAGTTTCTATATGTGAATAACACTGCAATAGACGCATACAGACATTAAAGCACTTTAGAGCTCATTTAAGCTGAGCTAAGGGAAGCAGCACTGTGAGCAGTCTGAGCATATGCATGCAAACCCGCTCTAAAAAAATATAAAGAAAAGAAAACTGGGGTGATGGGAAAGTGATGAAATAGGGGTAAGCAGGGGGAAAAACAATGTGAAAGGCAGGTAGGGATGTGCTGGATGGAAATTGGTGAAATGGGGGCAAGCAGAGGGAAAAACAATGTGAAAGGCAGGTAGGTATGTGCAGGATGGGAGTAGGAAAGATGCAAAGCTATTCACTTCTCGTACAGCAGCAGCTATGCATTTTAAGAGGTTTTGTGGATGAATTTGGACACTCAAACCCCAGACAGAATGGTGAGGACAACATAAATGTGTTGTCAAGCTAATTGGACCAAATTAGTTGTGTCCAGTGGACATGTGTGCAAAATTGAGAGCTATGTATTTGGCGATATTTTATTGGGGGACAGGTGCCCATTTTTTTTTTAAAGGAGAGAGTAGAATGTTCGGGAGGGGACATAGGTATGTGTAAAGAGGTAAGCTGGGTAGGAGAGGATACAATAGTAGACAGACAAGACAGACAATACAGGAGACAGGGGCGGTGTGTGACACGCGGGGGTGAACACCTTGGATGGGGAAGGTCTTGTGGAATCAGAGTCGCATGTGCCTCCAGACAGCAGCAGTGTAACTGACACTCCCACCCATGGACAGTCAACACTGCTCCTTCACTGCCCCAAAGGTGGCTGTGCTGGTGGTTTAGTGCCAGGGCCAGCCTGCACCACCAGGCTGGCCAATGTGCCATCAATCTGGCACAGGTGACATTCATAGGTCTGATGAACAATCCTGCACATGATGACCGGCAGTTCCTGTTGGGTGACTGCAGCCCCTCCACCACTGCTCACGGGGATGCCAGGCCCAATCCCCTGAGGCAGTTCCACCCAGTGCTGCAGGTGGTGTGGGGGCAGTCGACGGAGCAACACTGGCCTGGTTCCCAGACTTGCTAGGACCCGGTGCCATTGAGGGAAGGTAGGCAGATCACCTGGAACCGGCCTATCCTGACGTGCTGTGGTGATGGAGGTATAGCAATAAGTATAGGTTAGTTATGAACAAAACATGGTTAGTAATAACAGCATGCCAGAACAGTGGAAATATCCAAACTGCATGTCAATGCATATTATGTGAAACACAACAATATGTGACAGAACAGTCAGTACATTAACAGCATGCCAGTAACAGTGACATCATAAAGCCAACAACATAAGTAATTCAACAATATATGTTAATATGCAACCATTATAATACATAACAATAATAATACATGGGTCTATATGACAGTATCGAATGGACTAAATAGCGAATGCTATTTAGTCGATCCGATACTGTCGAAATGGCAAAATAGCGAAGTCATGGAACATTGAATTTTTTCCCAGGGAAAAAATTTGGTGGGCCATCTTCGGGACTTTGCCATTTCCTCCACTACGGTGCGATCTCAAACTTGGTATATTTAAGTAGGAGGGTGTGGGGGGCACAGTTTTTTTTTTTTTTTTTTTTTTTAATGGAGCAGCGAATTTTTCCCTGGGAAAAAATTTGCTGTTCCGTTTGTTCAATATTTTGTTGTTTCGATATTATCGGTACGATGAAATAGCGTTTGCTATTTACGTTGTTTGTTAATATGATATAGACGCTAATGCACATGCCCAAAATACAGGTAATTTAACAACATATGTGATTAATAAACCATAACCAATAAAAAGAAAAACAAAGAAATGAAGATAAGGGGTGGGGAGAGAGAGAAAAACAGGCCATTAGTACCATTATAGGCAATTTACTTGACAACAGTGCTACTATCTACTTTATGGGTCGGTCCTTTCTTTATGTGTACCAGTCCTCTATAGATGTTGTAGCATGTACATACCTCTCAAGCTATTCATACAAGACAGTATGGGCCAGGCAATAACAACTGGGGGTACACAACTACACAGAACACTTGCATATTAGGTAGACCTACATAACTGCGAAGATATACTGTTGACTGATGTAGTGATACTTTACAATTTAGATAATCATTCCAATGGTAATCCTGTGGCAGATGGATGATGCACTACTAAATAAATTATGTGACAGCGTGACACTTGAGAGACATATATTTGTACAGTACAGAAACTAAACAACTATCATGCCTTGCTTGCCAGGCATGGGGATAGAACCCAATAGCAGTGACTGCAGAGGAAATTTGCATGGAATGTATGATTGGCCGCAGCAACTTTGAACAGACACTCCAGGTACACAGCCATACCAACATTACACGTTATTTATTTCATTTTATTTTATTATTATTATATTTTTTTATGTTATGCTGTACTTTCACATTCTTGCTAATGATTTTAACAGTCTGTGACATCTAAACACACAATTATTTACTCATAATATGGGCTACCTCACTCATTTACCTGTAGTTCCTGTGGAGAGAGAATCTGTAAACATTGCATGACAGACACTGTAATATTTAGAGCTACATAGCACTGGATTGAAACCCTGGTCTGTGTGTGGCAAAATGTATTACAGAGAGAGCATTTAGCAAGCTGAGCTACCAAGCCACTGCTGACTACTGACTGAGTGATATCTGCATAGATCTCACTTGGAACCAATATATGACCTGGCAGTACTACTACTATAGTTGTATACTAAACTGCAGTGACAGTAGAACACATGAATAAAATACAAGCATGATGGAGGTAATAGGTAATCTATACACTAGTATATAAATTGCAGGTGTACACAATATGTTGTTATTGGTTTGAAATATCTGTGAAGTCAACAAACAATATCAGGTCATGGAGTGAGCTACCTCACCCATATATCTTGCTTACCTGCTGTTTGTGGATGATAGAGCATTATGTAGACAATATTGGCCTAAAAACAGCCTTGAACAGTACTGTATGCATTAAATAAGACATTTTGACTGCCATTATGTTTGCATGCTATATTTATTACAGTGATATACTTGACTGCAGCACCTTCTCTTAAAGCCTGAATGCATACAGTTGTACTGCAATGGTTTAATCAAGACAAACCTGATGTACACAATTTACCTTGTTGTTTTTTGTAGTGGTTCATGTGTTACTGTAGAACAGTTTGCATTATTCATTTCTTGACAAACAGCTCTAATTCCACACTTATTGCACTACATACTTTACTGTATATACTTTCATGCAGTTTCTAGTACTGTTCTGAGTTTTTATTGAACAACAGTTGTCATTATTCAGGTCTTGCAATACAGCTATATTTCCAGAGTTATTGCACTACAGACATTCTTGTATATACTTTAATGCAGGCAATTCTACTCTTTCATGTTTTTATTGCACTACAGTTGGCTTTATTAATTTATTGTACTACAGCTCTAAGTCCACATTTATTGCAATAAAACTTTAATGTACATGTTTTATTGTAGGCAATGTTTTACTCTTTCTTGCTTATTTCACAACAAAATAATACATCCATACTCACCACACTCAAAGTGCAACCTGGCCAAGCACCCAGCATGTGCCTCAAGGTTGTGAGCCCTCTCCTCTACAGCTGTTGGGAGAGAAGAACACCATTATGCATACCAGTTTAGCATACATTCAGATTAGATAATGGTGGTACAGAGCTAAAATAATTATATACATGTGGGGCATCTGCCCGAAATTTGTGGACCCAAGTGTCCAAGATATCCCCCTTATGTCTCTTCAGGTCATCATGGTGGTGATGACACTGTTCATTAGTGCAGGGAATACTGTTGCACTGATGAGTTCCCTTGTGAGTCGGTCCCAGGCCTCTACCTTGCATTCTGAGCCCTAGTAACCTCCCTGCAAAAGCCGGCCTTCATGTTTTTTTTACAAGGAGTTTGACCATGACCCTGGACTCCAGGATCCCCCAACCCTGCACACAAAAGCACAAACCCTCACCACTGCCTACCATAGTATCCATTAGAGAGAGATTTCCAAAGTATTATGCTGTATTCTCACCTATTGGGCTTAATATAGCCTGTTGTCCTGCCCTTACACACCATCGGGCAACATTTAAAAATGCAGCATGTTGCTTAGCAGCATGAAAACCAGTGCAGCTCAGCTGAGCAGTGCAAAAACTTGAGGGCCCATATGCTTAGCAGTGCTTAGCAGTGTGCAAACCAGCCAACCAGAGCTGAGCAGTGCATAAACATTGCCTGCAATTATTGTGTTTATGCTGTGCTTAGCAGGGGATTAGCAGGTCTTAGCAGAGCTTAGTGGAGTGCAATGGGCCAGAATTTAAATATAATTGGTATAATTTGTATTTAAAAAAATGCTTATTTTCCTTCTATGTATTTAAACCCTGCACCTACTGCTCATGAGGCCATACCACTACCCAGTTAGCTATGAGGATATGTGAAACTCAGCTACACCTTTACATATACCTTTCAGCTGCCAACAAGCATTACTGAGCACCATGCCATGTCACGCAAACTATGCATAAACATGACCTTTAAATAAATAATTAATTGAATCTGGTTTCTATTTTTAGATGTCTGGCAGATGTCTCTGCACCACTTAGCATTGTTGCACTCCTCGCCATGCTGCGCAAACATCATATTTAAGAAAAACAAAATAAAAAAATAAATACATTTAAAACAATACAAATAAACACTTACAACAATAAAATAAACAATTGACATTATACAGTTTGACAGTGCAGGGAGTGTCTTGCTCATCTGCAGGCACAGTTGTCACTACACTCTCTAGACTGATTCAATAATCATGTTCCACAGCTCTCCTCGGCAACGCGCCATGATTAATGTGCATGGCATTCTGCCTGAGGGGAATCATGTACACAGACCCAGTAACATTCCATGTAGGCTCTACACTGTGCCTACACGGAGTTTATTAAATCCTGGAGATGTACTTTATCTGTTTTTAAACCAATAAGTTAGTTATTTATTAGTTATTGCCTAGTTTTGCTGCTGCTCTTCATGCAATACACCGGGTTTCCAAATGATGAAAATTTTAATCTGAATGTGTGGTAGGGTTATGAGTAGTACATTAGATAAGGAAAATTGTTGCCTTTCTCGATGCACTGTGTGTCACACTCTTGTGTTGTTGCTGTAATGAAAGGTGTATGTGTTTTGGTAGATTTGTTTTGTGTTGCACATGAATCAGTTCAACCATTCATTATATAATTATATATATGGGTCTACTTCAGAAAGATGAAATACCAGTAGGCCGACATTTAAAAGACCAAGACAATAATGTCAAAATTTCACATTACTGAAACTTCACTTCACCATCTTTCATAAGGCTGAATGTTGTAATGCTAATCTGAGTTGAGCAGAGCATGAAATATGCTCATTTCCGCACTGTAGTGCAATCTCGGAATTAACATATTTAATTTTCAGGGGGGTTGGGGAGTGCAGCCCTCCTGCTAAAATCTAAACTTTATGAATGTAGTAAGTGTCAGTGTTTATTTGATGGCTACAGATTTAACTGTTATGTAGTAGAATCACAGAGATGTAAACTCTGTGTAAAATGTGTTCTGTGACTTTAAGTATTTATTGTACATAATGATGAGTTTAGATTAGAAACATGGTGGACATGTTGTGGGTAATTGCAGGCATGGTAGGAAATATTTAATATAGTTTATTTCACTAGGAAAGTAAGCATATATTAATTTGACATGGTTATATGCGGTATAATGTGTTCTGTGACTTTAAGTATTTGTAGTGCATAATGATATGCTTAGATTAGAAACATGGTGGACATGTGCAGATAAGTGCAGGTGTGGTAGGAAATATTTAATATAGTTTATTTCACTAGAAAAGTAAGCATATATTAATTTGACATGGTTATATGTAGTAGTTAGGGAAATGTTCCCCGGGATTCAGCAAGCTCTGCACGGTGTGCAGGAATAGTGTAAGAGCTGCTGGGTGCAATATGGCCGACGAGCGATCCAGGAACAAGATCCCAGGACGTGCATGAGCACTCCTACACTATTACTGCATGGACACAGCTCCTGTATGCTAATTACCCCATTTGCCAGTGAAAACCATGCAAATGAGGTGAATTAGCGATCCATAAAGCAGGCAGACGTCTGTGCAGGAATAGTGTAACCTGCAGAAATGTATTTGGTTAATAACCAAATACATTTCTGCAAATTATAAAACGGAGGCATGACAGCTCCAAAGAAAGCATGTATTCAATCTAGTAGGCATGCCAATGGCCAAATATATGGTCAATGGAAAGGGAAATACTTGCAAAATTATAAAATATAACTTTTATTTAATTATTTATTTTTGGGGGGCTGATTTTGGCCATTTAAGCCTAGGACAGCGGTGCGCAAACGGGATCAGCCTGAAAATAATGAAAAAGGTTGGAAATAAACTTTTAAAACAAAATCAGCATTCTGCCATAATAGTAAATGGCATGCATAAGACAGCAATACCATGGAATAGTGGTTGCTAAGGGGGAAAGCTGAGTGCCAGTTTTGTAACCATGCATTAGCAGTCAGTTTTATGCAAATGAGGGGATTGGTACTGAATCACAGATTTCCCCTCAGTATTAGCTTGTACCCAACTGTGTAGGTACAGCAACACCATGGTATAAGCATAAGAGGAGCATGACCTCATATGGGGGAGTGTCATGCATGCTGTAACCTTATTGGAGCTCTGTGGCCCATGTTTGCCCTTAGCTAAGCACAGCTAAGGAAGGTGGGTGTGTCTGAGGCAGCCTATCAGTGTTTACATTGCCTAAAACGCATATGCATGCTGCACACCGGGTTTTAATAAAAAAAAAAAAAAAAAACACAGGAAATAGCAGCTCTGTT
Organism: Protopterus annectens; assembly: GCF_019279795.1. Taxonomy (NCBI): domain Eukaryota; kingdom Metazoa; phylum Chordata; order Ceratodontiformes; family Protopteridae; genus Protopterus; species Protopterus annectens. Next base: position 136,301,263 of record NC_056736.1, on the reverse strand, counting down.
CACATCTGAGCACTGGGTATATGTGGCGCGCCTCAGGGCTTAAACAGGAAGGCAATGGGAAGGGAAAACAGCAGTAGGAAGGCAATCAAAGAGAACTAGCATAGCTGGCAGGTGCAATGTATCAGAATCAGCCAATTACACAGACAGCAGCCCAGCTCAGCACACTACTATAAACTATGCAAACACCTTTCACTCTGTTTTTTCCCACAAACTCTACATCACCAGTGTATACAGACAGGGAAATTTTATCTGACAAAACTAAAATAAATTATAGGGGCTGCTGTTGCTCTCATACATCAATATGTGGAAGAGGCTGAGGGTGGTGAGGATGAGAATGCTGATGACTAACCAACAGTGAGGAGAAGGAGAAGAGTGTACAGACCCAGGGTAACCTACCAGGGATTATATGAGTTGGAAATAGTGGAGCGCTATTGGGTGGACAGGGACATCCTACAGGAAATTGTTGAGCTGTGCTGGCCACGCCTCACACACAGAACCAACAGAGGGGAACCCATCCCAGTGGAATCCAAGGTATGTGTAGGCTTAAGAATACTAGTCACAGGTACCTTCCAAAGGCCAACTGGGGATATCATGGGGATCTCACAGGCATCAGCATCCAGGGTACTCCACCAGTTCCTGGATGCCATGTCAGCACATGCCGGTGAGCACATATATTTCCTCAACACCCATGAGGCGTTGACCAGCAATATGCATCTCTTCCACCATATAGTAGAATATCCTGAGGTAGTGAGTGCTATAGACTGCATGCACATACACATCAAAGCAACACCCTTTGAGCGGGGTAGGGTCTACATAAACCATAATGGCTTCCCCTCCATCAACTGCCAGGTCATGTGTGATGCCCAAGGCATTATCATGAATGTGTGTGCTGGCAGCCCTGGAAGCTATCATGACTCCCACATCTGGCATATGACACAGCTTTACCAGAGATTTGCCACTGGGGACATCCCATATGGCCACCTAGTGGGGGATGCTGGTTACTCACTGGAGCCGTGACTGATGACACCCATCAGAAATGCACACACACCCGAACAAAAACTCCATAAAGAGGCACACGCACAAACAGGAATCATAATAGAGATGTTGTTTGGGATGCTCAAGTCATGGTTCCAGTGCTTGGACATATCTGGTGGTGCCTTGCAGTACTCTCCAGCTACATGTTCACAAATTGTCATTGCATGTGCCATGATACACAATATGATCCTGCGGAAACAGCTGCAGCAGGAACATCATGGGGCAGGGCCACACAACCCCCTCACCATTGCCAAGGCCAGCACAGGCACAGAGTGACTTGGAGGAGGAACAACCTGAGCCTGCCCATGTAGGCAGAAGGAGGTGTGCCCTGTATGCCCAGGCTTTGGCAAAGAGGCAATGCATAGCATGTACACTGACACGGTAGGGACCCAGAGAATGACACCTCTCTCTGACTCGCACATACAGTAAAAGGGATGCCAAACATGGCACTACCTGTGCTTTACCATGTATAGGGAGTGTACTATGTGCATCCGACATAGTCAGCCCTCCAGCACCATCCTCAATACTGGTACAGCCATAAGGTAAGTCACTCTTCCTATCAATTACTGAATGGAGTAGTATGTTCTGCTAGTTGTATCTATGGTATGGATGTGAGCATGCAAGGGAATCGGGTGGCTGAATGGGATGGCAGCAGATAGTGGACACCTATATGGGCAGCATGAAATCCATAACAAATACTGGTGTCAACAAAGTAGGCAGTACTAGACAAGGTGACAAATCCCACTGCAGTACATGTGGTGGCCCAAATGTGTGTCCATAGGTCATACACACGCAAGTCAGTGAGGCTCACATACCCAACAACATCCTCAGCCAGCAGGACAGGTGTAGATGACCATAAAGAAAGGCTGTGCTAAGGCCTCCATCTGATGACAATGGAGAACAGCTGCCCTCCAGACCTACACAGACAGACTACAACAGGTCTGGCAGTTGTATGTTAGTTCTGAAGGATAAGAAGTCTGAAACTGAAATATAGGTCAATAAAACCTAAGATCGGTACTCTACTTATATGTCTCTAGTCTGCATGATAGGTCAGAATGCAAAACAAAATGGAAGCCAACAGAGTACCTGAAATATCACTACATAGCAAATGTTTACAGTTGTCAGGTGTGCCCCCCAATCCTATGTAGAAATGCAGTAACATGTACATGTGAGTTTAATAACAGTGGAGCACAGATTACCTGAGCTGGACCAATTTACAGGATAGATTGTTGCATGTGTACGATATGCAGGGGTCTGTGTGTTAGGTTGTTGTGTGTTCTATATTGTGTGGAAGTGGTCAGCATGTAGGCATGGAGGGCTGTGTCTCGGTGGCCTATGGCCAGTACTGTTGATGATAGGGCCATGTTCTGACAATGCAATGCCAACCACAAAGCATCCCAGCAAGACCCAATTCATCAGTCATCCATACTCACTGTTCGGATGTCAATATCTGTCACCATCTGAAAGATGAACATGCCATGAATGTGGGCCCAGACATACACAGGTGGAAATACCCTAGACAGAGTACGTAAAATTCAACTGTCAACTGCACACACCTTTAGAATTGTACATACAGTTTAGCAGCACATTAGTTGTCTGTGTAGTATGGAATACTGATGTAGTCTGGCCAATCACTGGCAGATCACATAAGCCACAATTATGAAGTAATGAGAGACTGCCTTTGTCCATGCCTAAGGCAGCATAAGGGGAATGTCCCAGGTATATCTGTGAGTCAGCTACAAGAAGCTTCAATATCATGCATGCACTCAGCTCGCCCCACCATCAGCCACAGGTTTATCACAGGTCATATCCCTGCTATTGGGAATGAGTACAGTATGACCCCCACTTCTGTATGAGAATACCCACAGAATCCAGCATGCTGAAGAGGTGTCCCATACAGGTGTGTTCCTAGCTGTAAGCAGCACCATGCCAGCATCCAGAGCAATGGATTAATATGGACAGGAAATATTGCCATTAACACCTCACACACTTACCATGTCAACCCAGGGGAATCTAGTGGCTCACAGCCTGGGACTGTAGCAGTGATAGAATGCACTGGCCTGCTACAGATGGCCTGCATCACTACCAAATGGCTTACAGTCCTCTGTCAAAGGCCTGTGCCTCACCTGTATTGCCAATGTATGTTATCTCATAAGGTTGCAACTAACAACATAACACAGTCCACAGAACACAAATGCAAGGTCATGTCGACAAATCCCAGTAGCATGGCCACCATGCCCTACTGCATGAACTGTGGAACAACCCCTAAATGATGCTGGGATGAAGGGACAACTATAGAGATACTGCTCAGATATTGCTCGCATAATGTTTGGAAGAGGATAGAATAACATAGTGGGGGGTGTAGAAGCATGGACACCATGGAGTGTGTGAAGTCTGAAACTCTGATGTGTGCCCATAGTACCCATGCCTGAAAACAGAGTAATGGGTGGCTACAAACCTGCTCGTAAACCACAATGTGAAGGGGAACTGACCAGATATATGAGCCCTGCCTCTGGGTAACCTGAGTGAATCTTTACAGCTGAGAGGTATGGCCACAGCAGGATATGACCATTCTGTTATGTCAATAGATATACAAGCAGGGGATCCTCAGCCACCACAGTACTAAGGTAATGGGTCATTTACACAGACTAATCAGCAAGTGCCTGCAGCTACCCCTCCAGAATGGTATGAGTGTGCAAGAATATGTAGGCTGCAGACCACAATAGTGGACACGGCTTCATTCATCTTGTATTTCCCAGGAAATGACTGTGAGCAAATAAGTATATCTGTCAGTAGTTGATGACATAATGCATCACAGTGTAAAACAGTACATATGTCTGAGTATCTCTGCTAGCACCAATCATGTAACACAAGCAGCACAGACACAATAGTTACAGTATCCCACTATCTTTCGCCCATTGTGACTCCATATTGTCAACCTATCTACATATATCCTACAGAAACAGATTGCTAACTGTAGGTGTAGAACACAAAATCCTGGATTGGAGTACAACCTACATGGAATGTATTCACACACTCAATACAGAAGGTCATACTAGGCATGCTCCTACACTTAGAGAAATGAAGTTCATGTCTGTCAACAAAATAAAGAATGTCATACTGGGTATGCTCCTACACTTAGAGAAATTAAGTCCATGTCTGACAACAACAGTGGACTATACATATATATCAATCACAGATGTCTGTGCACTCACACCACATAGCACACCATTCATGCTTTGCACACACATTGGATAGGAATACTCACACATATCCAAGGCCAACACAGTATAATAGGTCAAACATACACACGGAGATGTGGGGAAGATAGAAACAGACAGTGACAGAGAGATTTCCATCATGAGGCCTGTCCCACCTACCACACATCAAATTAGCCAATATCACATGATGTGCCGATGTCAATCACTGTAGACATTTGATTTTGGTAGCCCTAAGCCCTATAGTGTCTGTGGTGCTTGTGATAACTGTGTAACATGATAGTACAAATCATTATTCAGCTAGGATTTGTATACCCAGTCCTGTCAAATGTAAAGTTGTGTGTGATTGAGTGTTGTGTGTGTGTTTCCAGAGGAATGGTTTATGGCCTATTCACACACACTGCACTTCCCATTGCCCATGTTAACACTCATGCTGATGTCAGTCACCTTGAAATAATCCTCTGGCCAAGTCTCAGCCCTATAAGCTCTTTGGCACTTGCAATAACTGTGTCATGGCAACTGTGAAACTCTGTGTGTGTGTGTGTGTGTGTGTGTGTGTGTGTGTGTGTGTGTGTGTGTGTGTGTGTGTGTGTGGAGATTAATGATTGTGAGGCCATTCAGAGTCAATACACCTCCCATTTCCCTACTTTAGCAAGCCTGCTGATGTCACTCACCTCGAAATATCCCTTTGGACAAGGACCAGCCCTATAAGCTCAGTGGCATGTGCGATAATTGCGTATTGCTATAGTGTAACATACTAGTTTGCTAGGAGTTCTAATCCCAGACATGACAACAGTGAAACTCCGTGTGTGTATGTGAGAGAGTGTGTGGGTTAATAATACCTGATGTTATTCACACTTACTACTCTCCCTTTACTCCTCCCTTAGCACTGCTGCTGATGTTAGTCACCTTCAAAGATACCTCTGGATAGCTCTCCAACATGTAAGCTCCATGGTGCATGCCATAAATGTGGAGTAATGTAGTAGCAATAATTACACAGATATGGGTTTGAATCTCATCTGTGTCAAGTGTTTGCTTGTATACATATGTATGTGTGTACTTCAAAGATTTTGGCCCCATTTACGCCCAGTACACATCTCAGAGCCAGACTTTAGCAGTCCTGCAGATATCATCCACCTTAGAAGTACCTGTTGACAACTCTAAACCATGTCAAGTCAGTGGTGCATGTGGTAAATGCGTTACATAATAGTCCATAAAGATTTTAAGATAGAAGTTTTGAACCTCACCCCTGGTAAATGTGTGTTTAGGGTAAAATTATTTTTGGGATCTCTCACCCACTACATCACCCAATCCCAGTATTTACAAGGGCTGGTGATGGGCCTCACCTTAGAAGTACCTTGGGACAACATCCATCCTATAACCTCCATGGTGCATGTGATAAATGCAGTACACTATAGTAGCAATACCTAGCTATAAGGGGTTTGAATCTCCATACTGGCAAGTGTGTGTGTGTGTGTGTGTGTGTGTGTGTGTGTGTGTGTGTGTGTGTGTGTGTGTGTGTGTGTGTGTGTCATCAGTATCTGTACGGAGGTTGCTGTGATTGTGTAATAACAGGATGCATTGTGGGGTGGGTTTTGCTAAATTATTATGTTGAGGACCTAGTATATGTCACAATGTCCACTTTACAAGGACAACAGATGTCAAACACCAATGAGGCTGGTGTAGACAATCCATAGCCCTACATGTGACATTATGAATTGGTGAACAATATAGGCAACCCTTCCATTACTCAGAAAATACTCTCCACCCATGTCTGATACACAAACACACTTGGCTAGGCAACAACCACTATATTAATAGTTCCCTGCATATTGCCCCACAGATAGTAAGCACAGTGTGATTGCAGTAGACTACATGCCTGTTGACCACAGCTGTGCCACTGACATCAGAAGATAATGTGATGTGTTACATCTCCTGACTGAGTGTTATCCAGCAAATAAAAGGACATGACACCCTGTTCCATCCCTGCAGTAGGCAAATAAATGTTTACAGTGACCCTTTCACAATGTTCCCCACTGGATGACTGCAACAACTGTACAGTCTGCAAATGTAACCCACAAAGGGAATACCATGCCTTATACACATGTCCTGTATGGACAGATGCCACTAACTCCACTGAATACCTGTATCATGCTGTCAATGTAGGTGCAAGCACGACTTCAGTTCCATAGCCAGGTCTCACCAAATGAGGTCAGGAATGCTACATCAGAAGATAACAATCTGTCCACACAACATGACCTAGAGACCTCAAGTACACTTTGACGTGTTAAAGAACATGCATGTGGGACATGTGCACAACCTAGACACTGTCCCTGTTATGGAATATCAATCACATACATGGGCAGCAGTGCACATCACTGGCCACCCACAATACTAACCCAGATGAGTGGATGGTGAATACATTACACACCCGTGGGGACCACTCCAGGGACTACACCCCTGAGCCACACTGGAGACTATTATCATGTGGCCTGATGTGAAAGTATTCCATTTGTCTAGCCTTGTACAGCCTTCAGGCCCATTCACCTACTACACACCTGTGAAGCAATGAACTTCTGCTTCTCAGTGCTGGCAAGTGTGTGTGTGTGTGTGTGTGTGTGTGTGTGTGTGTGTGTGTGTTTATGTGTGTGTGTGGAGATTAATGATTTTGAAGCCATTCACACTTGCTACACCTCCCATTGCCCTCCTTTAGCATGCCTGCTAATGTCATTCACATTGAAATAACCCTTTGGCCATATTTCAGCCATATAAGCTCTGTGGCAGTTGTAATAACTGCATAATACTGTAGGATAGCAAACTAATTAGGTAGGAGCTTTAATCCTGAGCCTGCCAACTGTGATAACATGTGTGTCTCCCTGAAAGAGTGTTTGTGTGTTTTCATTGACATCTGATTTTGTGGACATTCACACTTACTACACTTCCATTACCCCTCCTTTAGCACTGTTGCAGATATCACTCACCTTCAAACATACCTTTGGAGAGCTGTCTAGTATGTAAGCTCCATGGCACATGCAATAACTGTGAAACACTGTCATAGCAATACATAGTCAGGTAGGGGTTTGAAACTCAGTACTGGTAAGTGTGTGTGTCATCAGTATCATGTGTGGGTGTTGGGGTGATTGTGTAATGACAGGTTCCATTGCAGGGTGGGTTTTGCTACATCATTATATTGAGGACCTGTATGTCCCATTGTCCACGTTACAAGGCCAACAGTTTTCAAACACTGTAGAGGTAGTTGTAGACAATCCTCAGCCATAAATGTGTACAGCCATGTGCAATTACTATGCGACAGTATGGATTAGTAAACAATATAGGCAACCGTTATAATACCCAGATACAACTCCCCACCCACGGATCATACGCAAACATGCTTGACTCTTACTCTCTTACTTTCTTACTCCCTTACTTTCTTAATTTGTCTCTGTCTCTCTCTCTCCCTCTCTGGTGGATGTGGAAAAGTACATCTGTTTTGCATAGGCAGTAGCTTGAGTTTTGTAAGTAATGTTCATGAACAGCTGCTGGCCTGTGCATGAATTGCAGTCCCCCACTTGCCAATTGCATATTGCACTGCTGTGGTATCATTCCTATAGCCAATTGCATGGAAACACACTCCTTTAACTAAGCACTTCATGTGGGTACTGGCCCTTTTCCTTCACTGTGAGCAGGACTTCATGTGGGTGTTTGACAAACAGCATCACAGAGGGTAGTTGGAAATACCTCTTACAACATACACTGTAGAGACAGGCCAACAAACAGGAGGGGGATGTTCCAGACATGGGAACAGAATGTATGTATTGCTGTTCTACATTTGAAGTAATGTTGGTTTAACAGGGTTTGTGTGGATATGGCTGTTCTACATGATTTAAAGTCTGGCATGACAGTGTTATGTGGTTGAGGAAACTCTCACCTGTAGGGCTATATGCAGACTGGCTAAGGTTTAGAGTCTTACAATGTGGTGTGTTACTCACACATTTCCTATCTTTAGAAATGCAGTAACATACTCTGATGATTGCAGTCAGTACTTGGTGACATCCATGTGAGTTACTGACTTCATATCCCTCAGAAGAGATATGTCACAACAAACTCTGTTACACAAGGAATTTTCTCTGCTTATCACAGCAATATGTCAATATTGGCCCTGTGTTTGTGCCTCTGTCCCCAAAGTCTGTCACACT